>NC_140937.1:82616759-82924259 GCF_014529385.1 Adiantum capillus-veneris
TGCATCACCCAAATCCTTCATAGCAAATGGTGAATTTAGCTTACGTTTCAGAGCATCAAGACTAGTCTTATGTTTCCCGGCAAGCAGCATGTCATCAACATAGAGAACAAGTATGATGGGACTACCATCTTCACCCCTTTTCGTATACAAACACTGATCTGTATGGCTGCGTTTAAAGCCTTGAGACAGCATAAGAGTGTCAAACTTCTTATACCATTGTCGTGATGATTGTCTCAAACCATACAAAGCCCTTTTTAGTTTGCATACACGTGTAGGAACTACAAAACCTTCAGGCTGTTTCATGTATATGTCCTCTTCAATGTCACCATGCAAAAATGCTGTCTTTACATCCATTTGATTCAATTCCAAATCAAGCTCCGCAACGAGAGAGATTTCTTGAAAATCAATTCCGTCCTTCTGTGCATATCCTTTTGTAACCAATCTTGCCTTGTACTTTGGTTTTTCATTGACTATCTTAATCTTGTCCCATTTGTTAGGAAGAGCCTTTCTCCCTTTAGGCAATGGCACAAGATCCAAGTATCATTTGCATACAAGGATTTTGTTTCCTCTTGCATCGCAAGCTTCCACTTATTGCTTGACTCACATGATTTGGCCTCTTTATATGTAAGAGGTTCACCCTCATCCGTCAACATTACATGATCCAAAGAAGGGTTAAATCTCTGCGGTTGCCTTCTTAAACGAGTTGATCTGTGTACCGAATGATCTACATTCTCAAGCAACGGTTCTACATCATAAGGCAACTCATTTTCAGCTCTTATCATGCTGCTAAAAATCATTTTCAGCCAATTCAGGTGGCTGTCCATCCTCATTAGGAGCATCGAAATCATGTCCTACCTCTTCTAGCTCAAGGTTAACCGGCTGATTATCAATTTCAGCTTTGCGGTAATGCATCATGAGGCTCTTTTCCAACATCAATGGGTGGCACGGAAGGCTGAAATCTGACTATTTTCTTGTCAACATCAGATTTTGTAGCATTCTTAATCAATTTTGCCTCATTGAACACCACATCTCGCCTGCGTATTACCTTTCTAAACTGTGGTAACCACACTCTATAGTCCATTTCACCTTCTTCCCCATAATCTAAGAAGACTCCTTTAATGGACTTCATATCAAGCTTTGTTCTCAAGTCATTGCGTACATGAACAAAAACTTCGCAGCCAAATACTTTCAAATGATCATAAGAGGCAGGTTTGCCAGACCGAACCTCCTCTGGAATGTCATTTTTCAGCGTACTATTAGAAGAGCGACTGCAGTTTTCAATGCCTTCCCCCAAAACTCTCAGAAAAGATTAACGGTGGACAACATGCAATGCACTCTCTCGCATAAAGTACGATTATACCTCTCAGCCATACCATTAGAAGATGGATTATAAGGGGCTGTCAACTCCCTTTTAATCCCATTTTCATCACAAAAACGTTGAAATTCAGCAGATACATACTCTCCTCCATTATTAGATCTGAGACATTTGAGCTTAGTACTCTTTTGCGTAGTGACAAAAGCATGAAACTTCTTAAAAGCATTAAAAGTCTCTCTCTTACTTTTCAACAAATGCACCCATCCTTTCCTAGTACAGTCATCAATGAATGTAACAAAATACAATGCACCACCAAAAGACTTAACAGACATAGTGCATATATCGGAGTGAATAAGATCAAGAGGATTAGCTTTGCGAGAGACACCAGAGTAATAAGAAGATTTCTTTTGCTTTCCATAAAGACAATCGTTACAAAAATCCAAGTTTTTGCCTTTTACATCAACCCTCTTCAGAGAGGAAAGCACATCGATACCCTTTTGGCTCATATGGCCAAGTCTCTTATGCCACAATTCCGTGTGTGAAGCAACTTCAACAACAGCAAGAAACTTGCCAGGTAAAGCTTTGCATCGAAGATAGTACAAAGTACCTCTTTTAGACCCTTTTACAACAAGCATAGAGTCCTTAAGCGACGTCCATGAACCCCCAGCAAAGATGGTAGTATAACCATGTGAATCTAACTGGCCAACATATAGCAAACTTTTCTTAATGCCTGGTACAAACCTGACATCATTCAACACAAGCTCTTGACCATTGTTAAGAGCCAAACGCATAGTACCCATTACGTCAATATTGCAAGCAAAATTATCACCAAGGTACACCTTGCCATAATTGCCTGCAGCATATGTAGCAAAACACTCCAAAGATGGAGTCACATGGAATGAAGCACCAGAATCCACTATCCATGACTGGGATAGGCGATCATTAGCATTGAGCAATGCATCAATGACATCTTTCTTCAAGATAAGCATGTCTTCTGCATTAGCTATCACCAAATCTGAGGGGCATGAAGCTGCAACCAAGATTTCCTCAACGTCTGAAAACTCCTCAATGACCACACTAGAGGATACATTTGCGTTCTCAGCATCCCTAGAGGAATCACCTGCCGATTTTTCCCCTTCCTTTTGATCTTTCTTCTTCTTATCTTCCGTTTCCTTCTTCCTTTCCTGCTCTTTCTTGAAATACCTGCAATCGGGTTTCTTGTGACCCTTTCTGCCACATTGATAACAAGTGACATCCTTATCCTTTGTCTTGCTCTTACTTCTATTTTGAGTCCTGTTGCCCGCATCACGCTTTTGATTTCTACCTCTTGCATTGTAGGCAGAAGTGCCACCTTTCCCACTAGACTTGCGTCTAATCTCTTCATTGAGAATAGACCCTCTCACACCGTCATACTGTAAGGTGTAGCGGAATGAATGTTTGAACTCTGCTCAAGATGAGTGCTCCAGAATGTGCTCAAGGTTACTTTCTGTCCTTATGGGAGGGAGAGCCTTCCGTTCTTAATGAGAGAGTGCAATGATCATAACAAAGTGAATGGACACTGTGCGTGCAAGTGTATGAGACTGAGAGATAGAGAGAGAATAGAATACGACACCAGAGTTGTTGTAAAACCCTCCTCCGAAGGCCCCGCTCTCTATGGCGAGAGTGGTCTACTTATGATTGCACAAATCTCTACAATGCTTGGACGTAGACGATGTCGACGACAACGAGACGGGCTGAAATCTAAAAACTCTAAGGGCTGAAATCTGCAAATCTTTATTTGCTGAATTCTGACTCTATGTCGGTGATGATGTCGATGGCGACGATGCGACGATGACGCGCTGAAAACGCAGATGCTGAAATCTGCGTTTTCCGGGCTGAAACTGTAAACCTTGATGGATTTCACCGTGCGGCGAGGATCTGCTGCGGGAAGGTGAGATCTGTAAAGTTCGGGACTTGATCTGCGATGTTTAAGGGCTGAAAACTGAAAACGCTGATGGTTCTTGATGTTCCGTCGCGGTAAATCTGCAAAACATTGGGGCTGATCTGCAAATAAAAAACGCTAGGGCTGAAAATGGTTCTGCTGTCGCCGGATGTCCTGCAAATGCAAAACGCTAGGCTTCTTGTTGAGTCTTCTGTCGCTAGGGATCTGCAAGAGCAAAAACGCTGGCTGATCTAGTCCAAAAACGCTAGGGCTTGGGGTTCTGCTGAGAAGTTGCATGTTGAGCGTATGCTCCTGCTGCCTCTTCTGCCAATTAGTGCTAGTCTAGGTTTGCTTATATACAAACTTACTCAATTTGCCCTACCTACTTTCCAACAAAAGTCACTTAAAAATAATAAGTGAAAAATGTAAAAAATAGGAAAAATATGCTAAATGCACTGGAAAATTCCCCTGAAGGATTCTAATGGATTTTGATGGGAATGCTTACGATCATCCTGTGTGCAACCAGAGGATATGCATCTACACTAAGTGACTGGGCATGCACGGTCTACGAATAGACTCACAAAAGTGCCAGATCACTTCTAATCTAGATTGATTGGACTGATTGAACCCTTGTCGTGCTGTAGCTTGTCCACGGACACATAGGGTTGGATGTGGCATGTGACATCCCCTCCTTTTCAAAGTGAGGTACTGGTACCAAACTGTATGGCGTCGAGGGAGATCGCCAATAGCATCCGGAATCCTGGAAGGGACTCTTTGCCGGCCCACTCTGATGTGTGGGTTTGCGGTACTTGAACTTCATAAAGGTTTGCAACGCTTGCTTCCTTGGGCCGCGCTGAAAGCGACAAAGTCGTCTGTGGCTCCTTCAATGCTTCAACTTCGTCTGGAGTCACGCTTCTTTCTTCTTCAAGAATCTCCATGGCTGATGTTTTCGTCCGAGTTACGAACAATTGATATTGTGCTAATTCTTTCAATCTTTTGCGGTGCGTATGTCCTATCAACTACCTCATTTTTGTGCTAATTTTTTCGATTTAATGCTTCTTTTAGTGCTAGGCTTCATTATGGCTGAGTCTGCCCTTGATCTCCAGAGTCATGACAGAAACTCAGTATGCTAAACTTTGTGTTGATGTATGCTCATGTGTGTGTGTGGTGTGTGTTGTGTTTGGGAGCATATGTTAGTACCTAGTTCTACACCCACTATTGGGCACTGAGGACGTTAGTGGGGATGTCGTGGTATTTAGTCAATACTATGCATGATGGAGCTGATGGTTATTGTCACCAGCGTGTGACTACTATCTATCCTTTTTGTTGATTTCTTTCTTTTTATCTATTTACTTTCCCTTTTTGGAAACACCCCTCGGGAAATCTAACTGCCCTGCATTGCATAGCTAGTGTGGAACTGTCCAGAGGGAGTCCAGGCGTGAGGGCAAGAGAGCACTAAGGTTGGACAAGGACTATGGTTAGCCAAGTGGGGTCATTGACTAGCCAAAGTGGAATCCTTTGCTACAGAGGCTACATTTCAGTTTTGGATGTGGCCGCAGTGTACAAAGAGGGTCGGATGACCTAGAAAGATACAATGGCAGCATCTCCTAAAATTTAGGGAACTGCTATTTTGGGACCTGAAAATGTGTTGGCGTCATTACCTCCGGAATGACAAGGGGAACATTTTCTTACTCTGCCGTGAAGTCAACTGGGCAACCGGTTGGGATATTTTTAGACGGTAACCCCGAAACGAGAAAATGCTTGTAAATGTGCCAAGTGGCACATTCTGGTGCACCTGCCTCATGCAACAAGAAGTGGCGCTGAATTTGAAGAGGGGAGAGCCTCATTTTCAGATTTTGTCATAGGTTAAGAGCTATGGAGTGCTTGCTTTCCCTCTTATGCACAGTGCGGTGCCAGGAGTGATGCCCTGCACGCTACGCACTGCCCTCTCTCTCCCCTTTGGCAGTATGTTATGCCCCTCTAGTGGGCTCTTCATTTGACCAATGTACAGTTGTGTGGGTTCATGCGCGATTGCCGAGGCAAGAGCCTCTTGCACAGGTATTGGATTAGCTAGCGGCTAATCCCCCCGCAGGTACAGGTGAATTCGGAGAGGTTTCACGCCAGAAATCTCGTCCGATTCAAAGGGCAAGTAGCCCTACAGGTGCGGGAGCTCGAGTACTTGCTACGGATGCGACCGGCACGCGAAACGGAGCCCGAAACAGTGAATTACAGCCTGCTGTGTATTTTTGCAGGTTTAGGGTTTTGGCCCTAAACGGACCCTAATACCCCCAGGAGGTTCGGGGACGCAAGGGGACCACCGCTGTACAGGTGATCTGGCGCATTTTCAGGGCTGAAAACAGAGAATTCAGCGTGGTGCAGATTCTCGCCAGGTTTTGCAAAGTGCCCGTATGCGTCGGGAAAGTCGGCCAATGCGTGGGAATACTGACTGTGAAGGGTTCTAGTACAGTTATGCTGCCGAAATCGGGCTGGAACAATGGAAATTCAGCCGAGTTTGTGCGGGGCAGCTTGTAGGGAACCACAGCGTTTATTCCCTCTTTTGAACAATAAAGAAATACCGAAAGGGGCGCCTAAGTTAGGGGCCAATCTGGTGTCGGTCTTCTCATACAGGTGCATTCTAGCATCTGTATCCCATTCCCCTCTTGTGTGTCACTACAACGCAGGTAAAATAGACGACTAATAATGGGTGAAAGCTAAATCAAGGTTTAAAGTAAAGTCTACCGCCCTTTTTGGATTGAACAGGCCGGTTTCAGTTATATTGTCTTGTGGGTGACTACCATGGGTCTGTACCTTGCACTTTCCTTCTAAGGGTGAATATGGGCCTATCCTGGATTCATCTAGGTCTATATCTCCATGGCTGAAAATTATAAGATGATTGGAAAAAATCTCGTCTTTTCTAAAGACTGTGCATGTAATGTAGATGAACAAAGAGATGGAGTGCCAAATCCTCACCACACACACGCAAACAATGAGATCGAATTTTTCTCTTATGATCCAGAGAAATCAACTGTGGCAATTCACAACGGAAATGCCCATGCTTTGTGCTCATACTTTCATGTGCTCTTTCTACAACTGTGTCGTGCCAAGGAAGAGACATGGAATGTGACTTCTTTGAATGAAGACTTTTCAGCTTTTCATGAAAAATCCGCATACATTCGTGCTCATCCATGAGTGAAATGTGCTCAACATACAATATGTCATGCCTAGGAAAAGGGATCACATAAAGATGCTGACTAAAATACAGGAAACGATCACGAATGAAACACTCGAACAATGCGTGCGTATCAATCATGCGAACAAATAATACTTTGTGTGAGGGTTCTTTGGACCGAGGCTCGAGAGCCAAGATCGGTTCTTCTTGAAGGGGTTTTTTGGACCTAGGCTCGAGAGCCAAGATCGATCCTTTGTGATTGATCGAATCTGCAACAACGAGGTTAGCTTCGCTAGAAAAAGCATCAACTAACTCATCATCTTTCTTGTGAACAATCACATCCTTTTCATGCAACTCATCATGCTTGTGAGAAATCACACCTTGATCATGCAAATCATCATGCTTATCATTACCATCCAAATCATCATGCTCATCATATCATTCAATTCATCATGCTTCTCATAATCATGCAAATCCTATGTGTCATGCTTTGGAGAAGAAGAGACTGCGAGAGTCTCCTTCTCCTGAATCCGTTCAATCTTGTCCTGCATATTAGCAATGAGAGAGGGAGAATGAACAATGTCCTCTCCACGAATGACAATGGGAGAGTCACTTTTGGCATAGAGAGTGAAAGTGTTAGCCTCCCAATCAATGAGATGGTTAAGATCACAAAACCATCGAATGCCCAAAATCATAACACATCCTGAGAGAGGAGAGACAAAAAATCTTCGACTGAAAGCAGCTTGTTGAATTGTAAACAACACACCAAGACACTCTTGTGTGATGAGAGAGTCCATACCGGGAACAAAGCCAGAAACAAAGCCAGAGACCTCGAGAGGAGATTTCTGACTAACTTCTAGGCGAGCTCTCTCAACAAGAGAGGGATTGATCACATCATGCATACTACCTGGGTCAAACAATATGACAAAACGCTGCCCCGATAATGACCATAACATTTAATGAGAGAATTATCAATGGGAGAGTCAAGAGAAACTTGGGGCACACTTCGTGTTATCATTAATTGCATTGACAAAGGAAGTGGGTTCTGTGGATTCTTTAGATTCATTCGATTCAAGCTTAGGACATGTTCTTTTTATGTGACCCTTAATGTGACAATGAAAACAACGACCTTCCTTACAATAAGTGCTTTGCTCTTCCGACGTGATGTATCCTCTTATAATTCCTTGTGCTACCTTTTCATCTGGAGTAAGCTTAGGTTTAGCAATTGTGTTAGCCTTACCCTTAGGTTCATTGGGAGAATTCTTTTCTGAGAGATTGTTGGAAGGTTGGTTAGAAGAGTTACCGTTCTTACCAGTCTTACCGTTCCGAGGGTTCTGCGAGGTACTTGTGGAAGTTTTGTTCTCCTTAGGCTTTCCCTTGTTGTGCTTCATCTCCTGTGCGAGAGCAATCGCTACCGCCTTGTTGAGATCGATTGGATCGAGCACCTCGACATCGTACTTGATATACTCGTCCAATCCATAAAGGAATGCCTCTTTGCGTTCATCATCCGACTTGCGTAATTGGGTACCTAGCTGCAAAACACGATTAGAAAAAAACATAACTGGCATACCATTTTGCTTGAGAGCGCGCCAATCGTCCTTCAATCGTGCGAGGTACTGAGGTGGCATAAACCACGCCTTGAGCTTGTCTTGGAAATTAGCCCAATTGAAGGAAAGGGGTGTGATTTCGTCGGCTTCCTTTAGGTGCGCGGCTAACTGTGCCTCTTGCCATGCGTGGGACCAATTGATGGCATCACCGGCAAGGTACATAGCTACCGTCAAAACCTTGCTATTCCCTGTCTTCTTACTTGTCGCAAAATAAGCATTAAATTGATGCAACCAAGAATGAATCACCGTGGCATCCATCTTACCATCATACTTACTGAAAGTCAACTTTTTTGTGACTGGGTTGTTGGAATCTGCATCGTGGCTTGCGCCACTTGAGAAACTCCCACGATCTTTGGCTCGTTCGGACTTCGATGCAAGTACTTGTCGAACCAATTCTTGAGTGTGTAGTTCTCTTTGAGCCTCACGCTCGGCCTCCCAGACCGCGCGTCTTGCTGCAGCTTCCTCTTTTCTTTGTGCTTTTCTTTCTTTGCGTTCGTCGCGTTCGTGTTCCAAGGCAATGCGAGTCTCTTCTTGTTTGGCCATCATGTCCATCATCGTCTTGACCATTGCCTCCATACGATTTGGTACACTTTGTGGCGTAGATGGCGAAGGGGAGGGTCGGAAAAATCTCTTGGTGGGGAAAATTCTTCGTCGCCTCTCTCATGCTCATCACCTGTATGCGAAATATCCATTCCGCTTGGGGTGACAACCATGCACTATGATCTTTGGTTCTTAAGTTCATGAGGAACTTGGGTTCTTGAGGGTCTTGGGTTCTTGAGGTTTTCTTTCGCTTGCAATCTGTGTTTGAGAAGGATCTTCTCTTCACCCGAGTTCTACTCCTTTCCGCGGCACACCCCTTGGCGGCCTTGCGCTCACACCAAGGTTGCTTTTTCCCACCTCACGTTGATTGGCGGGCCGCTAAGTGTACGGTCCGCTCTCAATGAGTGAAAAGAGACACAAGGGGAGGCTGGACAAGCACTTCTTTCCTGGGATTCCTATCACTCTTAAAAAACACGATTAGGAATCGACATGCCCAAGTGAACTTGGGTTCGTGCGACCTCAACAAGCAAAAAATAAATAAATTATGTGGTTCTTTCCTTGAGTGATACAGAACACTGCCAAAGCTCTGATACCAATGTTAGGTGCAGCGGAATGAATGTTTGAACTTTGCTCAAGATGAGTGCTCCATAATGTGCTCAAGGTTCCTTCTTGTCCTTATGGAAGGGAGAGTATAACCGGCCTGTACAACGTAGAGGGCGGTACTATTTCAATTACCTGTTAACATTACACAGAGCACTGAGAAGGGAAGAGAACACAGTTGCGTCCAGCGACTAGAATGTCACTGCGCACACGAGACCGACACCCTGTAGGCCCCAAAGATTGGCGCCCCTTTCGGTATTTCTTTATTCAAATTAAGGTAGACGATCCGACCACTTAGCACAAGCTTTCACAAAGCTGTCCAAACCTGGCGAGGGCTGAAAACGCAGGTTTTCGACCAGATTTCGACAGCATAACGGCGCAAAAACCCCTGTAGGTCAAAAACACCTGTCTAGGACGGATTCCCTCGATATCTGGAAGCTTTCTGGTGAGCTGTCACAGAAATTCAGCGGGCTGTAATTCTCTGTTTTTCACTGCCGGGAGCCCAAAAGCCTGTACACGCATCCCAAGGCTCTCACGAGGCTCCCCCGATGTTCCCTTGCAGTTTAGGTGCGAAACCCTAAACCTGCAGAAAAACACAGCAAGCTGTAATTCCCTGTTTCGGATCGTTTTTAGCGGAGCGAACACGCCTACGCGTGTCCCAAGGGCTCCCGCACGCAATGGGACAGTCCCCTTGTGAATTGGACGAGTTTTCACGCGAGAAAACTCTCCAAACTCGCAATCTTTCGTGATAGAACTGTGCGTACCTGTGGGGGATTAACAATTAGCTAATCCGGTTCCTGTTCAGAAGGCTCTTGCCTTGGCAAACGCGCATAAACCCCAAGAACTGTACATAGGTCAAATGAGAAGCCCACTAGTGGGGCATAACATACTGTACGTAGGGGAGAAAGAGAGCAGTATGTAGCGTGCGGGGCATCACTCCCGTCACCATACTGTGCATAGAGGGCAAGGTAAGCATTCCATAGCTTCTGTACCTGCTACAATCCACCTGAGGCTGAAAATGGCGCCCCCTTTGTTGATATGCCGCTCGTTTTTGCCTCCCAGAGTGGCATAATTGCTCACAGGCTGATACCTCGCCCAGTTTCCGAGTTTGGGCTTTCCCTGCTAAAAATATCTCAACTGGTTCGTCAGTTGACTTGGCAGCAGAGCAATAAAATGTTCCCCTTGTCATTCCAGAGCTAATGACGCGAACACATTTTCCGGTCAAAAATAGCAGTTCCCTAAACTTTAGGAGATGCTTCCATGGCGTCCCTATCGGTCTCCTGACCATCATTGAAGACTACCATTTGACCAACATCTACAATGTGGGTTAATTTACTGGCCCCTTTCAAGTTATAAAGTTGCAGTGACTTGACGAGTGGCCTAAATTCCAGTTTGGCACACACGAGCTTTCATACTCATCAGAATTTAGTGCTAACTGGCCCGGGCAGTCCCTGTTTGACCGACCTAGATCCCCGATGTGAGAAACCCATTTGGCTGCAGCCGTTTCACACTGGCCATGCAATGTCCACTTGCACCTTTCAAGGGTTTTGGGACAAACAAGTAAAAATAAAATAAATATATCTAATACTTATTTACGGAAGGCATCAGGAAAAATACACCTCCTGGTGACACAGAGCCTTCCGTTCTTAATGAGAGAGTGCAATGATCATAACAAAGTGAATGGACACTGTGCGTGCAAGTGTATGACATTGAGAGATAGAGAGAGAAGAGAATACGACACCAGAGACGTAAAACCCTCCTTTGAAGGCCCCACTCTCTATGGTGAGAGCGGTCTACTTATGATCGCACAAATCTCTACAATGCTTGGACTTGCCGACGACGAGACGGGCTGAAATCTGAAAACTCTAAGGGCTAAAATCTGCAAATCTTTATCTGTTGAATTCAGACCCTATGTCGGTGATGATGTCGATGGCGACGACGACGCGCTGAAAACGCAGATGCTGAAATCTACGTTCTCCGGGCTGAAACTGTAAACCTTGATGGATTTCACCGTGCGGCGAGGATCTGCTGCGGGAAGGTGAGATCTGCGAAGTTCGGGAATTGATCTGCGATGTTTAAGGGCTGAAAACTGAAAACGTTGATGGTTCTTGACGTTCCGTCGCAGTAAATCTGCAAACCACTCGGACTGATCTGCAAATCAAAAACGCTAGGGCTGAAAATGGTTCTGCTGTCGCCGGATGTCTTGCAAATGCAAACGCTAGGCTTGTTGTTGAGTCTTCTATCGCCAGGGATCTGCAAGAGCAAAAACGCTGGCTGATCTGGTCCAAAAACGCTAGGTGATTGTTGTGGAGCAAAAACGCTAGGGCTTGGGGTTCTGCTGAGAAGTTGCATGTTGAGCGTATGCTCCTGTTGCCTCTTCTGCCAATTAGTGCTAGTTTAGGTTTGCTTATATACAAACTTACTCAATTTGCCCTACCTATTTTCCAACAAAAGTCACTTAAAAATAATAAGTGAAAAATGTCAAAAATAGGGAAAATAGGCTAAATGTACTGGAAAATTCCCCTGAAGGATTCTGATGGATTCTGGGGGAATGCTTATGATCATGCTGTGTGTAACCAGAGGATATGCATCTACACTAAGTGACTGGGCTTGCACGGTCTACGAATAGACTCACAAAAGTGCCAGATCACTTCGAATCTAGACTAACTGGACTGACTAAACCCTTGTCGTGCTGTAGCTTGTCCACGGACACAAAGGGTTGGATGTGTCACGTGACACATACGTGAGGGCGAGACTGTTGCTCAAAGAGACAACCAAGGTTTCCCAAGTATCTGACAATGCCATAAGCAAGAAAATAGCTTTCAGCTTACCATCGAATTGCTGAAGCCCACTGTTCTGCAATTGACTCAACACACTTGTAAAAGCACTCAAATGCTCAGAAGCTGATTTCGAGTCATCAAGCTGCACATTCACCAACTTCCGCATCAAATGCACCTGGTTTACAGGCGTGGTGTTTTCATAATTGGACTTTAGCTTTTGCCATATTACATAAGCAGAGTCCAAACGCTTGATGTCCGTCAAAATGTCATCATTGATAGCCATTTTGATGTAGGCCATAGCCTTCTTTTTCAACCTGGTCCACTCTTCGTCAGACAAACCTAGCAGCTTTTTCTCTTCCAATGCATCTTCACAATCCTTTAAGAAAAGGATACCTTGCATGCGTTCTTGCCAGAGGTCGAAGCCTTGACCATCGAACCGTTTGATTTCCATCAAACTTTTAGTGTCAGATGCGGAAGAGGAAGAAGCCATTTTAATTCAACCACAAGTGTGTTTACAAGAGAGATGCAATAGGCTGAAAATTTCAGCAAATAGGAGCAACCACAAGACTTTGCATACGATAGACCACAATTTCTTTACATGAAACTGTCCAAATCTGAAATTTCAGCTGAAAAGTGCAATTTCAAGCACCTATACTCAGCTTTTCACTCAATTTGTCGTGACAAACATCAATACATGTGATCCCACAACTTTGGTACACCTACGTATTGCTGTGTTGACCTGTTATAACCTGTAAATCACCTGTTTTGACCTAAAAACAGCTTGTTTTGGGCAGTTTTGGTAGTTTTGGTGACCTTTTCGACTCCGGAAGCAAGGGGCTTCGCGATGGAAGCGAAATTGATTGCAGAAGAGCAATTTTAACTCGCTGTCCAACAGACTGCGTAGGACTGTTTTGAAACCCTAGGGCTCTGATACCAGTTGAAAGCGCGAAGCAGAAGGTACCGGTAGGTGCGCGTTGTGATGTAGTGCATGATTGGAGCAAGAAGCAGGAGGCGGAGTGCAACAGAGAGGAAGCGCTAGGGATCGAAGCAAGGAGAGAGAGAGAGAGCTCATGTTTTTGGGGAAAACTCAATAACTGAGTTTTGGGTTTACCCACTTTTATTATAAGTGACTTTAAAAAAATGATATTGAACCTGGACAAAGTATAAAAATGTACAAAAAGGGGTTATTTAGGCCTTTAACCCAACATATCTCTCTCTCTCTCTCTCTCTCTATATATATATATATACATATATATATATATATATTCACCATTAACACAAGGTTACAAGCAAGGGATTTTTGTATTGGCATGGATGACTGGTGGTCAATCTCTACTTAATTTGATGTTACACCCTCCTCTAAGAAAGAGATACTGTAATTTGTTTATGGACTTTCCATGCAATTAGGGTTCCATCTGTAAAGTTTTCTTGCTTCTCATTTTATTCTCCCTTCTATGTCCTTGTTGCTGATACATGAGTTGAGAGTTATTTTCGATTGCATTTAGACATCGAAGATTCTATCCATAGCAAGGAGGTGTAGTGATTGCATCTCGTGTAGGTTCTCAGCTATAGAATGGAAGGATGCTGCTTGTGTATTTTAGTGCAAGAGCGTATTTTTAATTTTCTTTGTTGAACGTGACCTGTTTTCGATGATTATTGATGAGGAGACTGTTACATTGCCTCAGTTGAAGTTATTCGGTGCCTTATTGCACTCTTTCTGGCCCCTGGCCTATTGTGTATAGATCAAAATATCTAACACATTGTGTTTTTGACATTTTCGAAGAGCTCTGATTTTTTAACTTGTGTTTGAAAATTGGATTATGCTTTTACTGTCCAGGATTTGTGATCAGTGGTAGACGGATCATTACAAATGCTCATGTTGTAGCTGACCAGACTTTTGTAAAGGTCAGGAAGCATGGATCTCCTGAAAAGTTCAAGGCACAAGTAAAAGCAGTGGGCCATGAATGTGATCTTGCCCTTTTAACTGTGGAAGAGGAGGAGTTTTGGGATGGAATGCAACCTTTGGAGCTTGGCAACATTCCTTTCTTGCAAGAGTCTGTGGCGGTGGTTGGTTATCCACAAGGTTTGCATTATATTAAGGCTTTTTTCAATCACGACCCTTGCCTTCCGTCTATGACTTCTAGTTATGCCAAAGAGGGGAAAACTTAGTTGATGAATTGCTAGTAAGATTATTGAGAGTAGTTGCAAATTTGTCAAAATGACATCAAATTTAGTTATAAGTCATTTACCAATAAGTGCACACACAAGGTTGTGGATCACGTTTTTTTTTCAATGATATAAACACACTTGCAAGTTTTTTGGCATTTTGATAAGTCGAAGGATGAATTTATGGTAATACTCTCTTGGCTGGCATAGCATGCCTGAAAGATGTAGGGAGCTTGTGATGATTATATACACTGTCCACTCTCCTTTTTGTACTTCCTACTCTTAGTATTTGTTCTTCCTTCTCAAGTGCTGGCACTTATCATGGTTTAGTTCGCCCAGCAGTGCTAGAGACTCTGGTTTCATAAAACAACTGCTAGTTGGGACTAACTTTGTACAAAACCCGCACCTACCCCTGGGTGCTGATTAGGTGAGTAGGGATGTTGTAGCTATTGTCCAAGCTATACATGATAAAGGTGATGGATCTACTTCTTGTTCGGAAAAGCAGAGAAGTTAAGGTCACATTTAAATTTGTTCTGGAATGCTTCGTTCCATCTTTACATTGTAAAATGACATCATAAATCTATAGCTTATTTTAGGGCTCAAGACATTGCACTTTTGGTGAGAGTTTGAAGTTGAGGAGTTAGTCTTTTGTCCTTTGTCTCATCTTCTTGTTGTGAATGACTTTTAAGTTGAGTTTCTGTACAGAAATAAACTGAAACTCATTTCAAGTAAGCTTCTTAAAATATCAATGCTTATTGAATGTTCAATTCGTTTTGTTGTTGCGATTGTTGTTCGTTTTTAGAATAATGTATGATGTATGTTGTATTTTATTCAATGCAATTTTAATTATCTGTCGCTTATAGGTATGTAGGTTTTCTTGATAGTGTGTGTTGTATGAGCGTTTTAGCTCTTATTAGTTTGGAAGCTTATAACTGTCTGACTTCAAAAAGGAGACCTTTCTGACTTTACAAAGGTCTACGATGGATCTTTAACTCATCAAAGATTTCTTTAAATTTGCCTCTCTGTTCTCAACAGTTTACATGTGAAAACTGAAGAATTCGTTTGCATCTTTTCTACCATCTCAGGGTCTGTTGAATTTTTATCAGTTGAAGATGTTCTATTTTCTTTTATCTCTGAATCTTTGCATTTTTTTGGCAGGGGGAGATAACATATCGGTGACTGGTGGAGTAGTTTCAAGAGTAGAGCCAACACAATATGTACATGGGGCATCTCATTTGATGGCTATTCAGATTGATGCTGCCATAAACCCAGGAAATAGTGGGGGCCCTGCCTTGATGGAAGACAAGGTCGTTGGTGTTGCCTTTCAGAATTTAGCAAACGCAGAAAATATTGGGTGTGTAGACTCGAACATATGTCAAAAGTGGCTTAATAATGTCTAACATGGTAAAATCTCTTTTCAAGATGTCTGTGTATTTCTGTCAAAGCAGGTATATTATTCCAGTTCCTATTATTGAGCATTTTCTGGAAGATGTGGAGGAAAAGGGGAAATATGTAGGCTTTTGCACATTGGGACTGACATGTCAGGCTACTGAAAATGCTCACTTAAGGGAGCATCTTAAAATGCCTCCTGGAATGACAGGGGTTTTAGTAAGCAAGGTTCACCCTCTCACTGACACTCATCGATGGATTAAAAAAGATGACGTGGTACTTGCATTTGATGGCTGTCCAATAGCTAATGATGGGACAGGTAAAGCCAAGGGCACGGTTCAGTTGGACAATTCTTTTGGGTGCTCATATCACATTTATATTGATATGCAATTGCCATGTTCACATCTTGATGAATTCATTCATGTTGCAGTTCACTTTCGAAACAAGGAAAGAATAACATTTGATCATCTGGTGTCCATGAAGAAAGCTGGGGAGGCTGGCTTGGTACAAGTGCTCAGAGATGGGAAGGAACACGAGTTCATGGTCAAGTTGGGACCAGTATGTAGCTTACCATTCACTTCTTTAAACTTTAAGTTATAATTGCTGCACTGAAAGCATGAGTTGAAAGGTATCCCATTCTTTTAGTATGTAACTTACCATTCGCTTCTTTAAACTTTAAGTTATAATTGCTGCACTGAAATCGTGAGTTGAAAGCTATCCCATTCTTTTAGGTTGTAGCTGATGTGCATGTATGTGTGTGCATGTCGGGGGGGGGGGGGGGGGGGGGGGGTGACGGGGAGGTAAAGGTCAAAGCTTTTCCGGTTTGAGGGACGAGGAAGGGAAAGGTCAAAGCTTCGGCCGGGGTAATTATCTTCATCAGCTCTCTCTCAAGTATTATGGCACCCTCTATTGTTATCTCAAAAGATCTACAGCGAAAGATTGGTGATCGTATTGAAGCTTTGCCTCAAAGAGGGGCTGTCGGCCGCTTGGTGGGGTGCTCCTATGCTTGCGTCAACATCCGAGAGTGGCTCATGTGCACTCTAATTGGCTTAGATAAGAGGACATCATCTTGCTAGGTAGAGGTACTTTTATTGCTATTTTCTCATCCAAGGAACTTGCCTCTAAAGTTGTTAGCCGCGCTCCTCTCCGCTTCGGGGACAGTTTGGTTTTGTTTTGCATCCCTAGTACGAGGATTTTACTTTAGCTGCTTTTGAGGTTAGATGTTAGGTCTCGAAATATCCAGTAAAAATAGCTTTTCTCGAGCTGCCTGCATAGTTTTGATTGCCACACATGTTGAGACAGATGGGTTCTTTGGCATACCATTCATGCGTTCAATGCTGATCCGCATATGTGTGCCATCTATAAAGGTGGATACTACCCCTTCCACAGTTTTTTCAGATACTGTCACTTTTGAGTGGAAAGAGGGCTACACTCGTAGAGGATTGTGGTTATGGGCAGACCAAACCAGTGCCTTAAATGTCATGAGATGGGGCACTTGGTGAGGGATTTCTCTAGAGGGGGCGACAACAGAGACA
Source organism: Adiantum capillus-veneris (assembly GCF_014529385.1). Classification (NCBI taxonomy): domain Eukaryota; kingdom Viridiplantae; phylum Streptophyta; class Polypodiopsida; order Polypodiales; family Pteridaceae; genus Adiantum; species Adiantum capillus-veneris. The sequence goes on from NC_140937.1 coordinate 82,633,782, forward strand.
AACTTGTCATAGGAGGAGACAACCCACACAGCCACAACAGACTCAATAGAGTTCTGCATAGCAGCTAAGTCAGCAGGAGACTGGTCTTAGGAGGAGACAACCCACACGCCACAACAGACTTAGCAGAGTTCTGCATAGCAACAACGTACGCAACAACAGAGTGCTCAACAACAACACAATGTTGAGCAGACAGAGACAGAGACAGGCAAACAGACAGGTACAAACACAACCTATCCTTGTTTACAGAGGGGTAGTGAGATGGAGGTTGGCACAGGCAGAGCAACCTTGAGACAGACCTCAAGAGGAGTCACCAGATGAGGATCAAGAGGAGGTTCCAGGGCAAGTGGAAGGGATAGAGGAGGACCGACAGTGTGGCAGTTCAGGAGTGGCATGAGGTGCCCCAGGATATGCAAGTCCAACAAACTTGGGATCTCTCAATCACAAGTGCCTCTCAAAGTGGGCATTGTTTAGGGGGAGCATGAGAGACTAGAGCGAGTCTTCGTAATTCGTAGAGGATTTTGACTATTCAGCAGGCTTCACATCTCCAGGAGATGGTCCCGGTTTCTGAGATCTTGCCTGCTCAGTTCTTTGCGGTTGGCAGATGGAGATCTCCGTATGTTTCTTTGAGGAGTGGGCCACTATGTATCGACATGTTTTTCCTGTAGTTGTCAGGAGCACGACACATTTTCCTTGGTCTATAGAGAGCTCCCATGATCAGATTTAGAGTGCAGGTTTTACATGATTGACTACTTTTGGACGCGGGAGGTTGTCTATGATACCATACAAGAGCAAAAAAATAGTTGAGGTCAATCACTTTATGGATATCAGACAATTCGCAGATTTGTTTAAGAGTCGGTTTAGAGAGGCCTCCGGGAAGTTGGTTTGGGCAGAGAGATGTACATCTTGGTACCTTCCCTTGGCTTTCGAGGTGGACAACGAGTGGGTCCCTCCTACCTCTCTTAGAGTTTGGTTGTGCCATAGATCCGCATCCTTTTTTGGGGTACATCATCAAGAAATGTTAGAGTGGATATGGATAATTATGGAGGCATGGCTTAGGGGTTTCATAGTCCCTTGGATTTTGTGAGTTGCTACAGGAGTTTTTTATAGTGGATGCTTTATATCGTCATATACCTAGCACTCGAATTTGTGGTTTTTGCCTCATCGCCTGAGGTACATAGCTTCCAACAAATTTGTGTAGACTTGATCTGTAAGGTACAGCGGAAGTGAATGTTGATATTGCTGAAGATGAGTGCTTCGAATTGTGCTCAAGGGTTCCTTTTACTTACGGAAGGGAAAGCCTTCCGTTTCTTTAGAGAGAGAGTGCAGTGATCACAAACAAAGTGAATGCTACTGTGAATGAGAGTGTTGAGACTGAGACAGAAAGAGAGAGAGAAGATTACGACACCAGACGGTTCCCAAACCCTCCTCCAAGGGCCCCCCTCTCTATTGCGAGAGAGGTCTATACTATAGATTGCACAAATTTGGTACAATGGTCTGGATGCAATGGACTTGCCATCGATGTCGATGACAATGATGACGAGGACGAGGACGAGCTGAAAACTGAAAACGCTAGGGCTGAAACGCTAAAATCTGGAAAACGCTGACTTTCTGTTGAACACTGACACTGTGTCGACGAGGATGGCAACGACGACGACTCGACGGCGATGCGCTGAAAACGCAGATGCTGAAATCTGAAAATAGCGGGCTGAAACTGTAAACGCTTGCCGACTTGACGGTACGGCGAGGATCTGTTGCCGGTAGGTGAGATCTGCGAAGCTAGGGGCTGAATCTGCAAAGGCTAAGGGCTGAAAACTGAAAACGCTAATTGACTTGGCTGATCTGGCGCCGGGAAACTGCAAAACGCTAGGCTTGATCTGCAACTGAAAACGCCAAGAAATGTTGGGGCTGATCTGCTACAAAAAACGCCAGGCTGATCTTGTTGGCTGAAAATGCTAGGGTTCTCTACCGGTCTTGCTGAGAAGGTGCACTGCAAGTTGCTGGAACTTCTTCTATTGCCTCTTCTGTTGGGAATGGGTGGCCCCTCTCTGCTTATATACCTACTACAAGTTGGGTCGAGCAGTCACTCCTACAGCCCCACGACCCTAGAAATTGGTGCAATTAAATAATAAAATGCCAAATTTCTTGTAAAATGTTCGACTCAAAAAATGGTCGGAATTTGGACCTTCTGCTTGGACAATGCATATGTTGGGCGGTACTGGGTGTGCAATTAGAGGATATGCAACTACTTTTTTTGTTTTCGGAGTCCGGTAGGGCATGCCCGGCCACTCCCCTCATACACCAAAAAAGTATACAAGAAGAACGACCATGACTATGCACCCAGAAACCGAAGGCAGACGCTTTTGTCACTAGTTTCCTCTGGACTACGAGAGTCCAGAATTATCTACACTCTTAGGGCAACTACTCTAAGTGCCTCGACATGCACGGCTTGCTCATAGGCTCACAAAGGTGCGAGAACACTTCCTAGGCTGACCTGAACCCTAGATTTGAGATAGCTTGTCCACATGCACATAGGGTTAGACGTGCACGTGACATCTAAAAAGACAGGAAATGGACCATACATTTTGAAAGACAACTTAGGACACTTCTTTCCGACTTGCTTAAGACGATGCTTTATGATTCTCAAATAGACCCAATCCCCTTCCTTGATAGTAACATCTTGACGATGCTTGTTAGTCTGTCGCGAGTAAGATTCTTGAGCCTTGCTTAGCCGAAGCTTCACTCTCAGAAATATCATCTGACTGCAGAGCAATAAGAGTCATTCAAAATTGCTTGGACCAATGGGAGATAGAGCTTCCAATGAGACGGTTGATCATGTACATATGACTTCAAAACATCAAAAGCCAACTGATTGTAAATTTTCGTTTGACCATCTGACTGTGGATGAAAAGCGGATGAAAATTTTAACTTTATTCCAAAATTTTCAAAGAGAGCGCGCTAGAAATTGGACGTGAACTTAACATCCCTATCTGAAATGGTTGACTTTGGCAAACCACAGAGGGGTTACCAATGCTTAATGAACAACCGTGCTACATCTTGTGCAGTGATTGTGGCCTTACAAGGAATCAACATGCAAAATTTGCTGAAACGGTCAACCATTGTCAAACATCGAGTGTTCCTTGAATGCAAACTAGGTGGAAGGTTAGTCACAAAAATCCATAGAAATGTCCTGAAAGGCACGTCGGGAATAGGCAGCGGTAGCAAGAGGCCTTGCTGCTTACCCTGAGGAGCTTTTACCTTTGACAAATGGTGCATTGTGTGACATAACGAAACACATCTTTTCGCATTTTAGGCCAATAAAAGAATCTTTCTATTTTTTCCAAAGTGGTGTTCATTCCCCTGTGCCCACCCGTGAGAGAGTCATGAGCATCGTGCAATATGGCTGTCCTGAGAGAGGGTCACACACATAGACGGTGACGAAAATACAACAAACCTTTATGAATGAGATAGTTGTTGGGCCCTTGGGGAGCAAGAGCGTGCAACCATTGCTTACAAACTCTGAATCTGCATACTGGTTCTTCATGCTATCAAAAGAAAACCCTGAATAGAAACTGTGGATCTTGACTGAAGAGCCAAGATCTGTCCTTTGCAACTTAACGCTTCTGCATGCTGCTGAAGCACAACACCTATGGTGACATTGCTCGCATCCGTCCATATCTCAAAGGGGTCGTCCCAAGAGGCAAGGATTAGAAACGGCGTTTTTGTCACCGCAACCTTGAGATTTGCTAAAGCCTCAACGGCTGCCTCGGACAGAACCATCCTTTCAAAACATCTATCACGGGTGCGGCAATGCGTGCAAAATTCTCTATGTGCAAACTATATGCTTGACATAAACCAAGAAAAGAACGCACATCATATGCAGTTTTGGGCAAATCCCAATTACGAACTTGTTCTACCTTCACGGGATCGAGCTTGACACCTTCTGCAGAAATAATATAACCCAGATAAGTAACTTCAGTGAGAAAAAACTCTCTTATCTGCAATGTACAAGTGACACTCATCCAAACGGGCTAAAACCCTTTCTACATCCTTTTCACGTTGTTCCCACGATGCAGAGAAAATGAGAATATCAAGAAAGCCAAACACACACACGCCAATCATATCGCCAAAACGGCCTACCATGAGATAGTTAAATGTACCCACGGCACCTGTTAATCCAAAAGGCATAACCACATACTCCCATTGCCCTTGCTCCATGCGAAAGGCGGTCCTGTAGATATCGCCTTTGAATACCCTTACCTGATGGTATCCACTTTTGAGATCGACCTTGCTGAAAACCTATGCCCCATTGAGCCTGTCAAGGATATACACAATGCGAGGCATCGGAAACTTGTTCTTGACGGTCATCTTGTTCAAAGCCCTGTAATCAACACACAAACGAGACGAACCATACTTCTTGCGGACAAGTAAAATAGGAGCAGCAAAAGGACTTACACTAGGGCGTATGAATTCTCTGTCCACCAACTCCGTGAGTTGCCGCTCTAACTCCTCTTCTTGAGTCTTGTTCAAACGGTAGGGAGCCTTACCGATTGGCTGTGCCCCCTCCGTGAGTTCGATGCAATGGTACTCCGGCCGCACGGGAGGGAGAGAGGGTGGAAGATCATCCTGCAAAACGAGGTGCTCATACTTGTCTGGAGCCTTAAAGTTCTGGGTAACTGGAGAGGCGCTTTAACTCTTCGTCGTAATTCACGCTTCGCCTGCACATGAGAAATGAGAGGTAAAGAATGTAGACCCTTCTCACCACGAATGATCATGGGAGAGTCACTTTTGGCGTTTAGAGCGCATTGTGTGTCCAATCAATGAGAGGGTTATGGTCACGAAACCATCGAATGCCCAAAGTCATATCACATCCTGAGAGAGGAGACACGACAAATTTTCTACGGAAGGAGGCTTGTTGAACAGTGAATAACACATCAAGGCATTCTTGCATAATGAGAGAGTCCATACCGGGAGCGAAGCCCGACACCTCGAGAAAAGTTGTTTGGCTAACCTCCAGGCGGGCCCTCTCTACAAGAGTCACCAATCACATCATGCATATTGCCTGAATCAAACAATATGATAAAACGGTGACCCTTCACATGACCATAACATAAAGAGAGAGTCATCAATGTGTGTGTCAGAAACATGTGGAGAATCAGATTGGTTCACTAAAGTGCTTGTGGTAGCTGTCGGTGCTTTGGGTTCTTTAGGTGGTGCTGTCTTAGGCCATGCCTTCTTTATATGACCCTTGACGTGACATTGATAACATCGACCTTCCTTAGCATAAATGATTTGTTCTCTTGGTGTTATGTTTCTCCTATAATTCCTTGTGCAGCTTTTCAATCTTGGGTTAGCTTTTAGCAAGTGTTTTAGCTTCTACCTTAGATTCATTTTGAGAGTTCTTTTCTGAAGGATTAGAGGAAGATGGGCTAGAAGAGTTACCATTCTTACGATTATTACCGTTGTGTGGGTTCTGAGGAGTTTGAGAGGTACTGTGAGAAGACTTGTTCTCCTTAGGCTTTCCTTTGTTGTGCTTCATCTCTTGTGTGAGAGCAATCGCTACCTCTTTGTTGAGATCCACGGGGTCGAGTACTTCGACATCATACTTGATATACTTGTCCAACCCGAAAAGGAATGCCTCTTTGCGCTCATCATCCGATTTGCGTAATTGGGTGCCGAGCTGCAAAACATGGTTAGAGAAAGACATAAGTGGCATACCATTTTTCTTGAGACTGCGCAAATCTTCTTTCAACCGCGCTAGGTACTGAGGTGGCATAAACTGCGCCTTGAGCTTGTCTTGGAAGTCGGCCCAATTGAAAGAAAGGGGCATGCCTTCTTCGGTTTCCTCTATGTGCGCGGCCAACTGTGCTTCTTGCCACGCTTGATACCAATTGATGGCATCACCGGCAAGATACATGGCTGGCGTCAAAACTTTGCTATTCCTTCTTTTCTTAGTTGTCGCAAAACAAGCATTAAATCGATGCAACCAAGAATGAATAACATTAGCATCCATCTTACCGTCATTCTTACTGAACGTCAACTTCTCAGTGATTGGATTGTTGGAGTCCGCATCTCTACTTGTGCTACGTGATGAACCGCCCACATCCTTGATTGGCTCGGATTGTTGGAGTCCGCATCTCTGCTTGTGCTACCTGAGTGAATTGTCCACATCCTTGACTGGCTCGGATTTCGAGGTGAGTACATGTAGGGCCAACTCTTGCATGCGTTGGTCTCTCTGAGCCTCACTCTCTAACTCCGTAGCCACTCGCCTTTCTTCGGCCGCTATGCGTTGAGCTTCGCGTGCTTGTTCCATGATGGCGTGTTGTGCTTCTGTTGTTGCATCATGTCCATCATCGACTTGACCAAAGCCTCCATTGAATTTGGTGTAATCTGTGGCGTAGATGGGGATGGGGGAGGACCGGGAAACATTCCTTCTGGTGTAGAAACTTCTTCTTCACCAACTCCACTCTCTCACCTTCACGCAAAGTATTAATTCCACTTCGGGTGGTGACCATACACTGAGATCTTGGGTACTTAAGTTCTTGAGGAACTTGGGTTCTTGAGGTTCTTGAGTTCTTTAGCTTGCGTTGTTGTTTGAGAAGGCTTTTCTCTTACCCGAGCTCGACTCTTCCCTGCGGGCGCACCCCTTGGCGGCCTTGCGTTCACACCAAAAGTTGCTTTTTCCCACTTCACGTCGATTGGCCGGCCGCTAAGTGCACGGTCCGCTCTCAATGAGTTAAAAGAGGAACAAGGGGAGGTTGGACAAGCCCTTCTTTCTTGGGTTACCTGTCACTCTTCAAAAACACGATTAGGAATCGACACACCCAAGTGCTTGGATTACGTGCGACCGCAACAAGCAAAAAATTTCTTGTGGTTCTTTCCTTGAGTGATACAGAACACTGCCAAAAAGCTCTGATACCAATGTAAGGTGCAGCGGAAGTGAATGTTGATATTGCTCAAGATGAGTGCTCCGAACTGAGCTCAAGGGTTCCTTTTACTTACGGAAGGGATCCGTTCCTTTAGAGAGAGAGTGCAATGATCACAAACAAAGTGAATGCTAGTGTGAATGAGAGTGCTGAGACTGGGAGAAAGAGAGAGAGAAGATTACGACACCAGACGGTTCTCAAACCCTCTTCCAAGGGTCCCCCTCTCTATGGCGAGAGAGGTCTATGCTATAGATTGCACAGATATGGTACAATGGTCTGGATGCAATGGACTTACCGTGGATGTTGACGACAATGATGACGACGACGAGGAAAGGCTGAAAACTGAAAACGCTAGGGCTGAAATGCTGAAATCTGGAAAATGCTGACTCTCTACTGAACACTGACACTGTGTCGACGAGGATGGCGATGACGACGACTCGACGAAGTTGTGCTGAAAACGCAGATGCTGAAATCTGCAAACAGCGGGCTGAAACTGTAAACGCGGGTAGACTCTTGCTTCGGGTAGGTGAGATATGCGAAGCCAAGGGTTGAATGTACAAAGGCTAAGGGCTGAAAACTGAAAACGCTAATTGACTTGGCTGATTTGGCGCCGGGAAACTACAAAACGCTAGGCTTGATCTGCAATGGAAATGTTGGGGCTGATTTGCTACAGAAAACGCCAGGCTGATCTTGTTGGCATAAAACGCTAGGGTTCTGTGCCGGTCTTGTTGAGAAGGTGTATTGCAAGTTGCTGGAACTTCTTCTGTTGCCTCTTCTGCTGGAAATGGGCGCGCCCCCTTTCTGCTTATTTAACTGCTACAAGCTGGGTCGAGCAGTCACTCCTACAGCCCCACGACCCTGGAAATGGGTGCAATTAAATAATAAAATGCCAAATTTTTTGTAAAATGTTCTACCCCAAAAATGGCCGGAATTTGGACCTTCTGCTTGGACCATGCATATGTTGGGTGGTATTGGGTGTGCAATCAGAGGATATGCAACTACTCTAAGTGCCTGGACATGCACGGCCTGCTCACAGGCCCACGAAGGTGCAAGAACACTTCCTAGGATGATCTGAACCCTATACCTGAGATAGCTTGTCCACATGCACATAGGGATAGATGTGCACGTGACATGATCACTATTCAGATAGCTACACTTCACCACCTAATTATAGTATCTTTATCCCTAGATCTATCTTGTGTTTTGATTTGGGATTTTTCCCCATGATTTCATTGTATACCTTTTAGGGGGGTTTTCCCGTTTTCTTGTATATGGACCTATGGTCAATTTGATGTAATGCAAAGGGTCAAAGGCCCACTTTTATTGAGAGAGAGAGTGGAACTGGCCTGTTCAATCCAAAAAGGGCAGTAGACTTTACTTCAAACCTTGATTTAGCTTTCACCCATTATTAGTCGTCTATTCTACCTGTACTTTCAAGACACAACAAAGGGGAGAGGGATATAGGTTGCTAGATTGCACCTGTATGAGTAGATCGACACCAGATTGGCCCCTAACTTAGGCGCCCCTTTCGGTATTTCTTTATTGTTAAAAAGAGGGAATAAACGCTGTGGTTCCCTACAAGCTGCCCCGCACAAACTTGGCTGAATTTCAACTGTTCCGGCCCGATTTCGGCAGCATAACTGTACTAGGATCCTTCACAGTCAGTATTCCCACGCATTGAATGACTTTCCCGACGCATACGGGCACTTTGCAAGACCTAGCGAGAATCTGCAGCAGGCTGAATTCTCTGTTTTCAGCCTCGAAAATGCGCCGAATCACCTGTACAACGGCCCCCTCGCGTCCGCGAACCTCCTGGGGGTATTAGGGACCGTTTATGGCCAAAACCCTAAACCTGCAAAAATACACACAGGCTGTAATTTACTGTTTCGGGCTCCGTTTCGCGTGCCGGTCGCATCCGTAGCAAGTCCAAAAGGTCAAAATGACCTATGAGACCAAATCGATACAATCTTGGTGGATCTAATACAATGTCTTGGTACAAAAATAAAATGAAGTAAAGTGAAAAACTAAAATCTTAATTGCTGGATGTGAACTAAGGATCTAGCTGGAACTATGTAGGATATGAGTAGGGGGGTGAAAGTGGTGACTGGGGGCTAATACAACACAATGTGGGTGTGCCTGTGGGAATAGATTGGGTGAGAGCTAATACAAAGGCTGATACAAGATGAGTAGGGTGTACAATCCTCAAAAGACCTAAATCATAGGAGATCCATCATCGGTCGTTGGCGGATCTCATCAATCTCCTCCATGGTCAATAGTCTGACCGGGCGGCGTGCATGTCGGGCCAAAGTGATCCGAATCCTTTGATGCATCCTCCATTGATGCTTTGTAGTCCTCCGTAGTCGTGGGCATCTAGATCTCCCTAGCTGGGTTGCTGGATCGATCAATGTGCCTTTGGTGTGAGGAGAATGTGAGCTCTGTTGTGGTAGCCGCTCCTCTGGCTGTCCATTGTCCACTCTAAAGAAGTCTGTGATCCGTCTCTGAGATTGGCTAGCCTCGCCTCTTATCAGACTCTCTTTGTGTCTACGCAACTCGAGCAAAAACAGACCATGGCATCTCTGGTCCTCATACCCCATGACTCTAGAAAGTGGTCTAAAGCCCTCTCTGAACAGGCAGTGAAAGCAGCCTCGTATCTCATAGTAAATTGGGTAGTGGCATGTGTAGTGCAACTATGTCATGTCGTGGCCTCTATTGGTAGTCCGTTGTATCTACTAGTCTCGATCCGAAGGTGGTGTGAAGATGTGCGTATCTGGCTAATAGCACATCATATCCCATAAGATAAGTGGGTGTCCATATATTTGGGCCTCGTCACAAAACCATCCTCAGTAAGCTGGAGAAGATGCTCTCTATAGAAAGCCATCTTCGTGCCCAACTCTTGTGCCTGCTATATCCAAGTCCTCGTAGTATCTAGCTGAGTTAGGTCTTGACGGTTGAGCCTAGTGATCTCGGATTGTGTAAGAGTCAGAGATGGTGCATCCAATGAGTATTGGAAGGGGGTCAATCTGTCCATGCTGAACCCATGTACTTGAAACCATGATGTCATCTCCCCATACGAGCATGTTGTGTCTCCCTGCAAAGCTAACTGTCGAGAGGACTCAAGTGCTAGGCGGGCATATCTGTCTCTGGGGAGGTCCCACAAGCGGTGTAAAAAGGAGACTGATCTGGTAAGCGCCTCAACCACTAGTGAGGGGGCAGCTAGCTCTGCTCGAATAATGTCATGTGATATTGAAGCCTTGGCTCTAATAAGCCGCAAAATCATAGAGACTAGAGGCTTCTCCATGTCTCCCCATCCATCAATGCGACTGGACCTCCCATGATGGTCCAATGACGGCCCCCATATCTGAACTCCATTGAGCAATGCGGAAGCCACCAGAGTGTCAAAAAGCCAGAGCTTCGTCCAAGGCTCCTGAAACTAAATTTGTGAACACATCCTCTCCAATCCACCCAATGCTGCATGTGCTCTAGTCAGTCTAGTGTGTGCTGCTCTCCTCAATGAAAATGCTGGTCCACTAAAGACCACCCCAAGGTAGGTGTAAGCATCTGTATACTCCACTGTCTCATGGCTATATGTGAATGTGGGTGCTGATCTTCTGGCCCACTGTGGGGTGGTGTTAAACACCATAACCTTGGTTTTACCAAGGTTGACAGATAGACCACTGTCGTGAGCAAACCTATGCAAAGCATCCAAGTGACGTTGCATCCCCTCTGGAGAGTCGGAGATCAACACAATATCATCAGCATATAACAATAGTGGAATCCATGTCCCTGCCAATTGTGCACCTCTATCACCCTCTCTCTAAATATAGTCAAAAACCTCATCCACATACATACCAAATAGAGTAGGAGAGAGCGGGCAGTCCTGCTTCACCCCGATAGTGGAGTGAACTAATGTAGATAACCCCTCTTGAGTGCGTACATGCCCCACTACTGACCTGTATAATGTCATAATCCCCCAAATCAGCTCTGTGGGTACTCCCATCTCCTGTAGTCTACGCATCAATCTAGCTCTAGTCCACAAAGCTACAATAGATCTGTCTCCCATGTTGCCCTCCTCAATAATGGGTCGGAGTGTCAGAATGTGGTGAAGAGTAGAAAAACCTCTCCTGAACCCTGCTTGCCGAGTTGCGTGTATACCCTCAGCTGCTGCTCAAGAATGGATGCATACAACCGTGCCAATGTGTGTCCAATCATGATAGTGTGATAATTCCCAAGCTCCATAGGGTCTCTTGACTTGAAGATAGGTATAATAGTAGATAAACTCCAAGTATCAGGCAAACCCTCACACATGGCACAATTGAACACAACTGCTAGAAGCTCTGCAAGCAGATGCGTGGCATGTATAAAATGCTCAGCCACTAAGCCATCATGATCATATGCTCTCCCAGTCCTCACCCTATCAATTGCCTTCTTCACCATCTCAGCGGGTGAAAAAAGCACGTGTGTGTGGGCAAAATCCTAGCCACCATGGATGTATGTATACACTTTTGTGATGAGGAGGGCTATGATATAGTCCCCATCCAAATGGTATCAATTGATCGAGGGGAAAGAGGTTTTCTCCAATCACTATTACGATGCTACGCACGAGTGGGAAGAAGAATCCATTACAACAGAGGGTTGGACTCCGAGAAAGAGCATGAAAGAGCCAAGCTTCTACTCAGAGGAGGGGAAGAAAGATTTTTTTGAGTCAATACTATGCATGATGGAGCCGATGGTCATATTGTCTTGTGGGTGACTACCATGGGTCTATACCTTGCACGTTCCTTCAAGGGTGAATTTGGGCTTATCCTGGATTCAGCTAGGTATATATAAATGGGGCATTTGGTGACGGATTTCCCTAGAGAGCGACAAGAGAGACAGATTGGCCATATGAGAGAACGCCCCCCCACAACCACAGCAGACCCAACAGAGTTTTGCACAGCAACATGACCCTTGCTGAGGACATCACGGGAGAGCCAGTCTCAGGATCACAGACTTCTTTACACCAGCCAAGGGACAACCAGAGGATCAGTCATCACAGCAGATCTCAGATCCCACCCACACCAAAGGTACGTGGATCGATCGAGCCATTGAGCTAGGTAGATCCAGGCGCCCACGACCACGGGGGGCCTCACATAATCAACGGAGGTGGCAGCAGAGGATCCAGGCCATCCTAGCTCGACATGCGAGACGACCAATGAGAGTATTGACCATGGAGGATATTGATGAGATTCGGCAGCGACCGATGAGGGATCTCATCTGATGATTTGTATCTCATTTGACCCATCTTTGTTTCAGCTTTGTATCAGCTAACCTATTATATTAGCCCTCACCCCATCACCCCTCTCCACCTATTTTGTCTCAGTTTCAGTTTTTCAGTGCTTTGTACTCTTTGTACTCAGACACTGTATCAGATCCACCAATCTCTCTCTCTCTCTCTCTCTCTCTCTCTCTCTCTCTCTCTCTCTCTCTCTCTCTCTCTCTCTCTCTCTCTCTCGCATCAGGCCGGTCAGATGTCACGTCATCACTTTGTGATACACACTTGCACAGGCACATGCGCACTCTCTCTCTCTCTCTCTCTCTCTCTCTCTCTCTCTCTCTCTCTCTCTCTCTCTCTCTCTCTCTCTCTCTCTCTCTCTCTCTCTTTGCATGGCTTTTTAAAGTTTAAATTACACTTTCTTAGTTTTGATTTCTAATTATTTGGCAGATTTGGTATGCAAATTACAATAATTGTTTTCTTTATGACTTTATTTGTGCAGATACGGCCACTAGTACCCATTCATCAGTTCGATCGGCTTCCAAGCTTCTTTATTTTTGCAGGCTTTGTTTTCACTCCTCTCACACAGCCCTATCTTCATGAGTATGGTGATGAATGGTATAATACATCGCCACGGCGTCTCTGTGATCGTGCTTTATACGCAACCCCAAAGAAGTTTGGGGAGCAGATTGTTGTCCTTTCTCAGGTGGACCATCAAAGCATTGAAATCTGCTACCTATTTTGTGATTCCTTTGTTGCATCAAAGTTAAAACAAACCAGACAGTTGATTGTGAAATGTTATTTGATGGAGGGCTTGTTAAAGTTTGTGCGTGTGCTTCTGTGATAATCAATACCTGGACTGTGGACCTTGCATGAACACGTACAGACAGGCTATCTTTAGATGAGAAGACTAGAGTTGAGTAGTCTACTACGAGCATGCACAACATCACTGGGAAAATTAGAATTTTTCCCATGTTACCATTGATGTAGCCTTTGTTGCCCTCTGAAGCTCCCATACGCGTTTGCAATCTGAGGGCTGATTTTTGGTCGTTGTGTAGATGGTCATAAGTGGCTTCCCCAGTTTCCCGTTCGCCATTGCGATCCAGTCTCTCTCCTCTCTCTATTAAATCATTGATGTACTAAATATGCAATCTGATGATTAAGTCCATCAGAGCCATGGTATTGCCAGGCTATCTGCGATTCAATAAGCACCTAGGTAAAGCAAGTAGAAAACCTCTGCAGTATATATGTGGAAACTTTACATCTAATTCTCTTCTCCTTTTGCTTGGAAAAGTTTGACTACATTGACTATTCTGTGGAGCAATGATTAGATTCTCTAGAGATAGGGCATGGTGGACTTTCGTTTTCTAGCATTCTGTTCTTGAATGCTCAATGCAGAATATTTATTAATTGTCTGTGCTCTACTTACCAGTTTCTTGATAATTACCTATGCACATTTCTATGTCATGCATGTTTATGCCTAATGTGTAATCCTCCCTTCTGAATTGGAGTGTTTTCCTATTTTTCATTCCAGGTTTTGGTTGATGACATCAATGCGGGCTATGAACGTCTGGCGGAGCTCCAGGTAAAAATTATTCTTTCAAATTTGAAACTCTGCTTGAGTTTGAAAGATGGAACTATTTAAGTTGTTTCTTACATGCGTCACACCTGGTATTTTACAACAGGTGAAAAAAGTGAACGATGTGGACATTCTAAACTTGGGTCATCTTAGACAAATGGTAGATGACTGCAAGGAAACGAGCATTCGCTTTGACTTGGAGGATGGCAGAGTAGTAGTACTCAACTATCAAGCTGCTAGGGAGGCGTCATTTCGAATATTAGAGCGTCACCGCATTCCTGTTCTAGTGTCAAAAGATCTTCTGGAGAGCGCTGTGGGAGATCTGGAAGATTGGGAAAAAGCGGATGATACATGCGAAGATGGGGTTGCAGAAATGGTGTGCTAGCATGGGGTGGAGGGGGCTTTAGTAGCATGTTCTTCTGTGCCTTGGCTCTCTGGGCTTCTTGTCTGGGGTGGAAAAAGCTCTGGAAACTTGCGATGTTGATGAACAGGTCAGAGCACATTTTTCAGGTTGCTCTGATTTTCCCCTGCTTTAAATGTAGTGTCTCAATATAGAGTAATGCTTAGGTGTGTAGTTCTACATGTAAAAGTTAGATAGTCTAATCTTTGCACCCATTTTCTTCAGCCGAGGTCATTTCCAAATTTTCATTTCGTTCCACTTGCAGTAGCGTAATGGCTATTGTGGATTCGTTATTCAAATGCAGCCTCTACACATTTTGCATCAAAATTATGGTGCTTTTCCCAACAGTCTAGAAGGTTTCAGTGCTTTCTAGTAGTAGGGCCGGCTAGTTTGCTTATATTGAGAAAACCAATCAAGCCTAAGCAAAGGTTGAAAGAACCATATAAGGGGGGGGAGAGAGAGAGAAATGAAATGAAATGTTATATTAACGTCTTCAAAAGGCCATAGTGACCTATGAGACCAGAAAGTTACAAGGTGGTGGATCTGATACAAAGTCAGAGTAACAAAATAACCTAATCAACAGTACAAAACAAAGATATATATTATGGGATTCTAGATAGGTCGATGTGAGCTAAGCCGAAAAATTGAGCAAGAATGGGCGGTTAGTTGGGATAGCTGAGTCACAAAAGAGATTTTTATGTAAGGTGCAGCGGACGTGAATGTTGAACTTTGCTCAAGATGAGTGCTGTGAATTGTGCTCAAGGCTTACGGAAGAGAGAGCCTTCCATTCCTTTAGTGAGAGAGTGCAAATGATCACAAACAAAGTGAATTACACCGTGAATGAAGGTATTGAGATAGAGAGAGAAGAGAATACGACACTAGAATGTTGTCAAACCCTCCTCCAAGGGCCCCACTCTCTATGGCGAGAGAGGTCTATGGTATTGATTGCACAAATCTGGTACAATGGTCTAGATGCAATGGACTTGCCAATGATGTCGATGACAATGATGACGGCGACGAGATGGGCTGAAAACTGAAAACGCTAGGGCTGAAATCTGCAAATCTGCTGAATTCTAACACTGTGTCGGCGAGGACAGTGATGGCGACAACGCGGCGTACTGGGTTTTCCAATAATAAGTGAAAAATGGCTAAAATAGGGAAAATGGGTTCTCTGTAGTGTAAAATGCTCATGATGGCTACTGATTGTATTGCTGATGATCATGCTGTGCGCAACCAGAGGATATGCAACTACTCTAAGTGCTTGGACAGGCACAGGCTCACAAAGGTACCAAAACACTTCCTAAGCTGACTTGAACCCTAGACCTGAAGTAGCTTGTCCACATGCGCATAGGGTTAGATGTGCACATGACATTTTATGTCTACTAGAGGCCGTTATCGGCCTATGAGACAAATCAAAGTACATGGTGTGTATGTCCTCTTGAAAGGACAAAAGGAACAAAGCAAACAAACTGTTGTCAGGGAGTTAGGGGGATGGGGGGCCGAGGGGGAGGGAAGGCGGGGATGGGTGTGGGTTAAAGCCCTAAATAACCCCTTTTTGTACATTTTTATACTTTGTCCAGGTTCATATTGAACCTGGAAACATTGTTTAAAGGTCGCTTATAATAAAAGTGGGAAAAACCAAAACTCACTTATTGAGTTTTTCCCAAAAACGTGAGCCCTCTCTCTTCTGCTAGCACTTCCTCTCCTGCTGGCCTTCGCCTCCCCTCTCTGCACACACACTGCACCTCCTCGCGTGCTCTTTCACTTGCACACTTCGCCGCGCGCTCATCAATTGGTATCAGAGCCTCGATTAGGGTTTAAACCTGCAAACGTTGAATTTCAGCCAAGGTCAACTTTCACGCGAGATTTTGCAATTTCGTTGCCAAAGGACTCGTCCCCGGACACTAGAGAGCTCCCGGAAACCCAAATGAAATTAGGTCAAAAACATGAAATTACAGGTTATGACAGCAAAATACAACTTTTGCAAATGATATATTAAGGTATGGGAATACTTTTGCTAAGTCCCCGCTACGCGAAAACATTGAAATTGCTGAAAAACAAGCCCTAAAACAGGTGTTTTAAGAAAATTTCAGATTTGCGCAAGTTTTTGCAAGTGTTTTTATGGTGCGGTTACATTGGGGAAAGTGCAAATTGATGCAATCTACGCACATTTGACAAATTTTATCGATGTGTGATCATTTGTGGCTCAATTTCATGCAATTTTGATGCTACAAATTGGGGCTTTTGCGCTTACATGCTTCTAAAGGTTGTGTATTAGCCTTATGTATGTCTTCTGAGACTAAAAACAACTAAATTTGTTGTTTTCGAGCACAAATTCGCTTGTTGAAATTTCCTACGCATAAATTTCAGAAATTGAATTTTGTGCCCAAATCGACCTATTTTGCCCCAAATTGCTCTTGTGACCATTTGGAGCTGTAGTGCACATATCTGTGAGGCTATACTCCGATTTTTGCGCATTTTGTCCAAAAATTCAGCGTATTATCCCTCTTATTTCGTGCAACTATGGCCTCATCTTCTTCGTATGTGAAGAACCTCTTCGAGATTAGGAGGTTCGATGGTACAGGTTTTGATCTTTGGAAAGACAGGATTCAAGGAATCCTATTTCTTAAGGATTGCGAAGGGGCACTTGAACAAGTGAAGCCACAGAATATGACGGATGAAGCATGGGTTAGCATGAACAGGAAGGCCGTTACGTACATTAAAATGGCCATGACCGATGAGACCGTCATTGATGTGAAAGGTCTCATGGCTGCTTTTGATGTGTGGGAGAAGTTGAAGGGAATGTATGAAAATACAACGCTTGTCAACCAGGTGCACTTGATGCGAAAACTTGTTGGCATGCAACTATATGAGTCCAATAGCGCGGCAGAGCACTTGTCATTATTCGCAGGTACTTTGTCGCAGTTACAGGATTCTAGC
Organism: Adiantum capillus-veneris; assembly: GCF_014529385.1. Lineage (NCBI taxonomy): Eukaryota > Viridiplantae > Streptophyta > Polypodiopsida > Polypodiales > Pteridaceae > Adiantum > Adiantum capillus-veneris. The sequence continues at coordinate 82,650,875 of NC_140937.1, forward strand.
TTGCCCCCTTTTGATGATAAGCTGAAAGTTATCTTCTTGCTTATGGCCTTACCTGAGTCATGGGAAACTTTGGTGGTTTCGTTGTCCAATAACCCTAATTTGACCTTTGGTGGTGTTAGGGGTTCTATCTTGAATGAAGAAATCAAGAGGAAAGCAAGTGGAGAGGGAGGCAGCTCTGCCAACATGGTTAGAGGCAGGACAGAAAAGAAGAATGTTTATGCACAAAGGAGTAAGAGTAAGAGTAAAGAAAGGGGAAATGCAAGCAATGGCAAGGGTGATGTGACTTGTTATCAATGTGGCAGGAAAAGTCACAAGAAACCCGATTGCAGGTACTATAAAGCTGAGTTAGAAAGGAAAAAGAATGGTGGAGACAAAAAGAAAGAGAAGAAGGAAGTCAAGGCAGATGCACAGGATAGCTCAAAGGACAAAGAGAAGGCCAATGTGGCTTCTAGTGTCGTGATTGAGGAGTTGTCAGATGTAGAGGACATCTTGTGTGCCACTTTGTCAGATGATGATGCTTATGACTTTGATGCCTCTCTAAATGTTCATTCACAGGACATGCAGATCACCAAGAGTGATCTTATTGATGCTTTGTTGACTGTCAATGATGTATTGTCTCAGATTTGGATTGTTGATTCCTGTGTTTCATTTCATGTGACTCCTATCAAGGAGTGTTTCTCTACTTTTGATGCGGGCAAGCGTGGCCATGTATACCTTGGAAACAATCATGCATGTTCCATTGAGGGTATTGGCACTGTGCATCTCTCCATAGATGGCACAAATGAGCTTGTCTTGCATGATATTCGATATGTGCCGAGAATCAAGAAGAGTCTGCTTTCTGTTGGTCATATGGATATGCATGGTTACAGCATCTTGTTTGAGAGAGGGTCATGGAAAACGACTAAAGGCTCAAGGCTGATTGTAAAGTGCACAAAGAAAGGGACACTTTACTGCATGCATGGAAAGGTCGTGTTGGGCAAGTTTATTGCATTGGCTGAAATTAACTCTCACATGGAGTTGTGGCACAAGAGGCTTGGCCATATGAGCCAAAAGGGCCTTTCTAAGCTTTGTACTCTGAACAAGCTCGATGCTAAAGGCACAAAGCTTGACTTTTGTAATGAATGTCAATATGGCAAGCAAGTAAAGCGTTCTTATTACTCTGGTGTCTCGTAAATCTTGTGTGCTTGATCTTGTACATTCCGATGTATGTAGCATGCCTACTAAGTCTATGGGTGGTGCATGTTATTTTGTCTCCTTTGTTGATGATCATGCTAGGAAAATTTGGGTTTATTTGCTTAAGTCTAAGGATGAAGCCTTTGCTGCGTTTAAGAGATTTCATGCATTTGTGACCACCCAAACAAGCAGAAAGCTAAAATGCTTGCGTACAGACAATGGGGGGGAGTACACAAGTGCTGATTTTAACAAGTTTTGTGAAAATTTGGGCATTAAGAGGGAGCTTACTGTCCCATACAACCCCTCTTCTAATGGTGTGGCTGAAAGATTCAATAGGACACTTTGTGAGAGGGTGAGATGTATGTTGTCCACAGCTAATCTCTCTCATGGATTTTGGGGAGAAGCTTTGAAAACTGCAGTGCATATATGCAATCGATCCCCTCACATGTTTTTGAAAGGTGACATCCCTGAAGAGGTTTGGTCTGGCAAGCTTGCTTTATATGATCACTTACGCATTTTTAGTTGCGAAGCTTTTGTGCATGTTAGACCTGAGTTGAAGAGTAAACTAGATGCGAAGTTCATTAAAGGCCTCTTCATGGGATAGGGATATGGTGAAGAAGGCGAATTGGGTTATAGGATTTGGTTACCTCAGCTCAAAAGGGTTGTACGCAGTTGGGATGTTATTTTTAATGAGGCAAGGTTGCTTCAAAACAGTTGTGCCTCAAAGCATGACCATAAAAGGGTGAAATTTCAGCATGACCAGCCACCTGTTAGGCCTATTTTTGACCCTCAGGATGCACCACAAATGGCTGAAAATGTAGATGATCCAGTGGTGTTTGAGCCAGATGATGTTGGACAGCAAATTGAGGCTCCTGAAGGGCATTTGCAGCCAAGAAACAATGCTGAAAATGGTGTTGAAAATGATGTACATCAGCCCATTGTTGATGATTTTGTAGTGCCACCTGATGTAAACCCATTGCCGGATAATGTGGATCATTGGGTGAGGCGGTCTACTCGTCAAAGACGGCTTGTGAGTGGATATGACCCCTCTTTGCATTACATTATGTTGACAGATGAGGGAGAGCCTCTTACGTATAAAGAGGCAAAGACATGTGAACACAGCGACAAGTGGGAGCTTGCTGTGCAGGAAGAGATTAAAGCTTTGCATGCTAATCATACTTGGGATTTGGTTGAATTGCCCAAAGGAAGGAAGGCTATTCCTAACAAATGGGTGTATAAAATCAAGACTGTTGATGCGAAACCCAAGTATAAGGCAAGGCTTGTTCCAAAGGGATATGTTCAAACCAAGGGCATAGACTTTCAGAAAGTGTTCTCTTCTGTTGTGAAGATGACCACTTTGCGTGTATTGTTTGTCATTGTGGCTGCTCTTGATTTGGAAATGGACCAAATGGATGTACATACCGCTTTCTTGCATGGTGATGTGGAAGAAGAGCTTTACATGCCGGAGGGTTTTGTCATCCCTGGCAAGGAACATTTGGTATGTATGCTCAATAGAAGCTTGTATGGGCTGAAACAATCATGTAGACAGTGGTACAAGAAGTTCGATCGCTTCATGCTTAAACATGGTTACAAAAGAAGCCATGCAGACCATTGTTTGTATACCAAACGTGATGAGGATGGCAGCCCGATCATTCTTGTGCTCTATGTAGACGATATGTTGATAGATGCAAAGAAAAGAAGCACTGTAGATGCTCTTAAAGGGCAGCTGAAATCTGCGTTTTCAATGAAGCAGCTGAAATCTACCTTTTCAATGAAAGACCTTGGGTCAGCTGAACATATACTTGGAGTGCGTGTTACACGGCAAAGAGATAAGCGCCTATTGTATTTGTCGCAAGAAAAGTACATTGAAAAGGTGCTGGACAGATTTAACATGGCTGAAGCAAAGCCTCTTGGTGTGCCATTACAGCCATATGTTAAAATCTCCAAGGATGATTGTCCCAAGTCAAATGAAGAAGCCAATGACATGCAAAGTGTGCCTTATGCTTCAGCTTGTGGTTCACTTATGTATGCTATGGTTGCTACTAGGCCTGACATAGCCCATGCAGTGGGAGTTGTGAACCGGTTTATGGCTAATCCAAGCGGGTTGCATTGGGATGCAGTGAAGTCCATTATGAGGTACTTGAAAGGGATTAAAAACAAATGCCTCTGCTATGGTAAAGGACCAATGGAGTTGAAGGGATTTTGTGACTCTGACATGGCTGGTGATGTGGATACACGGAAATACACAAGTAGCTATCTATTTACTCTTGCGGGAGGTGCTGTTTCATGGTGTTCTAGATTGCAAAAGATTGTTGCATTGTCTACTGCAAAGGTTGAATATATTTCAGCCACTGAGGCTTCCAAAGAAGCTATTTGGCTAGCACGCCTATACAGTGAGTTTGGCTTGCGTGCCAAGGCACCTATGCTTGGTTGTGATAGCCAGAGTGCTATATGTCTGGCAAAGAACTCCATGTTTCATGCACGCACAAAGCATATTGATGTGCGGTATCACCTGATACGAGAAGTGCTTGAGGATGGCCTTATTACATTGGTTAAGGTCCATACATCACAAAATCCAGCCGATGCTCTCACTAAGTGCTTACCCAAAACACAACATCATCTATGCATAGAGATGGTGGGAGTCACGTAGCTTAAAGGCGCCATTTATGCCTTTAAGTGGGAGGTTGTTGGGTTAAAGGCCTAAATAGCCCCTTTTTGTACATTTTTATACTTTGTCCAGGTTTATATTGAACCTGGACACATTTTTTAAAGGTCACTTATAATAAAAGTGGGAAAACCAAAAACTCACTTATTGAGTTTTTCCCTAAAACGTGACCCTTCTCTCTTCTGCTAGCGCTTCCTCTCCTGCTGGCCTTCGCCTCCCCTCTCTGCACACACACTGCACTTCCTCACGTGCTCTTTCACTTGCACACACCACCGCCCGCTCATCAAGGGGTAGAGAGAGAGAAATGAAATACGTTTTCTAAAGGCCATAACCAGAGAGTTACATAATGGTGAATGTGATACAAGGTCTGGAAAAAAAAAAAAAACCTGACCACAAAAACACCACTAGAGATGTAAAAGGTGGGTATCAAGAGCTTGAGAGGTACATGTACAAAAAGTGGGTGTGTATCTCAGAGAACAGATACAAATGGTGGATATGTGTATCAAAATTCGGGGATGGCTCTCATCGGTCGTTGTCCTCCATGGTGAGAGTCTGCATAGGGCGTCTGCTATGTCTCGCCAATATAGATCCGATCCTCTGTTGCAACCTCCTTCGTCGAGGGGAGCATCCCCTCATCCTAGGCCTCCTAGATTTCCTCAGCTCTGCTGCTCGAGCAATCAATATATGTATGGTAGTGATGTGCCCTGTATCCCTCCTCTCTGGCTGGTCTTGTCTCTAATAAATCTCCGGATGGAAGTGCAAGTGCAATGATCACAATCAAAGTGAATGCTACTGTGACTGAAAGTGCTGAGAGAGAGAGAGAGAGAGAGAGAGAGAGAGAGAGAGAGAGAGAGAGAGAGAGAGAGAGAGAGAAGAATACGACACCAGACAGTTCTCAAACCCTCCTCCAAGGGCCCCCCTCTCTATGGCGAGAGAGGTCTATGCTAAAGATTGCACAAATCTAGTACAATGGTCTAGATGCAATGGACTTGTCGACGATGTCGACAACATTGGTGGCGATGACGAGGACGGGCTGAAAACTAAAAATGCTAGGGATGAAATGCTGAAATTTGGAAGGGTTGATCTGCTGCGGGAAACTGGGACTATGTCGGCGACGACGACTAGCAAAACGCTATGGGCTGATCTGCAAGTGTCGATGGCTGAAAACCAAACACGCTGGCAAGTTCTGTTGGGTCGGAATGTCGGAGACTGAAAACGCTAGGCAATTCTTCAAGTCCACAAAACGCTAGGTCTGATCTGCAAGTCTGCCAAAAACGCCAAGTACTGGGATCTGAAAACGCTGGTTGATCTGAGAGATTCAAAAACGCCAGGTGTCTTGTTGGCTGAAAATGCTAGGCTTTGTGCCGGTCTGCTAAGGAGAAGCACTGCAAGTTGTGAACTTCTTATGTTGCCTCCTCTCCCAGTAGTGAGTGCCCCCCCTCTGCTTATAAAGGTCCATCTGGCTGGATCGAGCAGTGTCCCCTACAACCCCACGACCTTAGAAATGGGTAAATTAAATAAATAAATCATAAAAATCTTTGCAACTGAACTGCCCCCAAGTTGTCATGGAATTTGGGTGTACTGCCTAGACAATGCAAATGTTGGGTGATACTGGGTTGTGCAATTGGAGGATATGCAACTACTCTGAGTGCCTGGACAGGCACGACCTGCGCAGAGGCTCACAAGCAAAATGTGAACTCTCTACCATAAAGAAATTGCTTCCAATGCTTGAGAGAGTGAATTCTTGACAATCATCTTGTTCAAAGCTCTGTAATCAACACACAAACGAGACAAACCATCCTTCGTGAGGACAAAGAAAATAGGAGCAGCAAAAGGACTTACACTAAGGCGTATGAATCCTTTGGCCACCAACTCTGTGACTTGCGCTCTAACTCTTCTTCTTGCGCTCTAACTCTTCTTCTTGCGTCTTTTTCAAATGGTAGGGAGCCTTATTGACTGGCTATACCCCCTCCGTGAGTTCTATGCAATGGTCCTCCGGCCGCTCGGGAGGGAGATGAGGTGGAAGGTCATCCTGCAAAAAGAGGTGTTTATACTTGGTAAACATACTTGAATACCTTTCTGGAGCCTTGAGGTTCTGAGTGACTGGAGAGGCATAAATGAATGCCGCTTGTGCTCCTCTTCATAATTCACGCTTCGCTTGCACATGAGAAATGAGAGGTAAAGAATGAAGAGCCTCCTCACTATGAATGATCATGGGAAAGTCACTTTTGGCATTTAGAGTGAGCGTATTGTCTGCCCAATCAATGAGGGGGTTATGTTCACGAAACCATTGAATGCCAAATCATATCACATTGTGAGAGAGGAGACACAACAAATCTTCTACGGAAGGAAGCTTGTTGAACACTGAATAACACATCAAGGCACTCTCGTGTAATGAGAGAGTCATTGGCTAACCTCTACGCGGGCTCTTTCTACAAAAGAGTCACCAATCACATCAAGCATACTGCCTGAATCAAACAATACGACAGAATAGTGACCCGTCACATGACCATAACATTTAAAGAGAGACTCGTCAATGTGTGTGTTAGAGACATGTGGAGAATCAATGTGGTTCACTCTTTAGGTGGTGCTGTCTTAGGACATACCTTCTTTATATGGCCATAAACGTGACATTGATAACAACGACCTTCCTTCGCGTAAATGATTTATGTATCCTCGTAGAATTCCTTGTGCAACTTTTTCATCTGGGTTAGCTTAGGTTTAGCAGGTGTTTTTGCTTTACCCTTAGAGTCATTTTAAGAGTTCTTTTCTGAAGGATTAGAGGAAGATGAGCTAGAAGAATTGTCATTCTTACCATTATGTGGGTTCTTAGGATTCTGAGAGATACTATGAGAAGACTTGTTCTCCTTAGGCTTTCCTTTGTTGTGCTTCATCTCCTACGCAAGAGCAATCGCTACCGTCTTGTTGAGATCAATTGGGTCGAGGACTCGACATCGAACTGGATATACTCGTCCAACCCAAAAAGAAAGGTCTCTTTGTGTTCCGCATCTTTGAGGTGGCATGAACTACACCTTAAACTTGTCTTAGAAGTCGTCCAATTGAAAGAAAGGGGCATGTATTCCTGGGCTTTCTCTAGGTGCGTGGCCAACTGTGCCTCTTGCCACGCTTGATACCAATTAATGGCATCACCGGCAAGCTATATGACTGTCGTCAAAACTTTGCTATTTCCTGTTTTCTTAGTTGTCGCAAAGTAAGCATTAAATTGATGCAACCAAGAATGAATAACATTAGCATCCATCTTACCGTTATACTTATTGAACGTCAACTTCTCAGTGATTGGGTTGTTGGAATCTACATCTCTACCTGTGCTACTTGATGAAGTGCCAACATCCTTGATTGGCTCGGATTTCGATGTGAGTACCTGTAGGACCAACTCTTGCATGCGTTGGTCTTTCTGCGCCTCACGCTCTTAACTCCATAGCCGATTGCCTTTCTTCAGCCGCCAAGCGCGCTTGCTCACACTCACGCTCTATGGGTGCTCGTCTTTTTTCTATGGCGGCAGGTTACACCTCTTGTTATAGCATCATCTCCATCATTGACTTGACCAAAGCCTCTATAGGATTTGGTGCAATCCGTGGCGTAGATGGGGATGGGGGAGGATTGGGGAACATTCCTCTTGGTGTAGAAACTTCTTCTCCAACTCAACTCTCATCACCTTGACACAAAGTATCCATACCGCTTCGGGTGATGATCATCAATGTTCGGGAAAAGTGTGCCTCGGCTTAGCCTTGAGCCGGTTGCAAAATCAAAGTGGCCAGTTGAGGGGAGGACAAGAAGGAGAAAATTCCGCTTAAAATACATGAAAAATAGTGTAATTTTGCAAAAATACTATCTAGTATCATAAAATTTCCGGTTCAAATTTGTCTTGGAAGGATTTTTGTTTGTTTGTGAAAATGAATTTTTCTCGAACACCGATGATCATACTGTGAGATCTTGGGTACTTGGGTTCTTAGCTTGCAATCGGTGTTTGAGTCTGGAGAAGGCTTTTCTCTTACCCGAGCTCGACTCTTTCCTGCGGGCGCACCCCTTGACGGCCTTCCGTTCACACCAAGGTTGTTTTTCCCACCTCACAAATCTTATAAATGTCAACCTCATTAATTAGGGTGCCTTGCAAGGTCAAATCACCCTTGGTATACCTGTCCAAGAATGTCATCCATCCTTCATGCAACACCCCATCACTTTCTTGACCTCTTTCTCGCCATATAGGATGCAACATGTATCCAACAACATTTAACGATGTGTGCAACATATTCCATCTTTCAATGCTTAGGTCCCTAATCTCTCTCATCTTTGCAACATCAATGCCTTGCACGTTTTCAATTTGATGTACCATGCGATCCGTAAGCTTGTACATAAGCCCCTTGGTGGCTCCTTCCCTATCAACCAAATGGAGAATGTCAAAATGGGAGCACAAATTTTCAAAATCAGCTTGGCCTCTTGCCAAAAGCATGCATTAAACACAATGTTCAAGACCTTGATAGCCTTTTCAGTCTTGGATGTCTTCATCTTCACAAATTTGTCATCAATCATAAGCTTACGCATGCAAGGCTTGCATGCATCTCTCATCCACAAGATTGTCCAACATAATAAAGTAGTATGCAAATCGAGTGGCTGACGGCTTCACCAAGTCCTTCTTGCTAAGTTGTTGAAACAATGCCAACACAGTAGGCTTTCTTGTCACGAATCTGACAATCTTTGTTGCATCCTCAAGCACTTATTGCAACCCAAGTTATCTTGTCAATGTCCTCAAAGAAAAGGTCCAAGCAATGGCAAGCACATCTAGTTAAAAAAATGTGTTTTCACTCCCTTTCAATCATCTCCCCAACACTAGCGCAATTGGTTGCATTGTCCATGCATATCTGTACAACATTTGTTGGGCCAGTCTCTCTAATAACCTGTTTGAGATGCTTAAAAATGAATTCCGATGTCTTTGTTTCCTCGGTGTGTTTACAGCTTTCAAAAACACTGACCCATGAATAGAGCATACAAGAAATTTAATGATAGGCATGCGCCTAGTGTCAGACCATCCATCACACACAATAGAGCATCCATGTCTTTTCCATTTCTCGCGCACACCCATGATCTCATTCTTTACGCATTTGATCTCATTCGATTCTGTGGTGCGCAAAGCATGGTAAGAGGGGGGAACATACGAAGGACTTGCTTGTCCAATCGCTTTCACCTGATGCAAAAAGTAAGGGCTACTTACTTTCCATGTAGGCACGTTCTCAACATAAAAAAACATGCACAAGGCTTGGTCCGTGCTTGCAAGCCAAATGCACTTGCCAAACCCCCTTGCACAACCTTCCTCTTCTTGCTTGAGGACCTTAGTCACTTACAGCCACTTACATTAGTCCTTACCTTAGCATGCGTACTCATTGAAGCACCTCCTTGAGCTTGAGAGGCATCTCCTTCCAAATCATTGACCAATGCATCTACAAAAGCAGCTCTGTCTTCTCCCTTTGGCCTTACATCAGCATGCGATCTTCTGACAATCTCTACATGGACTGGGGCCTCATCACATGGACCTCCCACACCATGGCCATCATCACATTGGGTAGTTCACTTGAGATGCCAAAACTCTAACACCCATAGCCTTCCCACTAGCACTGTTTTTCAAGATGAATGGCTCATTGGAGTCCACAATACTCAAATATGGCGTCGAAGAAATGGTCACTTTTGAGTGTTTTAAAACTTTTGTGTTGGTACTCTTCAGCCTACATTGGCTTGTTTGAGGGGGTTGCGTATCCTTTAGATACTATCCTTAACTTGTTAGCCTCCATTTGGGTACGCTTGGTTGATAGGTATGAAAAAGCCGAGATAATGAAGATTTTTGACAAAAATCTAAATTTGATTCCCTTTACCATATAAAATGTGTATGCACAACTTAAATATTAAACCTAAATGTCTAAAATGTTTTCATCGGCGTACTATACACAACAAATTTTTCATAGTACAATCAGAGGACACTATCGATGAACATGATGAGAGTCGTGGGTGCGTGCTCAAACTACAGACGAAGACCTCATGATATACCGAAATTGAAGAGTCTTGTGAACAATCGCTTCGTGAACCTTATCATGAAAGCAACACATGCAATGGTTAGCCCATATTGCATGATCAAGGACTTGTAATGACCATATTGCATGATCCAAGACTTGTAAACAAATTGAGTCCAAAGGCAGTTTACGATAATTGATATGCTTTAATCTTTTCTCCTTGTCTCTTGGCAGCGTTGGATTTTTTCTAGTTTACTCACAAGCCAAACATGGTTACGAAATAGTGGGTCTCATCCAACATGTGTTTTACTACTTATTCAATTTGTATAAGCATTATACAAATAAGTTTCATTTCAAATATTGAATTAAAGATAAGATTTAAAAAAAAACCGTAATGAACGGTTCCTATAAAAAAACATGGGTTGCACGGACACTTACGTCTCTTTACACTTGAATCTTGGTGCTCAAACTATGGCGTATAATGTAAATAGCTACAAGATGAGGAGGACCTATGCTTAACAACCAATCCATACCCAAGTCTGTGTGCTCTTGCTAGATGCAGAACCTAAAAGTGAAGAGTATCACAATACTGTTACTTGCATGGCTAGAGGCAGATGTAGCATAACAATGTTCCACACTCTTTTATCATACTATTTGTCAAGCTTATTTTATAGTCGTAGTTTGGCAATTTATGGCAATTTTAACTTTTTGGACTAGCAAGTAGGTCAAAAAGCTACGCGTTGCCCCATCAACAATAAAAGTTGTGGCTCAAAGCCACAAGTTATGGGTTTCCCCATCATCAATTAAAACGTGATTGCAGCCACAAATGATGGCCAATAGTCAAAGTAGCGCATGTAGTCCTAATGTGGGAGACTGGCATATAGATTGTATCACACGGGAGGTGTGAAAGCTAGCCAAATGAAGAATGATTGCCTTTTTACACTCTATAAAAGAAAGAAGTAAGCATCAAGAGGATTTCTTCTTTTTGTTGGGCTCACTAGGCCCACTACCTATCGCTATCTTTGGACACATAGCTTTTGTGTGCTTGTTTTCATTGCAACTAAAGCAAGGATTTTCCTTTTTGTACTTTCTTATATTGATACTTCTTGATGGATATATTTGGCTCTCTCTGATGAATGGGATATTTTCCACCACCTTCCACAACGGCCTTTACGCTTTAGTCTCCCCCTAGTTCACACTATTTTTTCTTTTACGAAAAACACGATCCTTAACCTCACGTGCAACATGCAAATCACTAGGCAGTCTACGAGGCTTGATGTCTTGGTATATCTAAGTGTAGATTTTTGCTTTGATGAATGTGAGATTTTTTACCACCTCCCACCTTAGTCTATATATGCTTTAGTCTTCCCTTATTTCTCTCTACTTTTTTTCTTTTTAAAACATGGTCCTTTGTTAGCCTTACCTGTAGGATGCAAATCAGTAGGTGTACTACGGTGCTTTTGAATTATGATTTCACTAGAGGATCTCTACATGTACTCAAGATTTGGGCTTCTCTTGAAGCGTTAAGACTTCTAAAATTATTGATTCTTATGAACTTGCGTCTAAGATTTATTAATGCGTGTCAAAAATTCAAGGCTAAGAGTAGATTTGGATGATTTGTTGATTTGTTTTAATGACAAAATGAGAACCCATTAAATAATCTTTCCAAATATTAAGTACATGTACGGTAGTTGTAAATTCCTTGTGATAAATGTTGTACTTTATTCCAAAAGGTGTAAACTGTTGACTTTCAAAAGCTATTGGGTGATTGTCTTACATAAGTGCAACACTGATACTTCTTTCATTGGCATCTTCTACAATGACAAAGAATGGACGGGAAAAATTAGGTAGTGTTAAAACATGTGCAATGATGAATGATTCTTTCAAAGCGTGTAAAAATAGATCATGCAATTTAGTTGAGACATAATGTGTGGTCTTCTTCAAAAGCAATGTGAAATATTGTGCCTTGTATGTAAAATTCTTGAATAAGTTTATGTAATAATTACACAAGCCAAAAAATAATGTCTACTCATGCATATTTTTTAGTATTGGCTATTATTTGATAGCCTCGGGGTCTACATAAATACCATCCTCAAAGAGTATATATCCTAAATACTCAATGACAGATTGAAAGAAAGAGCTCTTTCAAAATTCAAATACAATTCATTCTTTTGTAGCAACTCAAAAACATATGTAAAGTGCTCTTTGTGTTCATTCACAAACTTACTAAAAATGAGCATGTTATGAAAGAAAACAATGACTAAATCCAAGTGATCAATAAATATGTGATTAATCATACGTGTGAAAGTAGTAGGTCTAATGGTTAATCCAATTGGCATAACAAGAAATTCATAGTGCTTTGTTTGAGTTCTAAATACAGATTTGTAATGTCTTCCTATACCATTTTGAATTGGTTTGAGGTCATCAAGTTTAACAAAGATAGTTCTACTCGAGGAATAAAGAATTTATTGTTTGTTGTTTGGTACTCTGTATACATACACAAGGTACCATTCTTCTTCTTGACAAGAAGAATAGGTGTTGTATGGTGAACAATCGAGCTTGGTAAGCCCTTATTTAACAGTCCTTGAGTTTGGGTATATATCTATTTGTATGCATGTGGATCTATATGATAAGGTGCATAACATGGTGGTTTACTTCTAGGAATGATATTAATCTTATGTTCATCTGGTCTAGATGGTGGTAAAACTACATAGTAGCTCATTCAAACATTGGTGATCCACATTCACAAATACAACCTAGCTCCACGATGCTTTCTCAGAAAATAAACTTGAAATTGTGAGAAATGGCTTGTGTGGTTGTTACTGCATTGACAAGCACTAAGTACATCTTTTCTCGTTTACAGATTATCTTCTTGGCTTACGAAATAAGAGTGCAATTTTTGGTGTTTCAATGGTTGCTTTCAAACACATTGATTCATTGTTATGTGTAAATGAAAGCAAACCGGCAAGGTAATTAATTTTGGGATAAAACTCATGACAAAACGGCATAATAAGAATCATGTGATACCATGCAGAGGCGCAACATGAATGTTATCTTTGTGCCTTGCACTTTACCCTTGACCTTTAGAAATGAATAAGGAAAAATAGGAATACTTAGATTTGCTTCTTTACAATCATAATTTGGCTCTTATGCATCTTCAAAGTTAACTTTTGCATCTAAGGTATCCATGTGGTGGTCATTGCTCTATCATGTTGGCTATAGCATATTAGAAATTGTTACAACAATGGTAGGTTGGTGGTTGTTGTCATTGCCCTTTAAATTTAGACCCTTATCTACCAAATGATCAAAGCGATGCCACTTATCTCCTAAGAAATTGATGTCTATAAGTGCATTGTAGCGTATCGTCAACAAAAAATTGGAGTTTACAGTTAGTTTCAACGTTTAAATATTTCTAAACCCATGGCATCAATTATTTTTTCCCTCTTCTATTTTTTGAACAGTTAAAATTTGCAACGGTGAAGAATTGGCAATCACGTCGGTAAAAAATTAGTCATTAAATAGATAATAAAATTGGGAAAATTTACAAAAAATATCCTTGAAATTTGTGGAAGTTCCCAAAATACACTTGTATCAATTTTGGATGGATTTCCCCGAGGGACTTATCTCCAAGTAATGAGGTATTTCATCTTGAGAGCCCAAGATACCATCTGAAGTTCTAGTTCTATCATTTTCTATTGATGGAGAACATCCAGTAAGCCTTCAACGTGAACAAATAACGACACTCACCCCAAGGAATGGGACCAAGGCCGAACTCATAGGAAAATTCGCAAATATCAACCAAGCTACCTTTTGACATGGCACTCCATCTTTGTTGTGGAGATGCTTGTTTTGAGTCACAAAACTTGTTGATGCTATTCCAAAAGCAAATACACGGTCATATATTAATAAAGTAACGATGATGCAATGCTACATGATCGTTGTGTTTTTATCAAGAGCAAATCTATCAATTTGGGCGACATCAACATAAGTTTGGCACTAGAACCATGCAACCATTGTGAAGTGATACGTTTTAAACAATCATTACATGTGAATAACACTAGGATCAAATCCATTTAATACAACTCACCAATGGAATGAGTCATAGGTTGTCTCTCCCAACTCTCTTGGCCTAGGGATGACTCTGCAACAAAAGAAGTAGTGTGTGCTATAGTGGACTTCAACACATTTCATAAGCCCTTTACTTTTCTTGTCAAGGATGCTAACAATAGGTTTAGAAGTGGCCCAATGGTTGATTGAGCAACCGACGAATTAGATTGTGTGCCTCGGATGGCTTGCGTGGCATCCATATTAGTATGTGTGTTCCCACCTCTACTCCCTTGGATTGCATGCTTTTCCAAAGGAAAGGTTGTAGTAAGTGTTTTGGTTTTCCTACTACTATGTGTCTCTTCTATTAACCTTGCATGCTAATAGTTACATTCATATGCAAGTGAATTCACTCTTAACATGGTTTAGAGTACTTACTGTCATGTAGATCCTTCTCTTGCTTTGGGATGACACCAACCAGGTAATCAAGCCTCACATTCCTTTCAAGAAGGGAACAAGAATACATAGTATTCTCCTCTTCTACATCAACCCACTCTCTTGTGAATGCGTATAACCTCTCCTCTTCTACACACAATGAATGATCCATCTACAATATGGTCACAGAACAATGTGTCCATTATTTCTTAACCTAAGCTAATGCAATTAAAGAAGTAACATCCTTTCAAAATTTTAACCGAGTTTCTTTTGTTTTACCAACTACTCAAAAAAAAAAAGCCACCCTATCTTGGACTTCCATATAGAATATAAGGCAATGTAATAACAAGAGAAAAGTAAGAACCCAAATAAAATTTGGCAGGGTGTCCTTTGTTTTAACAACTATTTCTCAAAAAAAAACTCAACCACCCTATCTCAGGCTTCCACATGGATTTTAAGGCAATGTAATAACATGAGGAAAATAAGAGCCCAAACAAAATTTGGCAAAGTCTCCTTTGTTTTAGCATGTATTTATAGGAAAAAACCAGCCACCCTATTTCAGGCTTCCACATGGAATTTAAGGTATCGACTTAACAAGTATAAATAGATCTCCATTGTAAGATTCCATTCAAAAACAATGAATACTTGTCATACATATTTGCATTAAGTGACAAATCAACCACCATCAAAGCAAAAGAAATTTTATACTTAAAACCTGCAAACCACGCGCTTGGTAGAGAACATAAGCTCATGCATCTTCTACATAGAATTTAAAGATTTTACCCCATCAATTAGATGCACAAAAGCTTATAAACATGTCACAAGCATTCAACATATGTACATACATGCGACCATGTATATTAAACACCGAATCGTTCGCTTAATGAATACTTGTACGACATGGTTCTTAAAGTTTAGCTTGTAGAATTCATCAAATGAATCCGGAAACTATGTACCTTCAACCTGTATCTTTCAAATCAAGAGTGCGGCCTTTGAATGCCAATGAGCCCATTATGTCTCTTTTTACATGTAGATCCGAAATTGCTTATAATCTTGAAATTGAGGACATTGGGGATCTTTGGCCTTTGTCAAACTCATAAGATGTAGCAATATTTATTTCCTATGATACATAAGAACATAAACTCCAAATAAGCATAAAAGTATACCAAATGTACTCAATCTAGTTTGCAATTACCTCTTTGGATTAATTTTTGAGCTTTAAGACAATATAATTTCTCTCATAATCTTTAGCATGCTTGAATCTTCCCACTTTAGGCCATACAATAATTTGAAGAATTCCTCTCCATTGTGAGGATTGGCAATGAACAAGTACTTGTAGCCCCTATCTTGGAGCCTCTCCTCTTCAACTCTTGTGGCCCAATTGCCTTTTTCCTTTGAGAGGAATCCTTGGAATTCATCCTAACATTAAACAAATGTATGTAACTCTAACTTAGAGAATAAATTCTAGATCAAGAGACAAATGGGTAGAATAATTTCCTTCCACACAAGCTAAGATCTCAAACCGCACGGAGAGTTATACCATGGGGTGGTACCATGATAATATCTTGTCTCCATGCTCATCTCAAGCTCCGCCACTTCTTCTTTTCTGGTGTCAATCTATCAAAAATGGATTCTTTGTTTGTAGTGTCAAACTTATTGAACATGTATACTTCATGTGCTACATTTGGAGTCACATGCGCTCTAGAGATACTATTGGAAACATTAAACAACTCAACGTGAGGAGTTAGCACAATAAACAATCTCAAATGAAAGGCAAAATTAAATTAGTACAATACGTAGATAACTTGAAATAAGGAGACGCATGCATTAGTGGTGTCCAATGCGAGTAGTAACTCTACTTCTTTTGTCTTTGGCACCTAACTTGACATCGCACACTTACATGGTATTGCGGATTGTCAGAGTACTCTATAATTTATAGAAACAAATGTAACAGTTAGAAAAATGTCTATTCTTAACATGTAAACAGGAAAAGATGAAATGATTATGTACTTTCTTTGATGCGTCTCCACTATGTTTTAAACCTGTGATTACCATTCCAAACATGAAACCTTTTACCTTTGAGGTCATGTCACTCTCTTCCAAGAGCTCTCTCAAACTCATCATTTCTTCTCTACAAACAGGAAAAATACAAAAGCATTGCAATAATCACGAACACATATAATTAGGATCCATTAAAAAGAACCAACAAACATATAATCACGAACACACATATACATGTGTGTTCGTCCTCCTCTTCAACATTATTCGAGTCTTCATCTACTTGTGCTTCATCATTAATGAAGACACAAATTTTTATGCATGCACGTCCTTAGTTTTTGGGAGGAGTATCTAAAGGACACACCCGCGATGATGTCTCTTGCTCTATCATTCGTTTTGAAAAACACATCCAGAACGTAATTGCATGCTTACTTTGCCTGTTACTATATGGTGAAGCCAATGACTATTTTGTTGCATGCCTCCTCTTAGGCCCCATCATGCACTATAGACAACAAAAAACTTGAGTAATTAACAAAAAACATTCCTTCTTGTTTGTATGCCTCATTCTCACCTTTTTTACTTCCCTTTCTCCCCCATGAAGTTTCTATTGAACCAAAAACTTGTTGTTAGGCATCATGTAGTTCTTCTCTAATATGCAAAAAAAGGGGGGTTAAAGCCCCCATCATGCACGCTGATGATGGGGGGCTCTTACCCCTCTTTCTTTTGCATCTCAGAGAAGAGTTACATGGTGCCTGTCACAATTTTATCCAAATTCTATCTTGTTTTATGTAAAGAAAATAATAATTTCAACCATTTTTTTTCAATTTTTCTCTTGAATGATGATGCAATATCTTCCACCATGATGAAAAAAAAGGGGGCCACTGTCCCCTGATTGTCTATGCCCCTTTTTTTTCATCATGGTGGAAGATATTGCATCTTCGTTCAAGATTTTCATATCACATTGACAAAGAACTTGCAATAGACTCGCTTGCCATGAAGGCATTGAGCTTCACAAAAAGAGAAAAAGGGGGCGGGGGGGAGGGGGTCATCGCTTAGGGGCTCCCCCCCCCAACACACACACACCTTTTTTTTTTGTCAAACTCAATGCCTTCATGGAATGCACTTGGTTATGGCTTAGCTTGCAAGCTTCAAGAACTCCGAGAATGCTTGGAAATGGCGGCAGATGATGGGGAGGGGCCAACTATTGAAATGGTAGCTGACGGCACTGATAATTCTCAGCAGAGCGACCGACGATGACGGGCAGTGACGGAAGTGGCGATTCTCAATGGAGTGGTCAGAGATTGTGAGCGGTGGCGGCAGTGCAAATGGGGAGAGAAGAGGCGGTGGGGCGGTGGGGGAGGTAGGGGATGAGACAGAGGAGCAACACGACGCTCTGAGAGAGGAGGGGTGTAGGAGGATTCGAGAAAAGTGTAATCAAGAAAAAAAAAACATGTACTTGAATAAACTTAAGATGACACAATAGATAAGATTTTACTTAACCATACTTTAAGTTTGTAAAGAGATGTCTTTTTTATATATATAGTATATACAAACATGTGTGTGTGTGTGTGTGTGTGTGTGTGTGTGTGTGTGTGAATATTTAAATGTATAGATACATATCAAGAACACACACACACACACACACACACACACACACACACACACACACACACACACATATATATATATATATATAAAATAGAAAATGCATTTTATATATTCTCAATATTTAGTAGGTTATAGCAGATTAAGGCTATATTGATAGTATACTCTCTCATTGCCATGTTTATTCAATCATAGTAGAAGGGATTAATTTTTTTGGAAAAAATACTCAAATAGCAAACCAGTCACTCACCAAGTAAAAGTGTGTGGATTTCTATTGACAAAATGCTCGACAAGGAGGTCAAAAAAAAAATAACAATTACAGGATCAATAGCAAAATAAATCCCCTTTAATAAGGGGGTCGAGCAAGGCAATCGTACTTGATACAAGTAAGCTTATGCGGGTATCATAGATCAAGGTTATTATGACTACAACATCTCCAGTTGCCCTATTTAATCAAGCAGGGTAAAAGGGGAAGAAAAGGGATTGGAAGAAAACATGAATGGAAAACCAATCACGAGAAGAGTGTGTATGTGTGTGTGTGTGTGTGTGTGTGTGTGTGTGTGTGTGTGTGTGTGTGTGTGTGTGTGTGTGTGTGTCCTATTAGGATAGTGCAAGTTAAATACTCAAGGTGAGCACTCCCAAGACATGAAAAACTCAGATAAGCATTCTTCACAAGCTATATGGGAAGTCATGTCTAGGTAGGTCATTAGGTCAAGCCAAGTAAAGTGACAAAGTAAGTGTGTGTGTGTGTGTGTGTGTGTGTGTGTGTGTGTGTGTGTGTGTGTGTGAGTGGGCGCGGGCACCCTTACCCAGCCATCATACTCAATGTTAAGGTAGTAGGCCCATTGAGTATAGGCCTATTACCTCATCAAGTTGATGAGAGTAAAACACTCAAGTATGAACCTTACAAAAGCTGTACCACATCAAGAAGTCCATAGTGAAGCAAACTTCAACATAATAATATCCAATAATGTCTTCGGAGAAGACAATACTCCGATAGGAGTTTTAAGGCTTTGTCAGCCAATAAAAATAGTGTCAATGTTGTACTTAGTCTTTCATGGATGCAATCCATAATTTTTGCCAATTTCTCGAGATCATGGATAATCCACACAAAAGTAGTCCATTTAAAGGTAATTAGAACAATTGATTTAGTTACCTGGGTAAGTAACTTTGGATTAACCTGCAACCTAAAACCAGTAGAAAGACTCCAATAGCTGTGAGCAGGAACTCAGTCTATAGACAAGAAAAGGCCACATAACACATGTCAACCTAACAAGGAGTTAAAGAAGGTGGGCCAGTTAAAGCCTATAGACAAAAAAATAATATAAAGCCAGCCTCTCGATCAACCCAGTTACCTAAGAGGGCCTTGTGTTTAGGACGTGTGTTGTTGTATTAAACTTAATACATATACACAAAAGAACATAATGTTCAAAAGACAACTGGCTTTAGATAACTGGACAGAGATTTTTACAAAAATGAATCAGTTTTAGATTCACTTTTGTACAATATAATAAGAATGAGGCATCATTCCAATGATCCTATAAAAAGAACTATAGAGTTGTGAAGGTCATCCAGGTTGAATCGACAGGATTCTGCAAAGTTGGACAGCGGCAAAGATAAAAAACTCTGAAGTAAAGATAAAATTCTCACTTGGATCCATATAAACAAGACAACAGATTTGTTAACCTTGAATACATATTATAGGTGTCAACAAACCTATCACTTGTTATCCATATCCTACTTATAAACTTTTTAACTTAAACCTACTATCCTTTAAATAAATTAGAGTATCAAATAGTGTAAAGTAGCAGGAGACTAATATCCATGCATAAGTGAGTGGTTAAAACCTAAAGAAAAAGCTTTCCAAATGGTCATATTATGATCATAAGGCCATCACTCCTTTGATCCAAGTGTTAACTAAAATTTGTTTAAAATTTCTTTTCTTTGTTAGTACTTTTTTGTTTCATTTTTTAACTTTTATTTGAAGTGTAAAGTATCCATAAATGCATCAAAAGACCATTACCCCTTTTGATGCAAGTATCTTGAAAAATATTCAATGTGAGTAGTCCAATTAAGCATATCATATATTTTTGTTCATTAAACCAACATTGAGGCATTACTTTGCTAAGCCCAAGAATGGTTAGTACCAAAGTTAGAGGTAAAATTTCATGTAAAGATCTTTAGTAATGTTCAAGATATTGAAAGATGTTCTGCAGGCTTTAAAATCAATCATTTTTAACAGCCAAACTATCAAGCTTTAGTCAGTTAGAATCAACCCTAATGCCAAAATGTTAATACAATATATTGAGACTATCAAGCCCAACCACATGTTGGGGTATAAAGCCCAATGTGGTCGCCCAGGTAAGTGGGCGGGCCGCCAGGTATGTACACATATTCTTTTGTAAAAACCTAATAAGAACTCACAATGCTCTACACATTACAGTAGAGCGAGTTCACCATATCGTCGTGCTCTTCTTCTCACACTATCTCTCGCGTCACACTTCCGCTCGTACTCCTTCAACTGGTATCAGAGCGCAGATCGAGGCTCGGGACAGCACTGCAGGAGGTTAGAATCACCAGCTCAGATTGGAGTGAAATTCGACAGGCAAAGACATCTCGGCCATCTCGGCCACCGTTCGGCTTCGACAAAGTTCATCTTGGCCACCGTTCGGCTTCGACAAAGTTCTGCGCATGCCATTTTTGACTACGTGGTCTCAGCGGGTGCAGATCCGACTCTGCAAATTTGGGGTTTTCCAGTTTACAGGGGAAACTTTGCCGATTTTTTCCCAGGAAAGTAAACTACTGTGAAGCGTAGCTATGGCTGGATCACAGGACACTGCTCTTTACAATATCAAGAAGATGGATGGAACCAATTTCCCATTGTGGAAGAAGCAGATTTGGCACGTGTTGGTACAAAAGAAGCAGATAAAACCTATAAAGCTCAAGGGGATAAAACCAGAAGATATGGACGAAGATGAATGGAGCGAAATGGATGAATTGGCACTTTCTACCATTATGCTGACTTTGGCAGAAAGCGTTTACTTCAATGTAGCAGACGAGATGTCGGCTTATCAAGCATGGTTAAAGCTGAGTGATCTTTATGAGAAGCAGAGTGCAGCTTCACAGGTATACTGGCTTAAGAAGCTTGTTGATTTGAAGATGAAAGAAGGGGCACCTATGTCCAATCATCTGAATGAATTCAACACAATCTACAGTCAATTGTCAGCTCAAGGTGTCAAGTTTGATGAACCTGTTAGAGCTATGTTCCTGTTGATCGCATTGCCGGAAAGTTGGGACACTTTTCGCACAGCTTTGAGTAATTCTGCACCTCCAGATGGTTTGAACATAGCAGGTGTAGAAGGAAGTCTGCTTACTGAAGAAACCAATAGAAAGACAATGGAAAAAGGCAAAGGAACAGCCTTAGTTGTCAGGGGAAGGACCAAAGAAAAGTACAAAGGTGGAAAGAGGAATCAGTCTCGTAGCAAGTCCCGCAGTGCTAAAGGCAAGAGTGACATAGAATGCTACCATTGTGGCAAGAAGGGTCACATGAAAAGAGACTACAGAGAATGGAAAGCAGAAAAAGGCAAAGAAAAAGCTGAAGACCATGGTGAGAAGAACAAGTCCTCAGTGAAGATTCAAGAAATAAATGTGACAAACACTGTTGCAGAGGATGACAGTCTAGTGTCAGGAGACATCTACTTCTTGAAGAATACAATGGACTCAGCTCTTCTTACAGCATCTGATGGAAATACACTGAGTGACTGGATTATAGACTCAGGGGCATCACTTCATGTGTCTCCAACCAAGGAGTGGTTTACCTCTTATGTGACCACTAAAGATCATTTTCGGCTAGGCAATGGGCAGACATGTGAGATATTTGGTGTTGGAGATGTTCAATTGAAGTTTCAGAATGGCTCTTCTTTCACGCTGAAGAATGTGAGACATGTTCCCGCAATTACAAAGAGCTTGATCAACATAGGTTTACTTGATGATGCTGGCTACGTCACCACTTTTGGACAGAATATGTGGAAGATATCCAAGGGTTATATGACTGTAGCACATGCAGTAAAGTCTGGAGGACTTTACATGATTTATGTATCAAATGTCTCTAAAAATGTAATCAATGTAACCGAGCAGCCGAACGTTTCTTTGTGGCATAGCCGGTTAGGACCTATGTCCAAGAAGGGAATGGAAATCTTGTCTCGTTCTGGTTATTTGCCTGGCTTGTCATTTAATGATTTTGAATTCTGTGAACATTGTCTGTATGGTAAGCAAACACAGCAGCCACATAAGCATAGAGGCAGTAGAAGAGATACACAGTTGGCACTTGTTCATAGTGATTTGTGTGGACCTATGCCTAACCTATCTATAGGGGGAGCTTCTTACTTTATGACATTTATAGATGATTACTCGAGGAAAGTATGGGTTTACTTTCTCAAGCACAAGGATGAAGCGTTTAGTGTTTTCAAAACGTTTGTGACACTTGTGGAGAATCAGAGTGGCAAGAAGCTTAAAGGCTTATGCACTGACAATGGTGGAGAGTATGTTTCAAAGGCCTTTCAGGACTTTTGTAAGTCAAAAGGTATAAAATGTGAACTTACTGCTCCTTACAATCCTCCTCAAAATGGTGTTGCTGAGAGGATGAATAGGACCATACAAGAGAAGGTCAAAAGTATGTTGTCTTATGCACAACTGCCAAATGGGTTTTGTGCTGAAGCTGTATCAACAGCTGTTCATCTTGTAAATAGATCTCCTAGCAAGGTTTTACAGAAGGATTCAGTGCCAGAGATGGTATGGTCAGGCAAAATGCCCTCATACAATCATCTCAGAGTCTTTGGCTATGAGGCATATACTCACGTTCCAAAGGAATTTAGGAAAAAACTTGAGCCAAAGAGTAGAAAATGCATCTTTCTAGGCTATGGTAATTCTGGTGAGATGGGGTACAGACTTTGGGATCCCGAATCCAGAAAGGTTGTCCGCAGCAATGATGTTCACTTTAATGAATCCAAATATCATTCTAAACCAGAGAGGGTTGAGGAGATTAGAAGAGTTGTCTTCCAAGAAGATGGACCTGCACGTGCAAGACAAAATGTCAGGGCTCAAGAGGAGCAAGGACAGGATAGATTGGAACCACAGGTTGTGGTTGAGCCTGAGCCACCTATTGTGTGTAGATCTGGACGTGTCACGCGACCTCCTGATAGGTTTGTTCCACCTATGAAATATGTCATGTTGACTGATTGCAATGAGCCTTCATGTTACAAGGAAACAGTGCAAATGAAGGACTCCGGGAATTGGCAATTGGCCATGCAGTCAGAGATGACAGCTCTGCATAAAAACCAGACATGGAAGCTAGTTAAATTACCACAGGGCAAAAAGGCTCTACCTTGTAAATGGGTTTACAGGTATAAGATCACCGCTCATGATAGTTAGCCAAAGTACAAACCAAGGCTTGTTGCCAAGGGCTTTAAGCAAGAACAAGGCATTGACTTTGATATCTTCTCTCCGGTGGTCAAGATGACTACATTGAGATGCTTTCTTGCATTGGTTGCCATATTAGATTTGGTGTTGCACCAAATGGATGTCAAGACAGCGTTCTTGCATGGTGATTTAGATGTGAGAATTTACATGCAGCAGCCAGAAGGGTTTGTTGAGAAAGGCAAGGAAGATTTGGTATGCCAGTTGTTAAAAAGTCTTTATGGCTTAAAACAATCCCCGAGGGCATGGTACCATAAGTTCCACAAGTTTATGCTTTCTCAAGGCTACAAACGTAGTGAGTTCGATCACTGTCTATATACAAATAAGGCTAAGGATGGTAGTTGGCTGATCCTTATTTTGTATGTGGATGACATGTTGATTGCTAGCAAGCACTTGGAAGAAATTTCAGCTTTGAAGTCAAAGATGGCAAAATCGTTTGACATGAAAGACATGGGTGAGGCAAGTCATATACTTGGTATGCGCATTGAGAGAGACAGATCAAAGAAGTTGATTTGGTTATCTCAAACAGAGTATATTGACAAGGTTTTGCAACGTTTCAATATGGAGAAGGGAAAGGCATTGAGTGTTCCATTGCCACCATATGTGAAACTTAGCAAACAAGATTGTCCTGTGTCTGAGGAAGAACAGGCTGAAATGGATAAGATTCCATATGCGTCTGCAGTGGGTAGTTTAATGTATGCAATGATTGCTACTCGCCCAGACATTGCATTTGCATTGGGAGTAGTAAGTCGATACATGTCAAACCCAGGCAAGAAACATTGGGAGGCATTGAAACAAATATTGAGATACCTGAAAGCTACAAAGAGTATGCGCATATGCTATGGGAATCAAGAGCTAAGTGTAAAGGGTTTTACAGACTCAGATTATGCAGGTAACTTAGACAACCGAAAGTCTATGTCAGGGTATGTCTTTACATTGGCTGGTGGAGCATTATCATGGCGTTCTAGATTACAAAATTGTGTTACTCAGTCTACTACAGAGGCTGAATATGTTGCAGCATGAGAGGCATGCAAAGAATCAATTTGGCTTAATCGACTAGTAATAGATTTGGGAATCAAAGAAGAGATGCCTGTGTTATATTGTGATAGTCAAAGTGCTATACAATTGGCTCGCAATCCAGTTTATCACTCAAAGACAAAGCATGTGGATGTGAAGTATCATTTCATCAGGGAAATGCTCGAGGATAAGCAACTTCAGCTTGTCAAAGTTCACACCAGAGAAAATCCTGTTGATCTACTTACAAAAGGACTTCCCTCAGAGAGCTTTGCGCATTTTCGCAAGCAGTTAGGTGTAGGGTAGTACATCACTTCTCTACATCTCTTGTATATTAGCTTGTATAGTAGATTCTCTCACACTTAAAGTACCACATTGGACTTTAAGTGGGAGGTTGTTGGGGTATAAAGCCCAATGTGGTCGCCTAGGTAAGTGGGTGGGCCGCCAGGTATGTACACATATTCTTTTGTAAAAACCTAATAAGAACTCACTATGCTCTACACATTACAGTAGAGCGAGTTCACCATATCGTCGTGCTCTTCTTCTTGCACTCTCTCTCTCGCGTCACACTTCCGCTCGTACTCCTTCACCACATGCCATGCTCAAATATTGAAAGTAAACAATGAATCGTTCAGGATTGAACAAAGCCAAGATCATGTAACATATTCAATTTAAGGGTAAATAAACAAGGTGTCCTGGAGAATTTATTTTAAACTAAAATTTAGGGGAGAGCAACCACCCTTCGCCAAACACCAATATGGGCTACTAGTAAAAGGACAAAAAGAGACACACCAAGTAGGTAATCTAGTAAGCCAGTATCATCTTATACCGAAGTCCCAAAACTTAGTAAGATATGAGGATGGGAGGGTCATGAATAGTATCTCAAAGCCATACCATACCTAGAGAAATCATAGGCAGACCATATTCCAGCCAGTGCATAAGCAATGCTAGAGTAAGAACCTAGATCATCGATTGATAACCATGGGATCATGCATTTAATAGAAAGTAAGGATCACATGTATCAATCTATCCAAGGAAACTAGTCTTTAGAGTGCCAATCTAGAAGCTCATATATTTCAAAACCCAAACTGAAAGCCTAAAGAAGGCTTCTAAAATTAATCTACTTAGTATAAGCAAGGGATTAATTCGATGTCATAGCCCAAGTCAAACAACCTGTATTTTTTGTTTTTGCTAGGCCATATAGCCTAAAAACATCCCCAATATATATATATATATATATATATATATCCTCTTAAGCCAAAGGATGTCAATCTCTCTATATGGAGCCATGATAATGCTATTATAATCACCTTTGCAAAAGAAAAGGTTAGAACTCAAGCATCTATGTACAAAAATTGGAGTTGTATGTCCCTAATTAAATAACATCTTTGTGCACCATACATGGCAAAGCACTTAAGTATCATGCTAAAACAATTAGACAATATTGATAGGAGCAGTAAGCCCACAAAAAGGAAACCAAGACATTATAATACCATCATTATAACAAAGCAATATCAGTTTTAGATATGCACCCTGAATGGCAAGAGCTACAACATGAGGTTAGTAAAAATTCCTATAGTATGATTGATCTTTTAATGGTCACAAAACAAAAACCCAGTATCGTCAAAGGCATTGGCAACCAACTTCTTATATTGCATCATGCACTTGGGCAATGCCCATGTGTAAAAATGTTGGATAAAAAACCTACTCCACAGGTCCCCATAGAGGGTTAAAATATATCCAAAGTCTTCCAAAAAACTTATGAATATGCAATTGTACTAGATCACCTCAACATACCCAATAACTCCAAAGTGGATTAGAGTATGTCTCCAAAAAACCATTAATCATTCATCATTTTACAGGTATCTTTACAGCCAAACAGTAGTACTCAACAAACTTTATCATGGCCATGCAATGGTGGCCAATGCCGCATTGTAAACTAAATTTTACACATGAAGTTATTCTCTCAAGTAGTACAATCTTAGACCTTGTCAAAAAGACACTAATTCAGAGAGTAGGATCGATTGTATCTCGTGTAGAAAATGCACCATAGACATCAGAGTTTATGGATGTTCCCCATCATGGGGAAACCCAATCCAAACCCAAAACCTCATGCACCATTACATGGTATTACCCTTGAAGTTGGCTATGCATAAGTGGCTAGAAGAGTTAATCTTTCAAATAGACCACATCCAGTGTTCAAGAAAGACAAAATTGTATACATGTGGTACTCCAACAAGGGTTCCCTTCAGTATCATTCAAAAAATCATGTGTAGGACTCAAACGAGAGAAAAAACTACCTTCTATACCCTTCAGTATCATTCAAAAAGTTATGTGTAGGACTTGTACTAGAGAAAAAACATAGAAAAAGTTTACAAATTCTTGTTTGAAAACCCCAATCATAGGAGGAGATTCAGCCTACCTTTGATGGATTCAGATCCTCCTCCACCTTCTTTCCCTTTTTTTTCACATGGTGATAGTAAACACTCTTTATGCATTGACAGTTTACTCATAGATGCAATTTAGAAAGGGCTACGTGTGCACCAGAGGGGCTCACCTCTTGTGTTTTATAAACCAAGGCAGGTGCTCATCATCATTGAGGGAGGCCAGCATGTCTGCTTCGAGTGATAGAGAAGAGGGAAGTTCTTGGCCTAAAGACGATGAGTGAAAACGCATTTATACCCCATTAAGCCTTGCAATGAAGTTGATTTTTGCGCCCAATGCACAGGACCATTCCCATCCTAGTTTAAGCCAAGTTTGCGAAGGAAGTCTCCATGCTAAGATTTGGGAGATTAGAAGTCATAGGTGCACACAGCACCATGTGTGTCTGAGAATCCTGGTTAGTGCACACAAAGATGTGTGCGAGTGCGCGTGCGCACAAATACATATTTCAGGATATTTGAGATTTGTGACAAATAACCCAAGGGATTTTGAAACACCACTGACTCATATCAATATCCAACAGCATTCTTTGGTTTTCCTCCCGAGAAAGTGTATCTTTGTAGGTTCTTTTTATTAATATGATACAAACTATTATATGTTACAAATATTTGATGAACTTTACATCACTATGCATTCCTTGTCCTTTGGACCTTAAGGATAGAGTATGCATCCTTGGATTTATGGGATGAGAGAGAGAGAGAGAGAGAGAGAGAGAGAGAGATTTTATTCAATGTCTATGAAAGACTAAAATTTTCCTATGAGATAAAAAAACGTACATATCTGATATTCCTATGTCATCCCAAATTACGAAAGGATGAACTAAAATTTAAGACTATAGCTTAAGATAGCTGATAAATTGGTGATCTGAGGTATACAATGAGTGGTGACCATAATGGTGGATGAAGGGAGGATGGAGCTCTACCACTACGGGCTCAGAATGCATGACTATACAGAAAGGGTATACAAGAATGATATGCACACTAGCTACCTCCATCTTGTAGAATATTGGGCATGTAGTATTGTACATTATGGGGGTGCCAACAAAGCCTTGAAGGATATTCTTGGGTTTGCTTTGAGCTAAGACAAGGGCTTTGTAGTCCCTCTGTAACTAGTCTTTGAACTCTATCATCTCTCGCTAGAAGAGACAAGGTATCCAAAATCTAAGTGCTTTGTGTCTCTTGCACACTCAAAGTGTCTCTACCTTATGGAAGCTAAGAAAGTGGTGATCTATCTCTAATGTCCCCCACATGGTACCATCTAGGCATGTAAAAAGATCTCTTTGTGTCACTAAATCTTATGTGATAAACCTCCCTAGCAAGCATTGGTCTTTTGGCTCTAAGAGATGGAGGTGGGAGCATTGCTCTAAGAAGAGTGTGGGTATCTCCATTTGATGGTAGTGTAGGCCTTACACATGCATACATAGTAGTCCTCATCCTCCACCTCCTCTTGATTCTCACCATCCACCTCTTCTATGCATAGTCTGTATATCCTCTTCATTTGAAATGATCTATTAGTATTTATCTCGCGATGTGGCGCAATGACATGTTTGGTAGTTGGCCAACCCAGTGACTTGAAGGTGTCATCTCAGCCTAGGTCATCATCACATTATTGTTGTACATGTCGTCTTTTTGTGGGTTTGGTGCGTATTCCTTTAAAGTTTCTTCTTCACTAGATTTGTCAAGATTCTTATATTTTCTTGAACTTGTGTTTACCATCTATTGTGAAAGGGATGCTAGAGTTATTCTCACCTTCCGTATGCTTTTTCTTCTACTTATAGGCTTCATCACATGTGCAATGGCCCTTGGTTGTTGTTTGGTGACCCATACACTTGCCACATAGGGATTGCAAGCTCATTTAGGGTTTGCATCGACAGTCT
Source organism: Adiantum capillus-veneris (assembly GCF_014529385.1). NCBI lineage: Eukaryota > Viridiplantae > Streptophyta > Polypodiopsida > Polypodiales > Pteridaceae > Adiantum > Adiantum capillus-veneris. The sequence goes on from NC_140937.1 coordinate 82,679,622, forward strand.
CACTGTCTTATGCCTACTGTGGCCATTTTATTATTTCTAAGATGGTTTTATTTTTGGTTGTGGTATTGATAGGTATTTGCTCGTCCTTACCCTAGCTCACTATATATGTGGGGCCTAAAGGGCTCTCTGTCCTTTGTGTCAGTCTTAGAGTTTTCCATCTAATGTTATTGGGCTTGCCATCCTTTCATCCACCAATCCCCTCTTCTCTCTCTCTCTCTCTCTCTCTCTCTCTCTCTCTCTCTCTCTCATTGTCTCTTCCCTCTTTGCTGCTTCAATTTGACACTTGGAATACTTTGATTGCAAGAAAAAGGATCACATAAACTAGAAATGATGGAAGTGGAAAGAGAAAAAGAAGAAAGAAAAGTGTGATGATGAGGACAAGGGTAAAACTAAAATTGAAGAGTTTGATGTGGTCACAAATGAGGATGGAGGTATTTTGTTTGTCTCTTCGCTACTTGCATAATTTTTAAGGAGCAAAGATCGCCCATTTACCCAAGATTAGATCTTAGACTCTAGTGCATCGGGAGTGCATCTTTTCATGTTACTCCTCATAGGGAGTGGTGCTCTACTCATGATCGTTGCATATCTAGATGCGTACACTTGGAAGATGACTGCTTGTGACACAAGTGGTGAAGAAGAGATACAATTGAGAGTTGTCAATGGTTTTTCATTTGTTCTCAACAAAGTGAGACGTGCCAGATCTCATAGAGCGTCTAATTTTTGTTGGCATCTTGATGATTATGGGTTGCATATATGCTTTGCAATGGTTGGTGAAAGATTCGAAAGGATCCTTGATCTTGGCTAAAGGGGATAGGGGACACTTTATCAGTTACATGGTTCTAAGATTCTAGATCATGTCATAAACAAAATTAATCAGCCAAACACCTCTTTGTGGCTTACCCAGTAAGGCCATTTGAGCCAAAAACTAATGGAATTTCTATCTTGGGCTATAGGTCTATCTTTAATTTTTTAGAGTTTGAATTGTGTGAACATTGTGTTTGTGGAAATCTTGCTACATTAGCTCATACCGGTTTTTAGGGCAAGAGAAAAGGTTTAGAAGTTAGCCCTAGTGCACTGAGAGTTGTGTGGGCTTATTTCTACCAGGTCACTACTTGGTGCTACTTATTCATAGCTTTTACATATTATGCAACTCATAAAGTTTGGGCATATTTGAAGTATAAGGACTATGGATTTTGTATTAACTAGAGGTCAAATATTTGAGCATATTTGAGGTATAAGGATGATGGATTTTGTATTACTTAGAGGTCAAATTGTACATTCAAAATTAGTCAAACAAAAAACTTAAGCACTTGAGGAACGACAATTGTGGAGAATATGTCTCCCATGAATTCCAACACTTCTGTGAGACATGACATCGACAGAGAGCTTATAGCTCCTCATACACCAGCCCAAGATGGATGAAAGAAAAGAGTGTATGTCTCAAGAAATTCCTTGCAATTAGAGAGGTATTGGGTTGAATCTATGAAAACCACATTTCATGTGACCAATAGATCACTAATGAAGGCCCTAAATAGTGGGGGTCTAGAAGAAGCCTTGAGTGGACATATACCTTTGTATGATCATTTTAGTCTTTGTCGTGAATTCCTTGCTCATGCGCTTAAGGAGTTTAGAAAAAAGCTTGAATCTATAGCTTATGAATTTTATTACAATGTTTTCTACTCCCCCTCAAAGAAATAAAGCTAACATTTATGTTAAGGTGAGAATTGCTAGGGTCAAAAGGAGCATTGTGGCACCTAACCTAGCCCTTGTCCTTGACCAACCTTCCTCTAAGGAGGAGTTAAAGGAAACTATTGCAAGATGAACAAGGAAAAAACAACTATTTTGGACGGTCTTCCCAATGAGTTCTTCAAGGTTTATTAGGACTTTCTCATACCCTACATTCCATTAGTGTGGCAAGAAGCGATTAGAGTAGGAGCTCTTCCCACCAATAAAGTCGATATTGGAGTAATTAAATTAATCCATCAAAAGGCCCTAAAGAGGAGCTAGCCAATTGGAGACTCATTACATGTCCGACGTCTATTTATAAGATTTTTTCCCTGACTCTAGCTAGAAGGCTTAGGCCCTTGATGGACGAATTTATCCTTAAAGAGCAGAAAGGATCCGTAAAAAGGTTGATTTATACTTAATGCAAGCATTGCTTTGTGGGAAGGCATGGAACATGTTCAAGAGTCGGGCCAAGATTTTGTCTTCTTTAAGATAGATTTTGACAAAGCTTACAATCTAATTGGTATGGGGAAAAGAAAAGAGCAGATACATGTGATAGATGTGATAGAAGATTCAAGAAGGCTAAGAAGAAATGTATTGATGGATTCTTACAACGTTCTATCTTGAAAATGGATGATGTTCAAGGGAAAGCTTTCCATTACAATATATCATTGTCTCTCTTTTAGAAACCACATAGTTGAGGAGTGTCGTCTTTAACTGTGTAGAGGTGTCTTGGGAGAAGTCATACTTACCAAGGACCTTTTAGGCATAGATTAGGTTGTTTTTGAGTGGTTGATGAGTTTGGCTATGACAAAGTCTGAGAGTTGATACTCATTTCATAACAAGAACAAGAAAAATCAGTGTTTGTGAACACTTTCCATGACATTTTTGTTGATTTGACTAAAAGTAGGGTAAGTAGATATGGAGGTGGATTTCTAACCTATCTCACCCTCTGAATTATCACCAGTGTTGCTTCATGAAATTCAAAGTTTTAGGTTTCAAACTCCTAAGCTCGAAAGACCTCAAAATCGCATTGCTGGTGATGGATAGGTCTTGAAAAAATTGTGGAAAGTCTGTGGTAAGTCAAAACTAGCTTCTGGGAAAAAAGTCAAAGTTTGGCAAAAAAAAAACACTTTTGTGTTAGATGCATGAAAATTTATTTATTTTTGGCTAAAAGTACTTGTAAAGTACTATATTTCCAAAAGCAGACAAACTTCATGAAACTTACCAAGTGATTTGTTTATAGTGTGAACATTAAGTGCAAGAAAAGAAATGGAAAAACCCCTTTATTTTAACCTTAGAGATAATAACCATGCTTATTATTTCCTACCCTAACTTTTTGAAATTTTCTTAAAGGGGATTTGATATACGGTAGTAATAGAGCACATGTGTCAATTTTCAAGTGATTTGGAAAAGTTTTCAGTAGTTCAGATAGCCTTAAATTGCATCAAAAATTGCCAAACACTAAAAGTACCAAGAAAGTGTGCTAAACTTGCCCAAGACTTGTAAAAATTGATTTAGAGCTTATTGAAAAATGGTGAAAAATGGTCAACAAAAGTGAAAAAACGTGCTTTTTTTAGCCAGTAGATATAAGCATCCTTATTATCTCTTATTAGTCAAAGAGTGCATTTTAAGGATTTTTTGATTGTCAAGGGTAGAAAACCTATCATATAAATAGCTCGAGAAATTTGGAGTCATTTGGACACTCTTTGCCACTAAAAATGTTTAGGAATTGAAGGTTACAGATTGGTCCTTTGGCTAATTTTGCAAATTTGATATTGAAAATTTTGACTAGGAGTCATTGTATATGCTTGTAGCTAATAGGTTGACTTGTATATTTTTTATTTTATAGGATTGATTGAGATTTTACACGATTGATACTTGTAGCTAATAGATTGACTTGTATATTGTTGATTTTATGGGATTGATCGAGATCAAGCTTGAGTTAAGAGCCAGTTTGGAATTGCGAGAACTAAAATAGATTGATATTGGTTCTAAAGGCTAGGTATTCAATTTCATTGAGCATCATTGATCTTTATGTACCTTAGATTAGGCCGTGTACTAGAAAATGAGGGTTTTAACAGAGAGACTAAGAGCAAAGTGTCAACTGAGGAGAATGTAAACCAAGAGGGACCTTTAGAGACTATAGTTGAAGAAGTGCTAGACAATAATTCCAACTATAGTTCAAAAATGTCTCCTTTTTCTACTCATTTGGGTACTAGAAGTTCGCTCAAGTTTAAGCATATATTGACCTTCTATAAGACCAACAAACATGGGGCTCATATTTATTTGGATCCTAATGATGAATATGTGGTTAGAGTTAATGACCATACTATAGAATTCAAAGAGGATGTTAGAGCCAAAAACATTCTACACGGACCAAAATGGAGTGCAATACTTAAAGTGTTAGGAAATAAGACGTAGCTAAATAGATAATTGAGTAGATTACTTAATGGAGAGAGACAGATTTACATACACGAGATTATAGAGTAGAGAGAGAGAGAGAGTACACACGATATACGTGGTTCACCCAATGTGGGCTACGTCCACGGGAAAGCAGCCACTCAATGGCTTTAGTACTTCAAAACAAGAAGTAGTTTACAAAGGGATTATACCCTTAATGGAGCTCCCGCCTTGCTTCACTCTCACCACCTCACACTCACCTTGTTGCATCAACTTCACACTATGAAATGTGTGTAGAAATGGCCTCCTTTTATAATCCAAAAGGGCTGCCCTCTCTTATGAGAGACAGCCATGTGTAGTCGCCCTTGTGCGAATAAGTCCAAATCGGACCCTCCAATCCGCCCATGTGTGGCCGCCCTTGAGAAGACAAGTCCGCTTTTGAATTCGGCCACCGGCCATTGAATTCGGCCACCGGCCATCGGCCATTGACTTTCGGCCACCGGCCACCGGCCATTGACTTCCGACCACTGGCCATCGGCCATTGACTACCGGCCAACCGACCGGTTGTTTTTCGACCACTTTTCGGCCGCCATCCGGCCATAATATTCCGGCGAAAAGAAATATTCCGGCGAAAAAAAAAGTCTCGGGGACGGAGGCCCCCAAGGCCTCTAAAGTTGCCCCTGATTCTTGTCCGTGAAAATTTTGGTTTCCGGTGAGTGATTTTCCTTCACGCACGATGGCTTCTCCTCATAATGGGGGCCTTACAAATGTGCGCTTTTACCACAGAAAATTACAAGGGTAAATCAGGCTCCATACTTAACATAAAGATCATAAATCTTGACGCTGTAGACTCCATACATGACCACCAAAGAGGGATCCTAGTGCTAGAGGAGTCCTACCATGTGGCAAGCAAGATTTTTTTAGCAAACTAAAATTGTAGCAAATGAATGAAGATGGAGGTTAATGCATGCATTAATATTAACTTTTTTAATATCATATTCATTTATTTCGATCCAAGGTTTAAACATGATACTTAGAGTTTGATATACATAAATAAATTTAGTGCCATTGTGTGAGTGGATAACTCAAACTTTTCTCACATATCACTTGCTAAATTTTCATTTAGCCAAAACACAAATAAATACTTTTCGCTTCAGAGCAACATCCCTTTTGCAAAACGTCAAAGCCTTGTTAGAAAAGCTACATATGCGATAAGTTGTTTCAAGGTAAGCATTCAAAGACAAGCACTCAACAAACAAAGATTTTTTATTTGATACCATGGAGCCCATAACTATGAGGAATCACATTCATCATCGATGAAAACATTGGATCCTTGATGCTCCTCTCAAAAATCGCATAATTGTATCTTGTGTCAGTAGCCATGGTTTTTTCTATCTCCTCTGCATACATCTGCAAAGCACTTTCATAAAAAAGAGACTATATTTCCAGTATCAGTCCTCTACAAAGGTTAGACACAAATATTACACAATGCAAAACATGTGAGCACTTTTATTGAGCTATAATGGCATCATCAATATCCATTGAAGCACCAACACGACCAGCCAAGCTGATAAAATAAGAGCAGTGCCACAACCAAGCTCTATAAATAAACTTCCAACCAACATAAAATCTCAACAAAGCAAGAAATGAATGCATTACTCTCTTGCATGGAGCCACGCCAAGTCTCCTTTGATGAAGATCCGGCATGTGATGTCTTGGGGAGGTAGTCAAGCATGTAGGAGTCAAGAGATTGCAATCCTAAATGATGGAATAGTGGAATACTATCTGCAACATTGCGAGGGGGTCTAGAACTAGCTCGATGAATCATGAACAATATTGAGCAATGGAACTACAACAAGAAAGATAAATATACACATAATCACAACAGTGAGAATTGAAAAATCATTCTTTCAAAGAATCAAAAGCTAATAAATACCTTAGAGAGACCTCTAACACTTTCAACAAAGTTGTAAGCAGAGTGAGATAGTACTATGATGTAGCAATCCACTATCAATTGTGAAGCCTGACACGCTCTCTCAAGACATCCAATACTACCTCCTGTATTTAATTTGAAAAATTTAAAACAATCTAGGGTTAAAACATATGTATATAATTTATTAAATCACAACACACATGAGCAAGCAACATACATCATAAAGCAACTTTCCAAAAAGCATCTAGTCGATGGCCACCATGTCTCAATTTGTTTAGCTGATTCTTCATAATCATTGTAATGATTTTTTGTCTTTATCTGGAAATCCTTGTAAGTATTTTTTGCGGTCGGCTTTACAAATATTAGAAAATTTTATCGACTCATCTGAAAAATGTGTTGTGAAAATGCATGAGTATTCATGCTATGAAGAAATTGAGAAAAAAATATTATCAGACTCATATCATGATCCAAGAAAAAAAAAACTTAAAACCATGTCAAACTTACAAATTCATCCATTGAAGTCCCAAAAGCGATGCAATCTCTAAGACCTTTGAAGGATCAATAAGAGTGCATAGAACTATACAATGCTTCTCCTTGATTGGCAAGGAGCGCTCTCTAATGGCAACAATCCAAGCAACAATTCTGTGGTTGCCTTCCCTTACATATATCATCTTATTCGACATGACTTTTGAATCTAATATCTTTGCTAATTCCTTTTTAAACTCCTCATTAGTTTCCTTTTCATGGTCATCGAATTTTTTTTCGATGTCATCTAGAAATAAAGAAAACATGAATCATGCAAATGGACATCGAGCACAAGAACAATCAAGCACATTAGGCTTGTCTACTCGACCTCAAGACTTGCAACATATGGAACCACCACCATGGAAATATTAGCTTCATTTGGAACTAGGTCTAAATTATGCAAGGACCCAAGAAACACATCTTCTTGGATCTCCATTTCATCTTCTGCAGGGGTAGTTATTTCCCTGAACTAGCAAAATTGGATTTAGAAATAGAGCTAAAAATATCACTAGTGGACATGGGTGTGTTACTTTGCTTTACCCCTAGTGCCACTTGATCTTCCTCTAATAAAAGAAAACTCGTTTAAGGAGATGCGATACAATCTGCACTTGTCAAACACTTTTCATAAACATGATAGATGTTCTTTCCAAGAGGAATAAACACAAAGGTCATCTAAGAAAGCTTCACAAACTTCCTCAAATATTCTCGAAAAGGAGTGTTTATTAATCTTTGGAAGGTAGCAGGGGCATTGGTTAAGCCAAAATCCATAACACGAAATGCAAACACTCCGAATTCGATTATAAAGGCCGTTTAACCTTGGTCCTCTAGTGTAATTTTGATTTGATTGTATCCAAAGTATTCATCTGAAAAGCTATAAGCTTCCTTCACCGCGACTCTTTCAAGCACATGTTCTGAATATGGCAAGGGATAATGGTCCCTCCTAGTGGCGCTACTTGAGATCCATGCACCCTTTGAGTTTCCCATTCTTTTTCGGAATAATAATTATTGGATTCTGAGTGCTCAATAGGGTTTATGAATCCGCATTTGACAAGCTTTTCAATCTCTTCTTCAATAATCTTTGCATACTTAGGATTCATTGGGTAGGGTCGTTGCTGGACTGCTTTAGCCATGCTATTCATGGGAATTGTGTGTTGCACCACGGAAGGTGGAACACCTTTCATATCATGATATGTCCAAGCAAATATATCCTTGAATTCATTGAGAAGTTCTTTAAGTACATACTCCTCAGTCTCTGTCAGATCTTGGGCAATGAAAACAGGTTTGGACTCCTCACCTGGTTCAACTAACTCTATTTCCTTAACTATCACTGGACCATCATAGACTCCATTGCTCCCATCGATAGGTGTTCTCTGAGCCTTTGTATACACAACCTTACGTTCCTCTATGGTGTAGTCTTGAAATGATTAGGTGTAGGGTGTAAGTCTGTGGGCTCTTGTTGTTCTGTGAACTGTGATTTCTCTTATGCTTCCTTTTGTTGTTGAGCTAACTCTCGATTTTGTCGTGTCCTAATGGTATGGCTCAACTTTGGATTCTTTGTAGCCTCTAGTTGTGCAATGTCAATGGGTTGTGGACTTCACCACATAACGCTTTGCAGGTATTCACCCCAGTTATCTACTAGCTTACGATGAGCATCACATGTCCCTATATAATTAAGCCATTCTGCGATAGATTTCTTTTCATTTATTCTAGCACACACATTTCCTCGATATTGTCACCTCTTATATCTCTTACTCTTCTTGTCTATTTTTTTATTACAGCCGATCTCTAGTGAAGAGTCACTAGATGAATCGCTACTCGTGTCTTTTCCTCTTTCGGATAGATTGTCATCTAGGGTACCATTGGGCCTTGAATGGTTCGTCCCCACATTTGCACCAAGATTTAACTCAGATTCTTAGTCTTCAAAGTCACTTTCAATTGATGATTTTGACTCCAAATCGTGTAGGCTATAGTCTTTTGAGACGCTACTAGTTCCGATGTTAGTCAAGCCTCCATCTTGTAGGTCATCAGAAGCTATCTACATTGCTCCTATCATATTTAAAGGTATGAGTGGTGGCATTTTATCCCCCTTAGGTATTACCGAGGTCGTCTCCCTATTTCCCCAAGTGTCTATGGTTGCTTCTAGGTGGACCCAATCCACGTTGTCAGACTCAGTCATCCCAGGTAGAACATCCAAACAAGGGGAATCTTTTCCAACATCAGTATCCATTTTACACCTGTAACAATACTGCAATGGGGCTGAGTGAATTGTGGTGTCAGATCTATGATCAATTATAAATATGTTTCCTAGAGGATGTGCCCGACCATTTATAAGATCAACTCGAATGACAGAGTCTTGGAACTGCAAGTAGACATGGTTTTTAGAACAGTCATGCACCATTTTTGCTTCCCTCATGAAAGGACGTCCTAAGATCATCTCAGATGACATAGTGTGCTTGGCAAAATTCATAACAATGAAGGTATGCCTTATTTTGTGTCCAAAGACCTTGATCTTGAGATCTTCTAGCATCCCATTAGGCTTAACAATAGTCACATTGGCCATCTTTACCACTATGTTTGTAGTCCCAAGGTGAGGTATTCCCATAGTTTCTGTCATAAAAACTAATATCTAATGTTAAACTGATCATTTAATATGGGGAAGTACCAAGGGAGTAAAGGCTAGAATATTGGTAAGGCTGTTAGACCGGTCTCTACATGGATCCAAAGGAGGAAAAATAGGGATCCAAAGGGGGTAGTCTACAAAAGAGCAATGTGCATCAGTGGAGCTTAAAAGACCTAAGGTTCGGCTCCATTAAGACCTCCATAGGCTAAGGTTCCAAAAATTAACTAATAAGTCTGGTCAAAGCTGGGAAAATTGGATGGTGGTGGGAAGACTCAAAAGTCTTCCCACATCCATATCAAGGAGGGGGCGAGCCCTAAGAGTAGGGGAGGAGAGAGAAACACACACACACACACACACTCCAAAGCTTCCCCCAAAGGGAATACTAGACACATGGCAGACTCCTAGCCCATTTGCCCCCAATTTTCCCTCAAATCCTATTGGATGACCATAGAGGTGGACCAATGAGAATTAGTCTAGAGTAAAATTAGTCTAATTAATTTTAAAATGCTTGATAAAATAACCAATAGAAATTAAGCTCCCTAGAAGACTATGGACAGTCTACCAAGGGGTCCAATGAGCATCCAACAGCCTAGAAGACTATTAGACAATCTACCAAGGGGTCCAATGGCTTGCTTGATTCCTATTGGTCAGAAGACTAAGAGGTCCAATGAGAGTTTTAATAAATTATTTAATTACTTAAAGCTTTCACAAAAAGGAGAAAGGGGAACACATGTCACAAGGCTATCAATTATGCTTCCAATTTGTGATTGGCTAAGCTTTGCAAGAGTCAATGGGAGGCCAACAAGAGTAATTGGCAAGAGGGGTCAACCAAGAAGAGAGAGAGGGCTACATATTTGGCTAACACATTGCTACACACACACACACACACACACACACACAACTCATGTGTGCAAGAAGAACACCATCTCCTTCTCCAAGCATTGAGAAGTAGAGGCCTACACCAACAACTCTTGGCTATGGAATGCAAATCCAACCAAGAGCCAAGCTTCAATGGTATCCTCATCTCCTCAACCATGCTAATTACTAAGTTAATCTATGCTATTGGAGTGATTATGTGAGGAGAATACTTCTTTCTTGTAAGATACATATTCTTCCTCTCAATATATCCTCATTCCCTGCTAGCTCTCACCATTTTTGAAGGTATGGGAGGTCTTGGGACACTAGGTGCGTTTTTCAAGCATAATTTGGTGCATGAAGCTTCCATCTTCATTGCACCAACGAGTTTTGTCAAGGAACACAAGAATTGTATTGTACAAAAGTCTCCTTTGATGGGAGAAGCTATAATACAAAGCCTTTATGGAGGGGGGACCGGCTCCATGTAAATCCGGTCCTCAACCATTGTCAATTGTTCTATTTCTCTTTCTTTTCAAGTATTGTCTATGCCAAATTAGCTAGGTGTAAATTGCTATGTTGCTTTCTCAAATTAAGTACTCTCTCTATGATCTTTAGGAACTTGTTATTAATGAAATGTTGACTATGTTATCAATTTTGGCTACACACAAGTTACTAGTGCATTAAATGTTACAAATTCCCAACAATTTTTAGTCACAATGCTAACCCCAGTACCACCATCAAGGATTCCCTTCATAGTTAATCCCTTGGTAGTGATTGGCATGGTCACATTGGATTCATCGCCTTCAAAGTATTGTCCCAACTTGTTAACAAATACTTCAACAACAGAGTTCTCATCTAGGTAGGGTTGTGGGTCTAAGTGTTCCTTGTCTATTGGTACCTCCCTAGCTCCATCCATCTGTGCAAATTGTGGTAGCCCGACTTTCAGTTCTCCATTGAGGAAAGCACGAAGAGCTAGGAATAGCTCGGGGTCTCCATATAGTTTGGACATGAAGGTGATTCTAACTTCTGAAGAAGCCATGAAATCCATCAATTTGGCAATATTTAACGTCACTTTTTGGGCTTCAGTCCCTTTACGTGGGGAAGATGGGATCTCCATTTCTTTGATAGGTTAGGTAATCCCTCTGTAAACATTCTCTACAACAAGAAGGGAGTACACACACTTTCCCATGACTTCAAGTCACTTTCTTCTTGGATGACACTTGGTATGGATAGTGGTCTATGGACTTTGTGAGGTTGCTTTTGCATAAGGAACACGGTGTCTGTAATTTAGATCTGCCTAGGTGCTGGCTCTAGATCCCTTTGGATCTAGTGTGCAATGGGAAGATGGATAGCCATAGAGTGATGGGTGTATATACAATGCTTGGGGGGAAAAAACCTCCTAAAGAGGGAAAAAATGCCCCGACGATCCTAGTGTGTTCACACACATCAGTACCACATGTATATGGTAACAAATCCCCCCTAGAGTGATGCAGTGAATGAGAGCTGGCACATGAGTAAAGGGAAGTGCCATGCCCTGAGGACATGATCAGTCCACAAAGGGGAGTAAGCCCAAAGCTTTGCGAAAAGCTTCGAGCTTCTAACAAGACAATGCCTTTGTGAAAAAATCTACAAGGTTGTCCTGTGTTGGCACATAAGCCAAGATGATCTCTCCTGCTGAGAGCCTCTCCCTGACATAGTGGTAATGCACCTCAATGTGCTTTTGTGCGAGCATGAAAAATTGGGTTCCTCGCAACTGCCAATGCGCTCTGACTGCCAGTGTAGATAGTGTTGGCAGTGTTCTATCCAACACGCAAATTAGCCATAAGGCGTCTGAGCCATACACACTCAACCGTAGCTGTGAAGACTGCCCTGTACTCAACCTCACAACTAGAAGTGGCCACAGTAGGTTGCTTCTTGTTCAACCATGATATACATGAGCTGTCGAGCATGAAACAAAAACCACTTGTGGACACTCGCATGTCAAAACAACCAGCCCAATCTGAGCCCGGAAAAGCATGTAAGTCTGGCGGCAATGATCCCCCCTTGGGATAAAACAAGCCAAGATGTAAAGTGCCACTAAGGTAGCGGAAAATCCTCTTGACAGCCTACCAATGCTTAGACCTTGGGCTATGCATAAATTTGCTCACCTGTGAGACTGCAAACTAAATATCCGGCCTCGTGTTGCATACATAAATGAGGCATCCAACAGCAGTTTGGTAAAGAGTGACATCTGCATAATCACCAGCATCATGAAGACTCAATTTTGAACTTGTTTCCAAGGGAGTGGCAATATGTTTGCCATCCTCAAGTTCAAACGTACATAGCAATGTCTCTATGTAACTTTTTTGACACAAGGAAATACCACCATCACACTGCTTAAACTGTATGCCCAAGTAATGATGCAACAACCCCAAATCTTTCATCTTGAAAGTAGCATTCAAATCAGCCTTAAATTCAGCAATATGTCTCTCATTTGGTCCAGTGATCAGCAAATCATCGACATAAAGAACCACAATGAGAAGTACATCACCCTCACGCTTTACATCCAATGTGCTTTCTGTTGGACTGTTACGAAAGCCTTGTTTGACCAAATGAGTGTCAGCTTTCTCATACCAAGCACGAGGAGATTGCTTCAACCCATACAAAGCCTTCTTACATCTGCATACTTTGTCCTCTTGTCCTTTTATGACAAAACCGCAAGGCTGCATTACATAAACTTCCTCAAATATGTCACCATTCAAGAAAGCAGTAACGATTTCTGATTGATGTACATCCCAACCAGAATGAGATGCCAATGCACATAGAAAACGCACAGTAGTCATACGACAAGTGGGAGCAAAAGTCTCTTCATAATCTATGCCTTTTTGTTGTGCATAACCCTTTGCAACAAGCCGAGCCTTATGGTGATCCATCTCACCATCTGGCTTGCGTTTCAACTTGTAAACCCACTTCGTATCAATGGCCTTTTTGCCAAGAGGCAAATCACATAAAGTCCATGTGTCATTTCTTTAATGGCATCATATTGTGATTGCATGGCAGCCATCCAATTTTTTGAATTTTGTGCTTCATCAAAAGATAGAGGTTCCTCAACATCATGTAAGGTAGACACAGCCAAAGCATAACAACTTGATGCATAATATGCATGGCCAAATTCTGAACGAGTACGACTAGACAAAGTTGCATCCAATTAACTGTCACACAATGTATGCACTAGCCATTTTGGCATACCTCTAGCCTGTTCATTTTCCACCCTTTCCTCATCAAGTACATATTGTACATCTACATCAGTAATAGGCGGATTTGTAACATTTTTGGAAACCCCCATAGGTTGTACATCTACCTCATTGGAATTTACATTCGAACTTCCACCACTGAAAAGAGGCAACAAAGTGTCATAAATGTCCTGTGAGCATACATTACTGTCTCTAGTACATGACAGCAAGGGCTGAACACAATCTTCCACAAACACTACATCTCGTGAAACCAGAATACACTTTGTTTGCGGATGATACAACCTGTAACCTTTGCTTTCAGCACTATAACCAACAAAAATACATTTGACAGTCTTATTATCCAATTTTTAGTGTTGTGTTTCTGGCACCAAAGCATATGCCAAACAGCCAAAAACACGCATGTGCTCAATAGAAGGCTTTCTACCATGCCATGCTTCATATGGAGTAATAGACTGCAAAGCTTTCGTAGGACACCTGTTTAGTACATAAGTGCCACACATGATGGCCTCAAGCCAAAAAGAATGCGGCAAAGCTTGACTTTTGACCATACATCATGCCATTTCCGTAAGTGACCTATTTTTTCTCTCAACAACACCATTTTGTTGAGGCATATAAGGCATTGAACATTGGTGTTTTATCCCAGGACTAGCCAAAAATGCATTAAATTCATGAGACGTATACTCCCCCCGTTGATCGGAACGGAGGGTGCCCACAGTACATTTTGAGACATTTTTAGCCATAATCAGAAATTGTTTGAAGCACATAAGAACTTCGTACTTCACTTTAAGCGGAATTACCCATGCATGCCTGGAGTAATCATCAATGAAAGTCACAAAGTAAAGGTAATTGCCCAAGGACGGAGTTTGGATGGGCCCACAAACATCACTATGCACAAGCTGCAACTTGCATGTGGCCCTAACTGAACCATCCTTTGGAAAATTCGAATGTTGCATATTACCCAAAATACAGCCTTCACAAACATGTTTGGCAGGTGCTTCAAGAGGCGGCAAAGAAGCAACCATATCAGATTTCTGCAAACGTAGCAAACTGGCAAAATTCAAATGACCAAAACGTGCATGCCAAAGTTTTGCATATGAAATAGCCCTTGAATCTGCAACTGCATTTGCAAAATTTTGTCCACACTTGTCATACAAAGTGAGCTTATATAGCCCATGGCACAAAAGGCCAGATGCAACAATTTCATCACCAAAAGTGAGATCATGAACTGTACATCTGTCATCCACAAATTTGATACAAGCCCAAGTCTAGCAAGTGCAGATACAGACAAAAGATTCTTCTTGATCCCATGTACATAAAGTGCATCAACAAGTGTGAAAGAACTGCCATTTGCAGGAGTAAGCACAATCTTTCTAGCTCCCTGAACAGGATAAGAGGCATTGTTGGCACAAGTGACTAAATTCCCATGAGGGACAGACTCGAGAAAGGTGAACAATTCACTATGTGAGGTAATGTGCTTTGTAGCACCATTGTCAAAATACCACACATGTGAATCTACAGCAACTGACGTGCATGCATCATGGGCAGCAGGATTGTAAGTGCACTCTGCACTAAAAGCCCATCCTGCATCAACATCAACATCATAGTCTCCTTTCCCAAAAGACTCAACAATGGCTGCATTTGTAGTGGAACCAGCATTTGCAGTGGAATCACCCTCTTTCTTCTTAGCCTCTTGGGCCTTCAACTTAGGACACTGCTTGATCAAGTGATCATTGGCTTTACAATAATGGCACATCTTCTTTTTGCCCTTATCACCAAAATTTCCAAACAAATTGCTGCCAACAGAAGCATTAGGAACAGAATTTTTGCCAGTCGCAGCAGAACCATAAGAAGTGGTTGCATTGCTGTTACCACCCTTTCTTTGAGAAACAATAAAAGCCTGTTCAATAGCACGCTGCCTAGTCCTGATTTTTTTGGAAAGTGACTCTTGCAACAGCAATGTGCATAATGCATCAAACTTGACAACTTCAAGATTTCCTTGGGTCATAAGTCTCCAAGTACTAGCAAAAGTCTGGTAAGAATCTGGTAAGGCATCAAGAACAGTCTGCACAAGGGAACTGTTTGAAATGACTTCACTTGCAGAAATAAGTTGCTCATTGATATCCTTGAAACTAGCAAGGAAAGTGTCCATATCATCTTCCTCATGCATAATCTTCAATTCCAGGTCTTTACGCAGCAAAGCAATTTTAGCCTCATTGTGGCTTGCATAAAGAACTCCTAGAATATCCCAAGCCTGTTTTGCAGATTTTGTTGAACGAATGTGAGGAGTAATGGTGCGCTTCACAGAAAATGCAATCAATGCATGAGCATGTGCATCCTTTACATCCCAACGACTTTGTTCTACCGTAGGCAAAACAACTCTAATAGCAGCAATTCTTGTAGCAAAGACCTGCAACATCTTTAATATCACCTACATCCTCAGAACCAGGATGTACATCAATGCCCTCCACAATATTCTAGACACCCTTTGACACAAGAACATGTTGCACCATGTAAGCCCACATACGGTAATTGTCCCCATCCAACCTATCCTCAACAACAAACATCATCTGTGTTGTTGTCAGCCTTGGAAAATGTATGCACCTGATGTGAAAAATGCCCGAAATGAGGAGAAAGTGAGTGATACTAGCACGTGCTATATAGCACAACCCGCAGTAGACTATATAGGACCTTCTATGCAAAAAACAACACTGCCAAAAATTCTGCACAAAATGATAAAATTGCCTGTGCAGACCTGCCTATAGTGGAAATAGAGGCCGAAATGAGCCCGAATCAGAAATCTGAGCAGACTGAGCTGTACAAGCCCTCCCAAAATTTTTATCGACCTGTGAACGCTCGCCCAAGCTCACAAAAATTGAAGAAAGTGAGCAGGTGTGTGCTCGAGTATGTGTGTGCTCGAGCTGCTGGCGACTAAGCCCGGGAGGAAGTCACCACCTGCTTTGATACCAATTGTTGGAATTAGGGTTGCAAAGAAACGCACACAGCTTGGAGAAGACGAAGGAAGCTCAAGGCACACAAATGAGAGTTTGTTACTTAGTGTGCAATGGAAAGATGGATATCCCTAGAGTGATGGGCGTATATCCAATGCACGGGGGGGAAAACCTCCTAAAGAGGGAAAAATGCATCGGCGGTCCTAGTGTGTTCACACACATCACTACCACATGTATATGGTAACAACTTCGCTGCTTTTTATGATCTCTTCCTTCGTGTTTTCTTCTTCTTCTGAGATTGGGCAATTGATGTTGTGTCTGTTTCTTCAAGAATATAATTTTGGTTTTGGAGCATCGATCGTGTGAGTACATTTATTGGTACCACAGACGTACTTTGTGTTGGCTCCTTCGTAACTCAATTAAATTCAATGGCATGATCTTTGGTGCATTTGGATTATTAGGACATTGAGCAACCAAATGATCTATGCCACATCAATTACACATGATATCGGCATTGTAGATGTGCTTGCATTATTGGTTTGCATTAGTGTGGCATTCTTTTGTAGCCTAATAGGACACTTGGCTACACGATGTGGACCTCCACACTCATAGCATTGAAGAGGTGGTCTCTTGGCAATGTAATTGATATTTTGGCCTCTTGCAGCAAGAGCAACTACTTGATACACAGGTTTGACTTGTCCCAAATAGTCCTCCATGTAGTATTGTGGACTTTCTTCAAGTGCATCAATCCCATAGGCAATATTAGGGTCTATATCTTCCTCACATCCTTCCAAACCAACAATAGATGACTCACAATCCACTTGATTCAGAGAAGTGATTCTCACATGTGGTGGTTGCGGTCCTAGCACAAGAGGTGGTAAGGGTGTTGTTTGAACAACATTCTGCACCCTAGGCACCATGTATTGTGACGGTTTTTCAAGAGGTGGAGTCGGCATCAATGCAAGCACTCAAGGTGTGTCCGTCCATGCTAAGTCCTAATGACCATTCCTCCCACATGCATTGCAACTCCCATTAAATTGTACTCTAAACATAGGGCATGCACTGGTACTATGTGGACCATAGCAAACTGAGCACCATTGTTGCTTCCTTCTTGGATACATATGGTTGTTTTGTGGAGCACGATTGTTTCTACGACTTTCTTGAATGGCCTTGGTGAGATCTGCTAAAGTCATCTCAAATATCTTTGGCTCTTTAGCAATAGGCTTTAGGGTCATTGGCTCATGCCATGATGCTTGTGAGCGAGTAGATTTAGGCTCAACAGACACTCTTTCTCTTTGAATCATTAAATCTTTCTTCAATTGGATTGCATTGGTGGTGACTGCTTCCCAAGTGGTGATACCTCTAATGACTAGGCCATTGTAGATATCCTCATGTTGTAGTCCCCTAATGAATCTATCGAGCAATTGGTTATTATTGAAGTGATCATTTGGATTACAATGAGAATTCAAATGCTTCAAGCGACTAATAAAGTCTCTCACAGACCCCCCTTCCTCTTGTTGGGGTTTTTGGAGCTGAGATACTACACCCCAAAGCACTCCCTGTCGTATGTAGTCTTTCAAGAACAGTCTCCTAAGAGTAGGGTAATCGTTTTCTCTTCCACCCTTAGGGTTCTATACCAATCCCCAGCCTTCCTACTCAAGGTCATGCTTAAAGCATTACTCTTATGCAAGTCATTGTGTTCTCCGAGGGAATCGCATATTTGTTCAAATACTTTGATATGCTTTCTCACATCGGGCCGTCTCCACTAAATTTTTGTGTGAGCTTGGCTATTTGTACCGCCTTACTTCTAGGCTCTCTATCAAGCGTGTTACATAATATTTTCAGCAATAGATTGACCGATAGCTTGAGCAAATGTTGTCGAGTCACCTAAGTGAGTAGGTATGGTGGGGACAGGTGCTCTCGGGACTGCACGTGGAATGGGGGTTGGCATTGGGCTTGGCATATATGCAACCCTTGGGTTCCAAGTTTGGTACAGTGTTGTGACATGTGGTGGCCCAAAGTTCATATGTGTGGTCCTAGGCATAGCAGATGCCGGATGTGACATGCTAACGCTAGCTGGTAAGGTCCCATTGAAATAAGAGCTTGGGTGTTATGGTCGTGAAGCATAATTTGTTGAAACGATGGGAGGGGTAGAAACTACATGAGCACGAGGGTCCATAGGTGCATATGATTGATACACACTCGTAGGTACCATTGTAGGCATTGGGCTACCATGTAGCGGTGCTTTACTAACAAATGAGGTCCATGGCATGTTTTTTGTCATGGCCATCACTGGGGTAGGCATGGTAGTCGTGGTGCCATCAAGAGAAAGATGGGCTAAGCTTGGAAAGGTAAAGCTATTACTTGTGGGCTCATATTGTATTGAGACCCTTGGAGAAACAACATATGGAGGATACATCGGGCTTATCGAGGGAGTCTCCATTTTCAATAAAGTTGGTTGCCTAGCCTTTCTTGTATCCAAGAATCTCATGAGACCCATTGAAGGTTTGTGGATCCCCTCGTTCTGCCTCTCCAGCTCAATAACCCTATGGATGACATCTCCTCTACGCTAGTAGCACCCGATGTGGATTGTAAGACATCTAGACAACCTACAAAAAGGGAAGGATTAGGAATGATCTATGCCGTTAAAAAGTATAGACATTACCTAGTAGCCAACAAGTTTTGTTCTTTGTAGACCACCAAGCTTTTTTGTATTTGGTCAACAAGCCATGCAGCACAGGAAGAATAGTGAGATGGTTCATCATTCTTCTAGAATTTGATTTCATTGTGGTTGTAAAAAAGGGCACTACACATCAAAGAGCAGATCATTTGTCAAGGATTATTTCAGGAGAATCACCTAAAGGGGTAGACGATGATCTGCCAGATGCCTATTTGTTCTCTGTGGAAATGATACCTCGATGGCCGGAAAACATGGTATCATTGATGACCATAGCTCAAGTTGATTCACAAAACCACTTCCTATTACAATCGGATTAATCAAGCAATCGGCTATGTATCAATTACTAGCTAGTAGGCTATACAAAAGAAATCGAGATGGAATATTGCTCTTATGCATTGATCCCAAAGAGAAAAACCAGTACCTAAGGCAAGCACATATTACCATAGTAGGACTTCACTTTGCACAAGATCAAGCTATGCAAAGAATCTTGAGACTTGGAGTATTTTGGCCAACTATGAGGAGTGATGTTCGACCTTTTGTAAAGGATTGTCCTCAATGTCAAAAACAAACACCCATACCTCATGTAACATTGTTTCAAATGTCACCTATTCCTAAGTGGAGTAACTATTTAGTCACTTACTTATCGAGCCAAACATTTCTTGAGGATATGAGTAAACGCCGTCAAAGATCATTTGAAACTAAAGCTTGAAACTGAAGCAAGAGACTATGCTCTTATTGGGAATCAATTGTATCGGAGAGGTAAAGATCAACATTTGCGTCTTTGTGCAAATGAAGAAGAGTATATTCCAATTATAGAACAAGTACATGCCGGATTAGCTGGAGGTCACTTTTCTAGTGAGACCACCAAAAGAGCAATCTTAATTGCAGGAATATGGTGGCCAACACTTTTTGCAGATGCCAAAGAATATGTTCGAAGGTGTAATGCTAGTCAATGAGCAAAAATGTCAACATGTGTAGATAGCATGCCCTTAAGACAAATGATGGGGGCTAGAGCTTTCGCAAAGTGGGGAATAGATTTTGTTGGGCCTATACGGCCACCTGCTTATAGAACCCAAGCTCAATATATCATTGTAGCTACGGACTATTTGACCAAATGGGCCGAGGCTAAAGCAACTCAAAAGAATGATGCCAGAACCACTGCCGCATTCTTATATGAGTATGTATTCACGAGATATGGACTGCAATAGAAATTGTCAGTGATCGAGGAACTCATTTTCTCAATGAGGTAATTGAGTATTTGCTTAATGAGTTTATGATCATCCATAACAAATCAGCTCCCTATCACCCACAAGGAAATGAACAAGCTGAGCATACGAACAAAATTCTTAGCTCAGTACTGACTAAAGTGGTTAGTTTAGGAAGGGCAGACTGGAAAATGAATCTCCATACAAGTCTATGGGCTTATCGAGTTTCATTCAAAACAGCTTTAAATGCTACATCCTTTAGCCTTGTTTATGGTCTTGATGCCATACTGCCTATAGAATTTCTATTGCTGACATTAAGGGTAGCTAAGGATATTGAGTGGACTGGACATGAATTGTCAGAAAGACTTGAAGATTTAGAAAAGCTAGATGAGCAAAGGCTAACTGCCATAGCTCACATCTATACACAAAAGTGGAAACAAAAATAGTTTTTTTGATTTCCATCTAATAACAAAAATCTTCAAGAAAGGGTAGTTAGTTTTAGTCTATTCCCTTGAGCAACACATTCCCAAGTTTAAGAAAAAGGAAAATGGACCGTTTATCATTGAAGATGTCTCTCCAAGTGGAGCAATAAAGTTGTCCACTCTAGATGGTGAACCAATGGCTAATTGGATTAGTGGATGCCGTTTAAAGAAATACAACTTGCCGCTAACCAATGAATTGCTAGAAAGAATGCATGCAGCCAAGCAAAGGAGGATTAAACGACAACAGGTTATTGATGAAGCCCAAGAGGAAGCTCGGCTTCGGGTACTCAAACGGAAAGCTGCTCTAAGGAATCAACAGATATCGATTCCCATCAACACTCTAGAAATAGATGACCGACAATGGGAATTGCCTAAAGATGCAATTTCAACAAATGATGAATGGTTAGACGGAATGGACCTGCGCATCAAAGTACAGCTCAACAATCATAGCACAAATGATTTGGTCGACACAGGTTCTAGAGTCAATGCAGTCAGTTATTCCACGTACAAGAAAGCAACAAGTCAGCCTCTGGCAGCAAGAATAGCGACAATCAAAGGATGAAACAAGAACCCAACACCAACATTGGGAGTAGTCAACTTGAACGTGATAGTACATGGATGTTCATGTCCTCATCAGTTTGTATGCTTACCAAATGAACACATGAATGAGACGATGATTCTTGGAATTCTCTGGATGCGGACATACAAAGCAGTACCAGATTGGGATACAAATCAGCTCACGCTATCACCTAAAGGCGGGCAACTCATTGTTCCAATTGCACCAAGCAAGGACGAATGGAAAGGAAGCAATCTGCAGACCAAACCACGAAGCAATCAATCTTCTCCATCCTCTCAACAAGAAAATACTGCAAGTAACATGCAAGGAGTGAGGAAAATTTGGGTACCAAAAGCACAGCCTAAAGGACAAGCCGATTCAAATCTGGGTGCCCAAAACATCACCGACAAAACCAAAGAACGTTCCAAGGGTCAAAACACAAAGACGAGCATTTTCGAGGAAGGAATCTAACTTGAAATGGATTTGGCAGAAAAAGGAGCACTTATCTTCTCCACAAATCGTAAAACCAATCAAGCAATGGAGAGTTAAGTCTCAAAAGACCCCACCACACCATTCCACACCAAGTACAACAACCTACCAATGGCGAGAAAAGCTCGACAACAGTCAAAATTGCTACCAACAGCTTAAGCAATCAGTGTGCTGAAGCATCCTGATGGTACAATCAAACAAAGAGCACACAAGCTACAAGATTTGCTTGTAAGGTCCCCAATCCCGCCAACACCAAAAACGGGATGGGACCATTGACAAGTCTCTAGGCCTACTAAAGTCAAAGTCCTTAAACAAGAAAATTTCCAGGGAATTCACCCTTACCATTGACAATGGTTTAGGTTTATAGCCCTAGAAAGAGACCTAGTCCCGTCTCGCAGTGGAAACGGGACTAAATAAAAATTTAATCCGGCTCTATAACTTCGTCATTTAGATTATGGTTTCCTTAGCCAACGCTTTTTTCCCCCTAACATATGTGAGGGCACAGCCGTTGGTGGATTCCTCTTCCAAGTGAAGAAGTTTCTAAACGTTTTAGTGTGTGGGAATGGATAGTTACCTTACTAATCACGTCCACCCATCCATGATTGACAACCTTATTCAATCCCCACTTACCACCCCGCACTCACACATGATTTCTGTGTTGTTTAATTACTACCACATTCTTTTCACAATTAAAATGATGATTCCTTTTAACTTTCACAACTGCATTTCATTAAGACAACCTTTGAAACCAGTGTTGAAGACATTCTTTCAGTAAACAAACATCTTTAGACTTAAGAGAAGGTACTGTCATTCTGAAGTATCTCTGACCAGTACTGGCTTGTCTCAAGACCACCTATACAGGGGTGAGAAAATGGCACCCATTTCTTATTTATAAAAACCGGGGTGGAAAAACCCATCACACAAAGTCCGGGCGCCCATACGCCAACCTGCTGCCCATACAACCGGGTGGTTCCTCTAGGATAAACTTGAAAGTAATATCCATAAACACAAACAAGCACGGGGTAAAGACTCCACATGTGTTGAGGAAACCGACTCATCCATGATGGTATCGCGATCATTACTCATTACTTGGAGTAAAATATTTCCAAGGAATCAGAGGTGTCTTGAGGCAAGCTGTCTTAAGGATGGTCAAACATTTCTTTCCTAGATCAATCAGTCATAACCCAATCATTTCTTTCCTATTTACGATCATTGCTCGTTGATTTCGTGGAAGTTACCTTCCATTTACAGCCAGTTTATCCTTCCTAACCTTTAGTATGCAATGTTAACTTAAAAATGAACTTTAAAAGATTTTAAGTGAACAAAATAGAAATGCACCTGGGACTGCTCGTCCATGTGCTGTTGGGCGGCAGCCCATAGACTTTCCTCTGTTGGCCTACGGCTAGGCCCAGCCTCATGGTCATTAGTGGCCTTGTTTCTTTTGTTGCTAACATCCTCTTCCTCGGTAAGAGGATTTCCCCTGGTTCTCTTTGGACCCATGTCGGTAACCTTATAAAAATATTTAATCGATTAGAAGTTTAATTGAATAATCTTCTTTTTTCTTTAAAAAAAAAACCCAAAAATAAGGATTTTTGGAGTAAGTAGGTATCCTTGATAGTTAATTTGATGAGATATTCCTCCTGTAACTTCTTTATCCTATTAGTAATTTCCCATAATTACCATTTAATTTGGGAAGCCCTTAAATTAGGTTTATCCTTAGTCTATATTCCATTTTAGCCTTAGTAAATTATAAATTTCTATCAGCTAATGGATTACTCACCCTAAATTGTAATTGAATATGTTCTATCTTTAGAAATTTTCATAAATTTGATTTATAACCTTTCCCTCCTATACTTATGTTCTAATTTAAGCAGAATTTTACTAATAGTAATTTGTTATACCAACCATTTATGTTGAGGTAATTTTTCCACCATTCAATAGTGATTGTTGACCTCAGGTATTTATTTGGTAATTAGATAAATTTATTTACTAATTTCCTTTCTCTATTTTATACGCAAAATCGGTTACTTTTATTGAAGATAAATATCTACACTATCTATCCGAGATTGGGGTATTTATCACACATTCCTCAAGGTGTGTTCTACCTCTGATATTTATATCAAAGGTTTTTAGATTAATTTACTATATTTCCCCTTTTATTTTTCCCTAAAAATAATGTACTTTCATTGAGATAATTAGGTAAACTAATTATCTAAGGGTAACATAATTATCAAGGGTTCCCTAAGGTGTAATTAACCTCTGATAAATAACTCAAAGCATTTTGAATCAATTTTACTAATTTTCCCCTTTTGATTTGTCCTAAAAACAGAGTAATTCTGCTAAAGTAATTAGGTAAATTATTTATATGAGCTTGGAATAATTTTCACAAGTTTCATAACATATAATTAACCTTTGATAAATAACTCAAAGCATTTGGAATTAATTTGCTAATTTTCCCCTTTTAATTTGTCTTAAAAACAGAGCAATTCTGGTAAAGTAATTAGATAAATTAATTATCTGAGATTGACATAATTATCACGGATTTTTTAACATATAATTAGTCTTTGATAAATAACTCAAATCATTTTGAATCAATTTGCTAATTTTGCCCTTTTAATGTGTCCTAAAAACAGAGTAATTCTGTCAAAGTAATTAGGTAAATTAATTATCTGAGCTTGACATAATTATCACGGGTTCTCTAACATATAATTAACCTATAATAAATAACTCAAAGCATTTTGAATCAATTTGCTAAATTAACCTTTGATAAATAACTCAAATTTTTGAATCAATTTGCTAATTTTGCCCTTTTAATGTGTCCTAAAAACAGAGTAATTCTGTCAAAGTAATTAGGTAAATTAATTATCTGAGCTTGACATAATTATCACGGGTTCTCTAACATATAATTAACCTATAATAAATAACTCAAATCATTTTGAATCAATTTACTAATTTCCCCTTTTTAATTTGTCCTTAAAACAGAGTAATTCTGTCTAATTGATTATAAAAATTACTCAAAAAACTATACGATAATTTTTCTCGCTTAACGACTGTCTAATGCAACTCTGATAATTATCTCAACTTAATCTAAACTTAATTAATATATTTCCCATTAATTTATGGTTAATTTGGATAATTTGAATCCTAATATGATGTAATCATTAATTATCTTGATAACCCTAAGCTTAATTACAACATTCAGCAGAGAATATTTAATTAAGAGAGGATTTATGAGTATACATAGGCCTAATCTTTAATTTATTAAGAAAATAGATTAATCTAGCTTTGCTAATTAAGAAGGATTAGGCTAATTACTGTTTAATTTAATCAACTAGAGCTTAATCTCTAGTGATTTCTGCGTAGCGATCTCTCTGGATGAGAGAGAGTGTGTCAAGGCTCCGAGTCTAAATTTTTATGAAGGAAAGGGGATCTTTTTATAGTTTTTCTGGGCCCCGGGCTGTTCCTGGCAGGTTTTGACACCCCAAGCAAGCCCCCAGCTTGAAGATGGCTCCAATTGCTGCCATATCATTATGTGGCAAGATCCCCCCAGCTCCACACTACCCCCATACCGTCCAGAATCGATTTTGGTTGATTTTACTGATTTCTAATTATGAAAATTGGAATATCAGTTAATTCTAGAACCTTAGGATAAGAAAGTCTTTGTTAATAATTATTACTGAAACCATCCAATTTTTATTAACTAATTGAATTCCTAGTGTAACCTTCCAAGGCCTGTAACTTTTCCAATTTTTATCGGATTTTGATTCTGAAAATTACTAACAATAGTAAAGCTCTGCTTATGATTCCAAAAAAACCAATATTAGCCATGATTGAATGCTTCAACAGTGGTTTTCAAGTTAATTTTACAAGCTTTGTACAATTTTTAAGGTTTCGGAAACTTGGAACCTTATAATCATCTCAACTTAAGGAATTGAGATGCCCTCATCTCAACCGAAATTGGGAAAATGTTTGCGAAGTGAGACTTCATCCTCCCAGGTGGCGTCTTCAGTGGGGTAGTCCTTCCATTTTACTAAATGTTCTTTGATAACTCTGTTTTGTAGACTCCTTTCCCTAGTGTCGAGAATACAATCTGGTTGAAGTTCAAGAATTCCCTGCTTCTGCATCACAATCTGTTCGTCATCTAGAGTGTGATTTGGATTTGGGATGTAGGGTTTTAGAAGACTAATATGGAATACATTATGGACCTTGAGGTGCTCAGGCAATTTTAGTTTGTAGGCTTGATCACTGATTACTTTAATCACTTCATAAGGTCCACAATATCTGGGGCTTAGTTTTTTGTATTTTCCCAAGGATCAAGTGCTTCTCTTTGGTCGTACCCTTAGGAATACTTTATCCCCTTGTTTGAAAACTCGATCATACCGTTTTTTATCAGCATATTGTTTTTGGCGGTCCTTGGCTGCCTGAATGTCTTGTCTTATGGCTTTGGTTTGGGCATCCATCTCCTCCAACATTTGCTTTGAAGCTTCTACTATTGTAGTAGGGTCAGAAAAGTTAGGGGTGATATACATTCATGCCCATAAAGAGCATTAAATGGTGACATCCCAATGCTTTTATGAAAGGATGAGTTATAGGCGAATTCCACCAGAGGAAGAAATTGGATTCATTTCCGGGGTTCTGTACTACAATAGGCTCTGAGAATGTCTTCAATAACTTGATTCACTCTTTCTGTCTGGCCGTCTGTTTGAGGGTGATAGGATGTACTGAAACATAGCTGAGTACCTAAGGATTCAAATAAAGATTTCGAGAATTTTGAAGTGAATTTTGCATCTCTGTCACTACTATTATCTTAGGAAGTCCGTGTAATCTGAAGATCTCTTTAATAAAGAGACGGCTTATGTATGATGCAGTGTAAGTTGTTTTTACAGGCATCAAATGGGATACTTTAGTCAGCATATCCACTACCACCATAATGGAGTCGTAACCCCCTTGAACAGTGGGAAGGCCTGTTACAAAGTCCATGCTAATGAGTTCCCTTTTCATTTGAGGAATGTCCAGAGTTTGAAGGTTTCCTGGCATCATTACTCGTTCAGCCTTAATCCTTTGACAGGAAAGACATTGTCTGATGTAGCGAAGTATATCTCCTTTCATTCCTGGCCAGAAATAGCTTTTTCTTATGGCATTAAGGGTCTTTGCATAACCAGTATGGCCGGCAACTGGAGCGTTGTGTCCTTCATAAGGGATTAACTCCTTTAATGTTGGATTCTTAGGAATGTAAAGCCGATACTTATAATAGAGAAGCACATCCTGAAGTAAATAATCCTTGATTCTATCTTTCTCTTTCTCTTTTAGGTCCTGTTGATTGATAACCTGTAGAAGTTTTTGATAATCCTTATCTTCCAGGGAAGCTTCCTTAACCTTGTTTAGGATTGGATTGTCGACTGTGGAAATAGCCCCAAGAAAGCTTCCTTAACCTTGTTTAGGATTGGATTGTCGACTGTGGAAATAGCCCCAAGAAAACCTTACGGCTAAGAGCGTTAGTAACCACATTCTCTTTCCCTGGTTTATATTTTATTTCAAAGTCATATTCCTATAAGAGTTCTATCCATCTTCTCTGCCTCATGTTGAGTGTTGCTTGTGAGAAAATCCATTTTAAACTCTGATGATCGGTGATTAACTGGAACTTCCCTCCTAGAAGATAGTGCCTCCAGAGTTTTAGAGCATGGATGACACCTAGGAGTTCCAGATCATGAATTGGATAATTCAGCTCGTGGATTCTTAATTTTCGAGAAGTAAAGGCGACTGGTCTGCCTTCTTGGTTTAAAACTCCTCCAATAGCAAGACCGCTGGCATCTGTTACTACTTCAAACTCAGAGTGAAGTCAGGAAGTTTGAGTACAGGGACTGATGTGAGATTTTGTTTTAGTTTGAGGAAACAATCCTCCTGTTCTTTTTCCCATGTAAGTTGGGCTGTCTTTTTAAGTAGCTGTGTCAAGGGTGCGGCGATGACTACATAATCTTTGACGAAGATTCTATACCATCCTGTAATGCCCAAAAATCCCTGAATCTCACTGACCGTTTTGGGTTGTGGCCAGTCTAATATATCTTTAATCTTTGCGGGGTCTACTGAAATTCCTTCAGGGTTTATTATAAAACCAAGATAACTAACTTTGGGCGTGAAAAACACACATTTACTCATCTTGGCATATAATTGATGTTGGCGTAGAAGATGAAGTACTTTACGTACATGGCCTTCATGCTCCTTTTCATCCTTGGAATATACCAAGATATCGTAGAAAAACACCAACACAAAATCATCCAAATATTCTCTGAATATATCCTGCATGAGACGGGTAAAAGTAGCTGGAGCATTCGTAAGACCAAAAGGCATCACGATGAACTCATAATG
Organism: Adiantum capillus-veneris; assembly: GCF_014529385.1. NCBI lineage: Eukaryota > Viridiplantae > Streptophyta > Polypodiopsida > Polypodiales > Pteridaceae > Adiantum > Adiantum capillus-veneris. Next base: position 82,707,642 of record NC_140937.1, read on the forward strand.
TCCATTCCGGGTGTTGAAAGCAGTTTTGTAAATATCTGCCTCCTTAATCCAGATTTGATGGTAACCTGATCTGAGATCAATTTTTGTGAATACCTTGGCTCCGTGTAATCTATCAAGCAATTCATCGATGCGAGGAATAGGGTACTTATTCTTTACCGATACCTGGTTAAGTCCCCTATAATCGATGCAGAGACGTAAAGATCCATCCTTCTTCTTTTGGAATATAACAGGCGCTCCCCAAGGTGAAATGCTTGGTCTTATGAATCCCTCAATAAGCTGACGAAGCTGTTCTTTTAATTTAATAGCTTCAAGGAGGGACATTTTGTAGGGTCTTTTTGAAATTGGTTCACTACCTGGAAAGGTTTCTATTTCGTGGTCTATATCCCTTGGAGGAGGTAAATTTGAGAGATCTTTCGGAAATATATCTGAAAATTCCTTAAGCCATTCTGGAGTTGTGTTGTCCCTTAAATCATCTGCCTTATTAAGTTTTACTACAAGGATCTGTTGCCCCTTATGCAACCCCTTCAGAAGTCGACTAGCCTTGACTAAATGAGCCTTAGGCTTTCCATTTGATCCTTGTACTAATATTTCTTCACCTAAGTAATTTTTGAAGGCTAAGTTCCCTTGAGCACAGTGAATTTGGGCTTGATTTTTTATTAACCAATCCATTCCTAGAATACCATCATAGATTCCTACTGGTAGAGTCCGAAAGTAAGATGAAGTCAGGGTTCCCCCTAGTCAAACTCAACTTCCCCAGCTATAAATTGAGATAGAACCTCTTTTCCATTTTCTAGTTCTACCACTAATTTCTTGGTGAGATATTGGCTCAATTTACGTTTCCTTAAACATTTAGGGGAGAGAAAAGAGTGTGTGTTGCCACAATCTATAAGTAGTTCAAATTTTTCACCTTCTCTGTTTGCAGTGGTTTGGATGACAGCATACTGTTGCCGAGCTCCAGGGTTATCAATGGCGGCAAAAAGAGTAGTAGCTCTTTCATCTTCCTCATCCAGCAAGGTAGGCTCTCCTACTGCATCATAAGCTCTGGCTCTTCTACCTCTTCCTCTGCCTCGTCCTCTATTTCCTCTACCTCTTTGATCATTTCCTTGTCCTATTTGAGTCTGAGGAGTGGTTCCGTTAGCAACTTGGGGATTTTTCCCCCCAGGACATGGACTCCTGTAGTGCCCCATTCTATTGCATCCATAGCATCTGATATTTGGAAAAGTCTTCTCTATAGTGGCTGCAGCTGACACTGCCCTTCATTGGTTTCCTTGGTTATAATTTCCCCTTGCTCTTCCTCTAAAGTTATTGTAGTTGTAATAGCTCCTGGCAGGGGGGTTTCCTTCAGCTGCAAGTGGTTTAGCTCTTAGAAGAGTATCTTGAATTGAGATGGGTCTCATAGCTTCCAAGCTGGTACTTAAAGGTTTGTTTAGACCCTGATAGAAACAAGCAATATGTTGTTCCATAGTCATTGGTGGTGCGTAACGTCGTAAAGACACATATTTGGTGTAGTACTCTTCCAAAGTAAGCCCTAACTGTTTGAGGCCGAAGAATTCATTCATTTTAATAGCTTGGTGAGCTGGAGGAAGATATCTTTCTTTCACTCCCTGCTTCATTCTTTCCTAGGAGGGACTAATGGAAGGGTTATCTCTACAGTATTGTTTCCACCAGAGTTTGGCATCTCTAGTGAGTCGAAACATTCCTAACATTGCCTGATTTCTCGACGCAGTTCCTGCTGCCAAGAAATAATCATCCATGGCGTCGAGCCAGGCTTCGGCATCACGTTCTAAGTTGGTTCCTTCTCCCTTGAAAGTTGGGAGTTGAACTTGTTTTAAGAGTAGTTTCTTTTCCTGGGTGGGAGTATAGAGACTTTTTGCATTTTCCTGAGTTTAATGAAAATCATTTAGTTATTACACTACTTTTGTTTTATCATGTAAGTTTTCTAATCTATATACTTTTAAAACAATGAAAACATAAATCTGACAATAATTATCACCATCTCAATTTAACTACACAAGCATGTCATAAAACCATGGTATATACAAGGGTTAATACAACACTGACTCAAACTATGTACAAGATGGACTCATGCTATATACAATGTGTAACTCTCTAAATCAACATCCTCTTCACCACTGGTGGGTCTGACAGGGGATCAAAAAATATGACATCTTTTGGTCCCCTAAATTTTGGGCCTACCCTCATGGGCCTGATCCTACCTTGGTATATTACTTTGGCTACCTGATCATATCCCCACTGATTTTGTGAAACTTCTACCCCATCTATAATAATGGTATGATCTGGATCTTCAGTCCCACTAAAAAAGAAAACTTCGATGGTCCGAAGTGTTTCTGCCCACTTGAGTCTTTTCAGATTGAGTGCCAACCCTTCTACCTGTCCCGCATCAATCAGGAAAATTGCGCCAAACTGTGACCAGCTGATTCCCCATATAGGAGGAGGGGAAAACATTACATCTAACAATTGCATAATGCTCTTGCGAAGTACAAAGTTATTGGAGCTGCAAGCAGCCTCGAACATGATGTTGAAAATCACAAACTTTTGGTAAGCTTGGCAGATATTTTCCTGTATTGATAGAAAATTCTCATTTCACAATATACTATAATTAAAAAATGCAATATAACTTGTGCCTATTTTTTCAACTTTCACCCTCCTAAGGTCAGGACCTTATTAAACCATGCTCTGATACCACTTGTACGGTCCCCAATCCCACCGACACCAAAAACGGGATGGGACCATTGACAGGTCTCTAGGCCTACTAAAGTCAGAGTCCTTAAACAAGAAAATTTCCAGGGAATTCACCCTTACCATTGACAATGGTTTAGGTTTATAGCCCTAGAAAGAGACCTAGTCCTGTCTCGCAGTGGAAACGGGACTAAATAAAAATTTATTCCGGCCCTATAACTTCGTCATTTAGATTATGGTTTCCTTAGCCAACGCTTTTTTCCCCCTAACATATGTGAGGGCACAGCCGTTGGTGGATTCCTCTTCCAAGTGAAGAAGTTTCTAAACGTTTTAGTGCGTGGGAATGGATAGTTACCTGACTAATCACGTCCACCCGCCCATGATTGACAACCTTAGTCAATCCCCACTTACCACCCCGCACTCACACATGATTTCTGTGTTGTTTAATTACTACTATATTCTTTTCACAATTAAAACGATGATTCCTTTTAACTTTCACAACTGCATTTCATTAAGACAACCTTTGAAACCAGTATTGAAGACATTCTTTCAGCAAACAAACATCTTTAGACTTAAGACAAGGTACTGTCATTCTGAAGTATCTCTCAAGACCACATATACAAGGGTGAAAAAACGGCACCCATTCCTTATTTATAAAAACCGGGGTGGAAAAAGCCATCACCCAAAGTTCGTGCGCCCATACGCCAACCGGCTGCCCATACAACTGGGCGGTTCCTCTAGGATAAACTTGAAAGTAATATTCACAAACATAAACAAGCACGGGGTAAAGACTCCACACGTGCTGAGGAAACCGACTCATCCATGATGGTATCGCGATCATTACTTATTACCTGGAGTAAAATATTTCCAAGGAATCAAAGGTGTCTTGAGACAAGCTGTGTTAAGGATGGTCAAACATTTCTTTCCTAGATCAATCAGTCATAACCCAATCATTTCTTTCCTATTTACGATCATTGCTCGTTGGTTTCGTGGAAGTTACCTTTCATTTATAGTCAGTTTATCCTTCCTAACCTTTCGTATGCAATGTTAACTTAAAAATGAACTTTAAAAGATTTGTGAACAAAATAGAAATGCACCTGGGACTACTCGTCCATGTGCTGTTGGGCGGGAGCCCGTAGACTTTCCTCTGTTGGCCTATGGCTAGGCCCAGCCTCATGGCCAGTAGTGTCCTTGTTTCTTTTGTTGCTAACATCCTCTTCCTCGGTAAGAGGATTTCCCCTGGTTCTCTTTGGAGCCATGTCGGCAGCCTTATAAAAAGACTTAATCGATTAGATGTTTAATTGAATAATCTTTTTTTTTCTTTTTCTTTAAAAACCCAAAAATAAGGATTTTTGGAGTAAGTAGATATCCTTGATAGTTAGTTTGATGAGATATTCCTCATGTAAATTCTTTACGCTATAAGTAATTTCCCATAATTACCATTTAATTTGGGAAGCCCTTAAACTAAGTTTATCCTTAATCTATATTCCATTTTAGCCTTAGTAAATTATAAATTTCTATCGGCTAATGGATTACTCACCCTAAATTGTAATTGAATACGTTTCCCTCCTATACTTATGGTCTAATTTAGGCAGAATTTTAGTGATAGTAATTTGTTATACCAACCATTTATGTTGAGGTAAATTTTCCACCCTTCAATAGTAATTTTGGACCTCAGGTATTTTTTTGGTAATTAGATAAATTAATTTACTAATTTCCTTTCTCTATTTTATACGCAAAATCGGTTACTTTTATTGAACATAAATATCTAAACTATTTATCCAAGGTTTGGATATTTATCACAGATTCCTCAAGGTGTGTTCTACCTCTGATATTTATATCAAAAGTTTTTGGATTATATTACTATATTTACCCTTTTATTTTCCCCTAAAAATAATATACTTTCACTAAGATAATTAGATAAACTAATTATGTGATAGTAACATAATTATCATAGGTTTCCTAAGGTGTAATTAACCACTGATAAATTACTCAAAGCATTTTGAATCAATTGCTAATTTCACCCATTTAATTTGTCCTAAAAACAGAGTAATTCTGCTAAAGTAATTAGGTAAATTATTTATCTGAGCTTGACATAATTATCATGGGTTCCCTAGCATATAATAACCTCTGATAAATAACTCAAATCATTTTTAATCAATTTACTAATTTCTCCATTTTAATTTGTCCTAAAAACAGAGTAATTCTGCCTAATTAATTATAAAATTACTCAAAAAATTATACGGAAATTTTTATAGCTTAATGATTGTCTAATGCAGTTCTGATAATTATCTCAACTTAATCTAAACTTTATTAATATATTTTCCATTAATTTATGATTAATTTGGATAATTTCAGTCCTAATATGATGTAATCATTAATTATCTTAATAACCCTAAGATTAAGTACAACATTCAGCGAGAATATTTAATTAAGAGAGGATTTATGAGTATACATAGGCATAATCTTTAATTTATTAAGAATATAGATTAATGTAACCTTGTTAATTAAGAAGGATTAGGCTAATTACCGTTTAATTTAATCAACTAGAGCTTAATCTCTAGTGATTTCTGCGTAGCGCTCTCTCTAGATGAGAGAGAGAGTGTGTCAAGGCTCTGAGTCTAAATTTTTATGAAGGAAAGGGGGTCTTTTTATAGTTTTTCTGGGCCCCGGGCTGTTCGTGGCAGGTTTTGACACCCCAAGCAGGCCCCCAGCTTGAAGAAGGCGCCAATTGCGGCTATATCAGTCTCTGGCAGGTTCCCCCCAACTCCACACTACCCCCATACCTTCCAGAATCGATTTTGGTAGATTTTACTGATTTCTAATGATGAAAATTGGAATATTAGTTAATTCTAGAACCTTAGGATAAGAAAGTCTTTGTTAATAATTATTACTGAAACCATCCAATTTTTATTAACTAATTGAATTCCTAGTGTAACCTTCAAGGGCCTATAACTTTTCCATTTTTTATCGAATTCTAATTCTAAAAATTACTAACCATAATAAAGCTCTGCTTATGATTCCAAAAATACCAATATTAGCCACGATTGAATCCTTCAACAGTGGTTTTCAAGTTAATTTTACAAGCTTTGTACAATTTTTAAGGTTTCGGAAACTGGAAACCTTACATTGCTCTTTGGAAGACAGCATCCGAAAGCCTTGATATCAGAAACCCTCGAGTTAATTACTCAAGACCCAGCTCTTGCACAGCATAGTGGTTTGAATTGCATTGATCTTCAAAGCATGGTAGAGCCAACCACAGCTATGTATAAGACACGATTGTTCAACCCATGCATACAGTCGTCGTGGAGTACGCCATCTAGAAGGGATGGAAGGGCACTAAGTAATTAAGGACAATGTTTGAAGAGGGAGGAAAAAGTTCGATGGAAAAATGGAGAACACGATGGTGATCAGAAAGACAAGGTGAACAAGCACAAAAATTTTCAATGAAATTGGAAGATGGAAGTGGAAGCCTAAATTAGGCGGCCAGACGTACTTTTGCAAAACTCTTGCAGAATGAGCTATAGGAATCCGATCGGGGAAATTTTTGAGTCTAACATAGATTTCACGGCCTAGTAGGACTAACGGGGGAATCTGGGAAAAAATGGTTCGGAAAGTCCGGGTATAGATATCCCAACTAGGCTAAAACAGCCTCATTTCCACTTGTTACCTTTGCAGAGAGGGCTTTTCGACCTCTTTCACGCGTACTTTTCGGAGTCTACAGTTGCCCTTTTTCAGCGCTGTCTCACACGAGACATGAGGGGTAAGTTCTTTACTCATCAATGATCCATTTGTACGGCCGATAGCTAGTCTAAACCCCTAGAAAAAACCCTAGAATCCGAGCAGTGCACGAAGACCTACGATCAAAAACTGACCATAGCGGCATGTCAGCTTGACCAAATCAGATGGGATTTGAACTATAGCATCCCCTAACATAATAGAACCTTCCAATAGAAAAGCTAGGTTTTTGGCAAATGCCAGAATTTGGTTCTGACTCCATAGACAGCTTGCCTACGAGGTATATATACAATGTATATGATTGGTTTCGTGAAATCAATCAAGCAAAGCCCTCGAAAAGTAGAAATGGCTTGAAGGCTACAAAGCGTCAAATTCGACATGCGAGGTCAAACTGACTCCAAATGAGCCAGAATTGGACGAGTTGCTTAACGACTATGTTGCGGACAAGTCCAAAACCTTACAAGTGACAAACCAACTCAACAGGCAGTGTAGTCACAGAAATCGATGATTTCAGAGTCGAGAAAGCACAAAGTGATGCCGACAAGACCAAACTTGACCAAATTCAATTTAAAACTTATTTTAGGTGTATAGAATGTGTTTAGGTCTAAATTTTTTAGTTTTGCAAGAAAATTGTGACGGCTGTAAATAATCGCGATTATTTACTTTTGCACTATTTTTGCTTGGAAATTGTATCATCACCTCACCTATCATATGTACACACCTATTACATGCCAAAAATCAAGTATGAGCCAATATGAGCACCTATAACTTGGAAAATCGCCAAAAAATGCAAAGAAGTCTTTGCAAATCATTTTTTGAGTTATGGACCACAATTCTTGATCCAAATCACCTCATATCACATACACAGAGCCTATACAATGCCTAGAACCAATTTGTACAAAAAAAGTTGATTTTGGTAGAAAAGTTAATAATCGCGATTATTTACTTTCTAGCCAAAATGGGGGAATTTTGCTATTTTGCCATCATACATCCAAAGTACATGATGTGTTAAGCCCACTAGCCAAGTTTGAACCAATTTGGAGCTCAAAATCTCAAATTTCCTTTATATCTACTGGTTTAGAGACCTAAAGTCAAAATTTGGTACCATTTTCACCCTATGCATCCAAATGAGCCCATATTTCACTCAGAGCATGTATTTGCTATATACTTCAAGCATGTGATGCCAAGTTTGCAAAAAGTTGGAGAAATTATTCAACTGTAAATAATGGTGATTATTTACTTCGGTTGCAAATTTTTGTTTGGACTTTACAATTTTGTTCCTTGCATATTTTTATGCATCTATGCTTGTTCAAAAATTGATTTGAAGCAACTTGGACCAAAATTGTCAGCATTTCAGACTAAAGGACATTTTGGAGAAAAATCCGTCAAATCTGCTAACTTTGATACTCTATTCGCTGAACAGGAGCCATGCAAGCAGCAGAGAGGGCCAAGAAGAAGCTCAACCAGAAAGAAAAAGTTGCAAGAACTACCAGCATACCAACTGGACCCCAATTCAGTCAAAATCGTCAAGGCAACCTATCTTTCAAAAGAACAGCTTGAAGAGCATCACACCATAGTGTTCACTCGCAGATTCAAGAGTGAGGAGGGACATCAGGTAGAGTTGCAACTCCTACCAAAAGAAGTGACGATGTCGCCGCAAAGCCCGAAACCAAAGAAGCCAACCGACGGCTAGGACTCAAAGATTTTTATGAACAAGAGCCGTGTGGAGTGGACTTTTAAAAAGCTTACGAGCTTTTTCCACGATCAAGGAAAATGGAACTACGCAGAATTCTGACCCACAAGGGAATAAAGTTGAAGTGGTGATCACCAAGGAAATAGTGGCAGAAGCACTCAGACTGGCCACAGAAGGAATGACAATGAGGGCAAGGGATAGGAAGACGGCCGGAACTTTCACAGAAGAAACCGCCGCGGCCACCTTTGCAGCAAGTGCTCAAGTCAACAACCAGGCAACCGGTTGACCATGCTCAATATGTCTTGACCACTTTGAAAGGAAATAAAGAAAGAAGGAAAGATCACATACCTGGGTGCACCAGAGGTGTTGACAAGAATTGCATACCATGCCATCGGCATGGCCGACAACCTACCACCTTCCCCAGATCAACCCTCTCCTCAAGCTCAACCCTCTCCTCAAGCTACAAGATCTACCAAAAGATCCTAAAAGTCTGATGAAGAATTGGTTGAGAGCTCGCCAGAACGGCACAGCAGTGATAGCTCGGATAATGAAGAAAAAAGAGCACGACGGGAGGAAATGAAGAGAAAAGTCGTGGCAGCACACCAAGAAGAGCCTATGCAAAAGCAAGCCCGATTTGAAAGAGAGAAACACTCATACCAACATAGCCACCAAGCACAAGGAAAGGACCCGAAAAAGTGGGCGCCTATTGGGCTTAAAGGGCCTAGAACCAAGCATCACACCAAGAAGCAGTTTGAATATCCCACGAAATCCTTGGAAAAGATGTACCAAGAAGCAGAAGGTTTGAAGCTAAAGGAAGCCCAAGAAGCGGCAAGAAAAGCGAAAGAGGCGGCAGAACATCAAGAGCAAGCAGAGGAAGCCACTGCACAAGGAGAAGAACAACATACTCAAGGTGATGTGTCTCCCCGCATCTCTTCTCCTGTTTCTGAACACCAGGATCACCCAATGCCGAGCCCACCACCATCACCGACAGTTAGAACCACAACAAATGAGCCAACAAAAGAAGCAAATCCTGAACAGGACAAAAAAACTAAATCTACACAAGAGCCAGAACAAGACCAAACAACTCAATCTACACAAGAATCTGAATAGCAAGAAACAGCGGAAACAACACAACAAGCAGCTGTCTCTACTCAAGAGCAGCAAATAGAGAAAGAGCGAGAGACAAAAAAGGCAGCCAGTCCTGCACCAGAAGAGGACTCCGCAAAATTTGACCACACAAGAGACAAGAGGTCGAGGAAACACCCTCTACCTCAACACAACAAGATAAGGCTAAGATACCACCCTCTACCTCAACGAAAAAAGATCAGCAGTCACAAGGGCAACAATAGCAACCAGCAGCCATGACGCAACCAAAGGTAAAAGAACCTACAGAGACATCAAGACAACTAACACAAAGCAAAGATTGGAAATCGAATGATGAAGTCATCCTGCAAGTTAACCAATATGCTAAGCAAATGCAGGAGATGACAGAAAGACTTCGCTCAACAGCACTTGGTCGTAGCACACGGGCCAAAGAGTTAGAGATGGTGATTCACGCACTCCAAGGGGAGCTGGACGACAGACTCAATGTCATCACTGATCTACAGAGGCAAGTGCAGGAGTTGAGAGCGGAAGTTGAACAACATCAGCTCGCAAGAGATAAGCAACAGAAAGAAATGGAGGAACTGGGTGAGTTGCTCACAAAACTGTCAAATGCATGAAAGCAAAGGATGATCAGTTGACGGAAGTTACAAATGAACTTCTATCTATAACCCTATCAGCTCAAAAGATCCAGGTACAGTTAGATGTGGCCAATGCTTCCCTACAGTACTCAGAACAAAGAATCAATGATCAGGCAATATCCTTGCGGCAAATACAAGAAAATCCAATCGTCGCCTCGATCAAGGGAATAGACGAGGTCTACAAGGTGTTAGAAAAGAAAAATAAAGACCTTGAGCTGGAGCTGAAATTAGAGCAGTCTCAACGTAGAGACCTGCCCTTGATGCGGGTCCAAAGAGAAGAAGAGTTGTGAAGGAGATAGCTGAACTCAAACGAGTTAACCAACTATTGGGAGAGGGAAGGACAGAAACACAAGAAGAGACGGGCACTTCGGAGCAACCTCAGGTAGAAATCCCCTCAGTATCATTTGCTGACATGGAGACACAGCCAACAGTAGAGCTAAGTGGCGAGGAGGAGTTTCAAGTACCAATTACCGAAGCAGACACAATGCCCATGGTCCAGCTCTCAAAGGCTAAAGAAGATGCACTAAAAGAAAAGATTATACAAGAGGTAGATGAGTAGTGGAAGGCAGCAATGGATTGGGAGCTGAGAGTACTTCATTCCGTCATGTCACGCAACTCACTCCCAATAAAATAAATGCACAATGGCACCAATAATCCCTACCCTATCCTTTGATTAAAGTTAAGTCGCTGCAAGTAAAAAAAGGCTTTACACCAACATGCAAGTCGAGGGTGCAGATAAAGACCACCCGAAGTGGAGGTTAAGCTGGCTGAACAAGAATCCAAGGTACTTGATTTTGTTCACAAGAGCACCTGTGGCCCTGCAAAAGGATCCTACCTTCTATCCTGTACAAGAGTAAGGACCTGGATAGCACATGAGGCACTACAAAAGAAGCGGCCAACTTGGCTGAATTACCCCAGATTGCCTGCTCCAAAAAAGGGACAGCTAACTCAAGAATACATGGTGAAAATCCTAAAGGGCGCCATGTCATTTTTTGAAAGTCTACCAAATTTGTCATGTGCTATGTTATACAAAATGATGAATGCTGCTCACTTGCATTGAAGTGTTCAATGAGCTAGAGCAAGCAAGCGCCTCTTGGATGTCATTCCTCAAGGGTAACAAAGGGTTGTGCTATGATCTTAGTGGCCAACCTTCCGAAGAAGTCCTCTATGGCTTCTACTCCAGGTGTATGTTTCTACCTTCTCACAATATACTGGCATTCGAGGAAGCATTCTACACGGGATTCTTCTTAGCAGATCTAACAAAACATGTACACTGCAGCACTTAATAGAGCTAACAAATCCTGTTAAACCTGTACCTTACAACCACTAACAGATCTACACAAACTCAGACAAAAGCTGAAAATAGATGAAAGAATGGCTTCCAGGGGTAGCATGAGTGCTCCTCAAGCTTAGTGCAAGGCAGTCCCCAGCACTGGTGCCAAAACGTGCACTTTGTCGCACATGTCGGAGGCTGGGAACTTGCCAAAAGACCGCGTGCGAGCCATGAATGGTTGTAAGCACACAACTAGACAGTCCTAGCAAGTTCAAAGGGACAATGGTGTGCTACTCACCGCTCAATGCTTTCGTTGTGAAAGATCCTGTGCCGTGAAGAAGAAGGAGCCGTCACCGTGCTCAACCACCTTGTCGCCACCGATGCCGTCACAATGCTCAATCTCTCTCTCTCTCTCTCTCTCTCTCTCTCTCTCTCTCTCTCTCTCTCTCTCTCTCTCTCTCTCTCTCTCTCTCAAGCATACACACACACACATACACATGTGAGCACACAAAGGAGGAGAAGACAGAGGTAGAGCAAGAGTACTTCTTAGCTTGCACTTCAAAGAATGAGTATTTTAGGTCAAAATAGACCTTTTATAAGAGTCTGACCCATTCACACATGGACGCCCACAGTGGCCGGTCCTTGCAAAAATATTGTAAAAATGATATAAGTGGTGCGCCTCTCATCGGCGATCCCCTACACACCTATTGGACTCATAAGCCCGGTCCATGACTCAAATAAGTAACAAGACGTCCGTCAAAGGTGATAGGGTGTCCGTAAGGGTTAACAGAGTGGATGTGTGATATGTTCAACCTTGCACTTCAACATGGTATGTCTTATGATTAGAGTACTAATTAGGTTAAGCCTTTGCATAAAGGAGGGGATGTAAAGAATGTAAACAACTAACGGACTATAATGATTGGGTCTCTTATGGCAAAGTTGTTTGGATGCATAATGGAGATGAAATTGAGTGATTGAATGACAAGCGTGCGAAAGGACAAGCGGGTTTTTTCGATGCCATAGCACCATTGATCATCTTGTCACTCTTCATGTTCTCATGGAGGAAAGTTGGTTAAAAGGCAAGCGATCGTATTGTTGTTTTGTGGACTTTAAGAAAGCCTTTGATATGATTCCACATAACAATTTGTGGAGAAGGATGGAAGAACTCCAAATCTATGAGAAGGTGATGTGTCAATTGCACATAGGAAGAGGAATTTCCAAAAAAATTGTAAGCACTATGGGGGTTAGACAAGGATGTCCATTGTCACCCACTCTCTTTGGTATGTGCATCAATCAATTGGAACAAATGGTACTTGACGTTATGCAAGAAGAAGGCATTGAAGAGGTCACTATTTGCAATGCGGTAATCATGCTTTTGTTGTATGCGGATGATGTAGTGCCTCTAGCACACACTTTAGAAGATGCACAAAAGCTTATGGTTGTCCTTGAGAATTTTTTTTTGCATAGTGGGTTGAATGTGAATGAATCCAAAACAAAGGTTATGCTTGTGAGAACCAACCATAAGGAGAAGCCATGCATTGTGTACAACAATGAGACAATTGAAGTTGTTGAGAGCTTTAAGTACCTTGGCCTTGAGTTTTTGTCCAATCACAAGTGGCATGAATATGCTATGTGTCGTTTGGAAACGGGAAAGAGAGCATATTATGAATTTGAGAACATGTGTAATGCAGGAAACAGCAAGTGTTGGCTTTTCATCAAGTACCTTTTTGATGCATTGGTGACACCGGTTCTTCTTTATGGAATTGAAGTGTGGGGCGAGAGCATCTCAAAGTCTACTTGGAAAGAGTTTGAGAATGTTCAAAAGCGTTTTCTTACAAATTTTCTCCAAGTTAAGACAAACACCATATATGCTCCTACTTCTTGAGTCGGGATCTCTTCCAATTGAGGTTATGGGCATGGAAAGGGTTGTGAAGTACATGATAAAGATGCGTCAAAACCCCTCACATCGACTTTCTACAATTGCATGGGAAGCAAGAAAAAAAGTTCAAAAGACATATAAAAGCAAGATCTTGAGCACGGGATGGATGCAAGACATAAATAAGTGGTTTGGGAGATGGACATGATGCTTCAGTTGACTCCCAAGTAAATGAAGCTTTTCTACAACACCAATGTATTACGGCTTGGGGGAAATCCGATCGGTCACGCTTCATACATTACACCACCCATATTGCCCCCCACTGCAAAACCATGTTCTTCATTGAAAGAGGAAATTGTACTCACACTTACATGCTTGAGCCTATCCCCTTGTCGATGATACGCACTATCGTAGCCATTTGGCTTAGCTCCCATTCCCTTTGATGCCAGACAGGGTGTTGGGGCAATGGAGAAGATTCAAATTGAATGTGCACATTATGCTCACTACAAGTTTGAGAGTCTGAGTACCACACTCTACTAGAGTGCTCAGCTTTTGGTCACATTTGAACTTGCTTCTCTCACATTTCCAGCCCATGACTTAGACCTACACACTTTCCTCTCCCAGCCACAGTGTGGGCTCTCCATCATGACTCTCATCACCACAATTTTGGAGCATTGAGAGTCACTCATCAACCATACACATACTACCTCACATGTAAATTTGGTCCCATATGTCATATTTGACCTCCAAGGATGATAATAAAATCTCTCTCTCTCTCTCTCTCTCTCTCTCTCTCTCTCTTTTGCATCTCCCTCTTTGACTCCGATTGGTAGAGGGTCAGTGGTTTAAAAAAGAAAACTAGTCTTGCTTGGCTGCCCTTGGTAGGGGCTTAATGATGTTAAGACGTGACTAAAAGAAAGTACAACAATAAGTAAGAACCGATTGTAAAACTAGTGAACAAACAAGAAATGACAAATTGTAAAGATTGAAATGTACTATTGACTTGGATAATGAGCAGTGGAATCGTCCAACTTTGCAACGCAGAGGACTCCAATGTTGTTGGGCTTCAATAGAACAACATGAGTAGTTAAAATTTCATGTGATGCAATAACCAGAAGAGACACACTATAAATCAAATAGTGCATGTCACACAAAAGTGCCATACAAAAGTATAGTGAAGAGGTGGCATTGTGTCTCCCCAAAATTTATAAGGAACGGAATCCATGCTTGCCCCGTAGATTGGTTGTGTCGACCAAGAAAATGCATAGGCATGGAGATTGGTTGTGTCTATCCCCACCTCCACTCCTATATGGAGCACCTCGTTTCATGGACCTGTGTTGCTTGCTATAGAACCTCGTTTGGTCCTATTAGACTCCCTTGCATTGATGCTCAAGTTTTTTACCCTTGTCACTATAGATGGAAATGCATCCAATCAACCCCGTCCCAATCACTGAACTCCACATATACTGTCAAGTCCAATGCCCACACTCACCTTGAGAGTGGTGCCACCTTGAATATGCATCTTCTTGAAGTAACCCACTATTGTGTATCCTATGGAGTTCGTACAATCCTTTTTATGAGCCACTTATTTGTCCAGTTAGAAAAACTATTTGCCTTGGCACTATCGAAGGAGGAGCATGTAGGGGATATGGTTGTCCAGTGATGGCATGCGTGGCACATCAACTAGTGGTATAATTTGACAATTCAATCATTGTTGGTGGTCCTGGACCCTCTTGCAAGTTTGGCAATGGTGGCCAAAGAAAAGGTTATACGAAATGAAGCTAGTGCCATTGATGCTACAGTCGAGGAAAAGTATCTTTGATGAGGAAATTGTTGTTGAACCATTGTTGATGAACATCATGGTGCACGTATTGGTTGCTACAAGCAAGATGCATAAAATTCTACACATATACATATGGCCTTTGAGTTCTCATCATTGGCTTATTGTCTATGGTTGACGTGTAAGTGAATGGGGCTTCTGCCCTTGACTTGTCACCCACTTGTCATTGCTTTGTGGAGACAAAATTTGTAAGGATTATATGATATTAATCAGCCATGAATCTTGAGTTTCTGGCACAATGTGTGTGTGTGTGTGTGTGTGTGTGTGTGTGTGTGTGTGTGTGTGTGTGTGTGAGAGAGAGAGAGAGAGAGAGAGAGAGAAATTTCTTGGCGTTGAAGGTAATCAACCAAATAGAATCCTGGAGTGATACTTTTTGTGGCCTTGTGTTGACATTTTGAGAAGCCTTAGATCAATGTCATTATAGACTATTGAAAAGCATGCATGTCTTGTCCAAAAAGTTTGTGACCATTGGATTGTTTTTATTATCAAGTTCTCCTAATCATGTATTAAGTCTTGTAATCAAGTTTTTTGATCAAGATTACGTTTATAATCAAGCCTTAAGATCTTGTTAATTGCGAGCACCTCCCCTTATGCTCTCTCCTAGCTTGAGATGCACTCATAACAGCTTGGCAACGCTCCCATCTCTTAATCTTGCCTAGCTGTGATGGAGTCCGTGATGGAAGTTATTGTTTCTTCTTTACAAAGTATCCAAAAAATTCAAGAGCTTCAAGAAAGTAATGCAAAGCTACAAATAAGGCAACCACAAGATTTGGGCCTCATTTTCTCCCTTTCTTGAGAAAGAATCTCCAGCTACATAACTCATAGGCCTTTGTACAAAAATTCACTTCTCTCAAGTACTGCTCTCTATTGGTTTGCCCCCTTGCTTGAGAAAGAATCTACATTGCTACATAATGTTAGGAAATAAAACGTAGCTAAATAGATAATTGAGTAGATTACTTAATGGAGAGAGACAGATTTATATACACGAGATTATAGAGTAGAGAGAGAGAGAGAGAGAGAGAGAGAGAGAGAGTACACACGATATACGTGGTTCACCCAATGTGGGCTACGTCCACGGGAAAGCAGCCACTCAATGGCTTTAGTACTTCAAAACAAGAAGTAGTTTACAAAGGGATTATACCCTTAATGGAGCTCCCGCCTTGCTTCACTCTCACCACCTCACACTCACCTTGTTGCATCAACTTCACACTATGAAATGTGTGTAGAAATGGCCTCCTTTTATAGGCCAAAAGGGTTGCCCTCTCTTATGAGAGACAGCCATGTGTAGCCGCCCTTGTGCGAATAAGTCCAAATTGGACCCTCCAATCCGCCCATGTGTGGCCGCCCTTGAGAAGACAAGTCCGCTTTTGAATTCAGCCACCGGCCACCGGCCATTGACTTCCGACCACCGGCCATCGGCCATTGACTACCGGCCACCGGCCAACCGACCGGTTGTTTTCCGACCACTTTCCGGCCACCGTCCGGCCATAATATTCTGGCGAAAAAAAAAGTCTTGGGGGCCTCCGCCCCCAAGGCCTTTAAAGTTGCCCCTGATTCTTGTCCGTGAAAATTTTGGTTTCCGGTGAGTGATTTTCCTTCACGCACGATGGCTTCTCCTCATAATGGGGGCCTTACAAATGTGCGCTTTTACCACAGAAAATTACAAGGGTAAATCAAGCTCCATACTTAACAATCTCCCACTTGGAGATTGATCTCCAAACCAAACCTGTGACTGCTTTCCATTCTGGCTTCTTATCCTTGAATGCCGATTGAAGATGAGCAAAAGCTCAACTTCTCCTTGTTGACCACCTTTGTAAACATGTCTGCAGGATTTTCACTTGTATGCACCTTTCCTAGCTTTAGTTGTCCCTCTTCCAAAAGAGTGCGTATGAAGTGATATCTCACCTCAATGTGCTTTGTCCTTGAATGAAAGGCTGAGTTCTTCGCAAGATGGATAGCTCTTTGGCTATCACTGTACAAGACACAATTGTCTTGTTTGAATCCAAGCTCTTCTAAGAATCTGTGAAGCCACAGAATTTCTTTGCTTGCCTCCGTCATTGCTACATACTCTGCTTCCGTGGTAGAAAGTGAAACCACTTTCTGCAGCTTTGAAGCCCAGCTTACTGCTGTGCCTCCAACCGTGAACACATAGCCAGTAGTGCTCCTTCGAGTATCTTTGTCACCTACCATATCTGCATCAGCATACCCTTCTAGAAAAATATCAGTTCCTCCAAAATACAAAGCATTTGTTGTTGTCCCTTTTAGATACCTAAGTATCCACTTCACAGCTTGCCAATGCTCTTTACCTGGGTTGTCCATGAACCTACTCACAACTCCCACTGCATGTGCAATGTCTGGCCTTGTCCAGACCATAGCATACATTAGAGAACCTACCGCTGCAGCATATGGAACTTTAGACATATAGGCTATCTCCTCTTGTGTCTTTGGACACATATCCTTTGTTAGTTTAAAATGACCAGCCAAAGGTGTAGAAACTGGTTTTGCATTTTGCATTGCAAACCTTTCTAGTACCTTCTTGATGTAATCTTCTTGAGATAGCTTTATTGTCTTCTTCATCCTGTCCCTTGATATTTTCATACCAAGTATCCTCTTTGCAGCACCTAAATCTTTCATTGAAAAAGATTTGGACAGCTCCTCTTTTAGGTCTTTGATGTCCTGCATGTTAGCACTTGCAA
Source organism: Adiantum capillus-veneris (assembly GCF_014529385.1). Taxonomy (NCBI): domain Eukaryota; kingdom Viridiplantae; phylum Streptophyta; class Polypodiopsida; order Polypodiales; family Pteridaceae; genus Adiantum; species Adiantum capillus-veneris. The sequence goes on from NC_140937.1 coordinate 82,725,200, forward strand.
TCAACATGTCATCAACATACAACATTAGGATGATGAATTTCCCATCTCCCAAATTCTCCGTGTAGACGCAGTGATCCGAGTTGCATCTTGTGAATCCATGATCCAACATCCATCGATCAAACTTCAAGTACCATTGTCTTGATGCTTGCTTTAAACCATACAAGCTCTTCTTTAATCTGCAAACCATTTTCTCCTTACCTTTTACTTCATACCCCTTTGGTTGAAGCATGTAGATTTCCTCCTCTAAGTCACCGTGAGGGAATGCCGTATTTACATCCATTTGCTCGAGATTTAGATCATGAGAAGCCACAAGGCTTAAGACAAGCCTAATTGAGTTCATTTTTACAACAGGAGAAAATATTTCATTGAAGTCAATACCTTTCTTTTGAGAAAAACCTTTTACCACAAGCCTAGACTTGTACCTTTTCTTCCCACCTTCTTCTTCCTTTATCTTGTACACCCATTTGTTTTGAAGTGCCCGCTTACCTTTAGGCAACTCAACCAACTCCTATGTTTGGTTGCGATGTAGTGAGTCCATCTCCACTTGCATGCTCTTCGTCCATTCTTCTTTGGATTCATGTTGCATAGCTTCTTCATATGATTCCGGCTCTCCAGAATCTGAGATCAAGAGATGGTTGAAGGAAGGAACAAACCTTTCTGGAGGTCTACTTGCTCTTGTAGATCTTCGGGGAATAGGTTGAGGCTCCTCATTTGGTTGACGTTGTTGCACATTGTCACCGTTTGCAGTCCTTGAGTCTTCACCGTCCTCAAGCTCCATGTACTCATCACCTGTTTCTTTTGTTTGTTTTCTTTCCAAGTAATCTTTGTACATATTTTGTTCGTTAAAAATTACATCCCTACTCCTTAAGATTTTACCATCTTCAGGATTCCATAGGCGATACCCAAAGTCTCCTTCTCCATAGCCAATGAAGAAACACTTTTTGGACTTTGCATCTAACTTTGATCTTAGGCTTCTATCTATGTGCATGAAAGCCTCACACCCAAACACTTTGAGAAATGCATAATTCACCGGTTTACCTGTCCATGCCTCTTCTGGAACTCCCCCATCCAATGCCGTTGAGGGTGACCGATTGATTAAGTACACAGACGCACTTACAGCTTCCGCCCAAAGCTCAAGCGGTAGGCCTGCATGTAGCCGCATGCTTCGTGCTCGTTCCATGATTGTCATGTTCATCCTTTCCGAAATCCCATTTTGTTGAGGTGTCCTTGGGGTTGTCCTTTGCCTCCGAATGCCATTGCTAGCACAAAAGCTTTCAAAAGCTTGGCTGCAATATTCGCCTCCATTGTCAGATCTGAGGCATTTAACCTTGGTACCTGTTTCATTCTCCACAAAGGCTTTCCACCTTTGAAATATGGAAAATACATCGGATTTATTCTTCATGACATAAACCCATGTTTTTCTAGTCGCATCGTCTATGAATGTTGCATAGTACAATGAGCCACCAACTGATGGTGTACTTGCAGGACCCCAAACATCAGAATGAACCAACTCAAGTTTTTTATTTTTTCTTTCATTTCCCGATTTTTGAAATTTTACCCTCTTTTGTTTACCATAAACACAATCTTCACAGAACTCTAAGTCCACTTCTTTCAAACGTGGTAGAAGCTTCTTTGTTTGAAGGATTTGCATTCCTTTGGCACTCATATGTCCAAGTCGGTAGTGCCACACCGCACTGTCAACTTCTGTAGTTGCTGCACAAGCGGAAGGTTGCGTGCTAACGGTACACAAGTAAAGTGTACCGACTTTTTCACCCTTGGCAACCACCAAAGATCCCTTTGAGATCTTCCACTGTTTGTTTCCGAATGCAATGTTGTGACCTTCATCGTCCAATTGTCCTGTAGAGATCAAATTTTTGCGAAGAGAAGGAACATGCCTAACATCTTTATGCTTCCATTCATTTCCATTAGCAGTTTTGACAGAAACTGTACCTTTACCGACAATCTCACAAGCTTCATCATCTCCCAAGTATACATACCCAAAATTACCTTTGGTGTAGTCTTGGAAATGTTGCTTGTGTGGTGTCGCATGGAATGAAGCCCCGGAATCTACTATCCAGGAATTAGACACATTGTCTAATGAGAGAATTAGAGCATCTTGCTCTACTTTACGTGCCACATTGGCCTCCGATGTTGGCTTGTTGTCTTGAGACTCTGTCTCCTTCTTCTTCTTGGACCAGCAATCCTTCTTGACGTGGCCCTTCTTGCCGCAGTTCCAACATTCAAGAACTGACTTTGTGCGTGACTTGCTCCGCCTTGAGCGATCATGACCCTTTTGGTTTTTGAACCTCTCCTTAAGCCTTCCTCTTGTTTCCACTGATAGTGCAGCACTTGATGATTCTCCTGTGCTTCTCCTTTGCATTTCCTCGCTTAGGAGAACACCCACAACATCATCAAACTTAAGAGTATTTGCGCCAGAGATAGAATTACTTACAGCCATCACAAGGCTGTCCCAACTATCCGGTAGAGATGATAGTATAAGGAGAGCTCGCACTTCGTCATCGAAATTGATTTTCACTGATCGAAGTTGACTTATGTTTGTGTTAAAGTCATTTAGGTGTTCTGCAACTGAACCATTCTCTGCCATCTTTAGATTGAACAAGCGCTTCATAAGAAATACCTTATTGGATGCCGATGGTTTCTGGTAGAAGTCGTCAAGTGACTTCATCAAGTCCTCCGTGGTCTTCATCTCCGAAACATTGAAGGCCACCGTTGACGCCAAGCTTAACCGGATTGTTCCCAGTGCCTTTCGATCAAGGACAATCCATGCTTCATCTGCCATTGTTGCGGGCTTCTTCACAAGACCGCCTAGTGGCAAATAGAGGTCCTTCTGGTAGAGATAGTCTTCAATCTGCATCTTCCAATGTTGGTAGTTTTTGCCGTTGAACTTCTCAATCTTGAACTTCCCTTCCTCCGCCATAGCTCCCACTCAATTCAAGGAATCCTTTCCTTGAGATAATTTAGCTACGAGCAAACCTTGCTCTGATACCAGTTGTTAGGAAATAAGACGTAGCTAAATAGATAATTGAGTAGATTACTTAATGGAGAGAGACAGATTTATATACACGAGATTATAGAGTAGAGAGAGAGAGAGAGAGTACACACGATATATGTGGTTCACCCAATATGGGCTACGTCCACGGGAAAGCAGCCACTCAATGGCTTTAGTACTTCAAAACGAGAAGTAGTTTACAAAGGGATTATACCCTTAATGGAGCTCCTGCCTTGCTTCACTCTCACCACCTCACACTCACCTTGTTGCATCAACTTCACACTATGAAATGTGTGTAGAAATGGACTCCTTTTATAGGCCAAAAGGGCTGGCCTCTCTTATGAGAGACAGCCATGTGTAGCCTCCCTTGTGCGAATAAGTCCAAATCGGACCCTCCAATCCGCCCATGTGTGGCCGCCCTTGAGAAGACAAGTCCGCTTTTGAATTCGGCCACCGGCCATTGACTTCCGACCACCGGCCATCGGCCATTGACTACCGGCCAACCGACCGGTTGTTTTCCGACCACTTTTCGGCCGCCGTCCGGCCATAATATTCCGGCGAAAAAGAATAATGTTCCTTTAAAGTTGCCCCAGATTCTTGTCCGTGAAAATTTTGGTTTCTGGTGAGTGATTTTCCTTCACGCACGATGGCTTCTCCTCATAATGGGGGCCTTACAAATGTGCGCTTTTACCACAGAAAATTACAAGGGTAAATCAGGCTCCATACTTAACACATAACTTATAGGCCTTTGTACAAGAATTATCTACCACATTTGGACAAACACAGAGAGAGCAAGAGTAGCTCAAACAAAGATTAGGAATCTACACCAAGGTTCTAAACCTGCTTCCCTGTATGCATCGGTATTTTGATAACTCACATGTGACCTAACATGGCATGGGGATTATTTTATTAGCCAATTCCATTGGGGTTTGAAGGATGATTTCAAAGATCTCTTGCTCACTATGCCAAAGGTAAATACACTGAAAGAATTCATCACTCAATCAATTGAGTGTCATAATTGCCTATTTGAGAGAAGACGATAAAAATGTTGCCGAGATTCTTTGAATTCAATCATGATGAAGACTGTTGGAGATTCAACCCTCCAACAATACCAAGCTTCTGAGGGAGAATCTATGCAGATCAATGCAACACAATTCAAGCCATTAACGACTAAAGAAAAGCAAAGACATGGAATCAATGGATTATGCATGTATTGTGGTCAATCAGGGCACATAGCTAGATACTGTCCTAACAAAGGAAGGGTGAGAATTCATAGCACTGCCACACCAACTATTTTTAAAGAAATGATAACGTCAAACTCTAGTAGAGACCATGCGCCTAGGCAAAGCTTTTAGCAAGCAATCTCTCTCTATCTGGAGATGCAATATCTAGCTTCTTGTTGGCAATACAATTTCACATGGAGGCAAGACACATAGATGGCCAATCTTTGTTAGACTCAGAAGTCACAACATGTTTCATGGATGAAGAATTTGCAAAAGAACATGGTATATATCTTATAAAGAATTCAAGTCCAGATGCCAATATGCACAGAAGTAATTGATGGTCGACCTCTTGCTGCTGCAGAAGACGTAAGGTATGAGACTAAACCCATAAAACTTATCTTAAAGAGTCTTGTATCAGAAGTAGTCTCAACATCATCCATTGCCCAAATAGTCCTATTGTTATTGAACTTCCCTGGCTAGAATTACATAATCCTAACATCAATTGAAGATCAAGAAAATTTGGGCCAAGACTAATAAAAAAATTGCACAGGGAATAATTTTAAACAATTAAGGTGTTCATGCACCAAGAAAAGAAGAATCCATCCTTTTTTTTAATGTAGTTCCCTTGGAGAAGCTAGCGGATGAAAGCCTATACACACTTCCAACTCAATATGCAGACTTTAAGGACGTTTTTGAGAAGAAGAATGTGGATCTACTACCAGGGCACAAGCCCTACAATTGTGCTATAGAGTTGCAAGAAGGAACTCAACCCCCTTTTGGCCCAATATACAAGCTATCTCAAGAAGAATTGGTAGCACTATGGAAGTATACTGATGAGAATATTGCCAAAGGCTTCATATATCATTCAAAACATCTATCAGGGGCCCCAATATATTTGTTAAGAAGAAAGATGGATCCCTTCAAATGTGTGTTGATTACAGGGGTATGGCCAATTTGGATATGTTGTCATGCCAATTTGGTCTCACAAATGCTTTAGCAGGTTTTTAGCACTTAGTAAATGATATCTTTTGTGAACATCTAGATGATTTTGTGGTGATCTATCTTGATATTTTCTAAGAATCAAAGGAGCATGAGAAACATGTATGAATAGTCCTAAATAGACTTTGAGAGACGGGCTTGTATGCAAAGCTCGAGAAGTGCTCGTTTCATCAGTCAGAAGTGGAATTTCTAGGGTATGTTATTTTTTAATAAGGGATCTCCATGGACTCAAAAAAGGTGCAAAACATTCTTGATCAAGAGACACCCATGTCGATGATAGATGTCCAATGCTTCTTAGGATTCACAAATTCCTATTGTATCTTTACCAAGGACTACTCCAAGATTGTCACTACATTGACAAGATTAACAGACAAGGGAAAGTTTGCTTGGGATTTAGAGGTTGGGAAAGCTTTTCAAACTCTCAAGATATCTTTCACAATTGCACCCATTCTGATTCATTTAGATCCTACAAAGCCTTTCATCATGACAGATGCTTCAAATTTTGCCCTTGGAATTCTATCTCAAGTAGGTGATGATGGTCGAGTACATCCGGTGGATTTCCATTCTCGAAAGTTCTTACCTGCAAAAATCAATCATGAAATTCATGACAAAGATCTCCTCACAATTATTGACTCTTTTGAAATCTAGTGTCATCTACTTGAGGGAGCTCCTCATAAAATCACGGTCTGTACATAGATCACAATAATTTGGAGTACTTCATGTCTTCCAGTGTCTTGAAACGTTACCAAGCAAGGTGGAGTGGTATCTCATCAAGATTTGACTTCATTATTTCTTATAGGCTTGGCCATCAACAAGGTAAGCTAGAAGGTCCTACCTTGCACCTAAAGAAGGAGATGCACCATTTGATCAACAAGAGTCAATAATCTTAAAGCCTGAGCAGCTTAAAAGAGTCAGTAATCTTAAAGCCTAAGAAACTTAAGCTAAATGTAACCATAAGCAAGGCTCTAGAAGATTCTACTTTTCTTGTCCAAGTGCAAAAGCAAATTTCCAAGGACCCATATAAAAAAAGATAGCTATATGGTTGTTAGCAGTCAAGCCAAACGAGCACCCTTTAAGTCAACCCCTTCTCCCTTAAGACTAAAACTTCAATGTACTCTCATTCTTTTTCCAAAAGCCTTGTAATTACTTTGATCATCTTTGATTGAAATGTGGACAAGCTCTAAGAAGCAGAGGGTAAAATTTGTAATGAGTCTGAGTTTGAGTCTAGTACGATCCGCCCACTAGGCTGGCCAAGAGAGCCCTAGGTATAAAGTCTAAGCTGTAAAGTGGGAAAGGGATGAATAACTATAAAAAAGGTTCAAAGCGTACGACTGAGAGTGACTTCTTCTCTACAGCTTGTAATCCACATATCTTGAATTCTGGTAATGACATTTCAATTAATGAAACGTGAAATAATGTGTTCCTTGTTTGATGCTTTTTCATTCAAGTATGCTCATTGAGGTTGCAAGCACACAACTAGTGAGTCCTAGCAAGCTCAAAGAAACAATGGTGTGTCACTCACCGCTCAATGCTTCCGTCGTGAAGAATCCTGTGCTATGAAGAAGAAGGAGTCGTCACTGTTGCCGCCGCAATGCTCGATCACACCCACTCTCTCTCTCTCTCTCTCTCTCTCTCTCTCTCTCTCTCTCTCTCAAGCATACATACGCACGTGAGCACACAAAGGAGGAGAAGACAGAGATGAAGCAAGAGAACTTATTAGCCTACACCCTCAGAGAATGAGGATTTTTAGGTCAAATGGACCTTTTATAACAGTTTGGCCCATTCACACATGGGTGCCCACAGTGGCCAATAGTTGCAAAACTATTGTAAAAATAAGATAAGTGGTGCGTCTCTCATCGGCAATCACATTGACACCTATTGGACCCAACAAGCCCAGTCCATGACTCAATCAGATAAATAATAAGGTGTCCGTCGAAGGTGATAGGGTGTCCGTGAGGATTAACATGCCCCCCTTCCTAATGTAGATTCCGTCCTCGGAAGCTATTGAGATGAATCCCGTTCTTCAAGGTGGAAGAGTATCCAAGATTGAATGTCCTTAGCCTTCTTCAATCACTGCAAAATTAACCAAAATTGGCACAGTAATTGTATTCTCATATATAATTAAAAATCATATGTAGTTGTAGGCACACAAATTGATTGGTAACAGAAAAATAAATAATTTGTTAGCAGTAAAACATTAAACTATAATATAATCAAACGTATAGGCAATTGCAAAGGTCAAAAAATAAACAAGTTTGGGGTTCCTAATTTAATGGTTGAGAGGCACTAGGGGTCAACTATACCATGGGCAAGCTTCTCAATTCTCTCTGGTCAATTAAGTTGTTTAATCGTGAGAGGAAAGTATTTCATGTTCGAGGGTTGACTAGAGGCTATTCCTAGAAGACATTATAGTAAGGCTATAATAAAAGGAATTGCTTATGAAATCATCCCCTAATTATTCCCTTTGTTTGACCCCCCAAAGTTTTCGCACATTGATTCGTGTGTGCTTATTTTGTATGCCTTGGGCTTTTTGCTTTTCAAGGAAAAGCGCCCACACTGGGAACCTCTAGTACCATATGCAATACATGTGAGTGAAGTACCAAATCAAGCTGGCATTTCTCTTCTAGCTTAAGATTTTACATTTGATTTTTTTATTTGTTCGTTTTCAGCAGTTCAATTTTGTAACTTTGGGGGGTCATTTGACACTATTACCCTCCCTAGGCTCATCACACTAGTAAAGTCCCTTTATAATACTTAAGCTAAAGGTCAATAGGAACTAAGACCACTAGAAAGCCCTAGTACATTGCACACAATGCTGTCTAAAATGGATTAAGAACCTAAAGTAACCATTGATTATTAGGAAGGCATTTCCCATGGTATTAAGAGAACATATATAACGCCTAACTTTGTTAAACTAGCTTAGTCAGACTGCTTGATTCTTAAACCTAGACAAGGGATTATGACATAAAATTATATTGAATCTAATGTTTATTCTAAGCAAATGTGTTGAATATTGTGCTGCCAAATCATATTTAAATCAGACAAACATTGATGCAAGAAAAGAAGACAAGAGGCAATGCTAATGGACAAGAAACACATGTTCGTATTGATGATAGCGCTCGATTCGAAGAGTGAACAAGAGAAAGATTCCATGAAGGTCAAAATAGCAATTCTATAATGCATTCTTGTACACACTAAAAAAAAGGAATACCTCTAGGAGGCACATCAGTGAGAAGAGGCACCAATCTTTATTGAACACAATCAAACAACATAAGGAACCATATCCTAATTATTTGCACCCCCTAGAGAGTCAAGGGAACAGGATATTGAATAGATGGACGGGTAGCCCTAGGTCTAAAACCCTATCCTTGTCATCATCCGTGAGCCCCCATACGTGCCATCCGTGTAATCATGTAGCTCTTCCTCATCCTCATTAGAGGCACAAATGCTCACTAAGAACGTTACTAGACGTCTATATTCATCTTGGTCAAGAGGGTAAGCTTGTGCAATCGGAGAGACACTCTCTACTAAGTAGGGATTAGTCGTGGTCAAGAGACGTATCAACCATTCTAGTACCTCAAAATTCTTCTCACATGCTAGCGTATCTATCAAATCCCATTCACAAACAAGCACCGGGTAGACTATGTGAAACACTTGTGAAAAGTAAAGAGGGTACCTCTCACCCAAGGTAGGAGTGGATGACTCTAGCATACTAGCCATATCTGTACACATAGATAGATGTTGGCTAGTGTGCAAATTTTATAAGGGTCATGTCAAAAGGTCGTATCCTTGTGCATAATGTGTTTTTATGATTTTGGGTCATGTACTAGAACTTGTAGGTTTCCAGCTTTTTGTTTGGTGGCTCTTGCTCTTTTACTTTTTTTGTTTTCTTGAGTATAGGGATATATATATATATATATATATATTTATATACATTCCCTAAGATTGGAAAATTGAGAGGTCACGGAGGAAGGTTAAGAGGGGAGCAAGTGAATGATGGATGTCGGCAAACACTCCCCCCTTCCTTGGGTAGATCATACCTTTTGGAAGAATGTCATCACCTTTTGAAACCAATTGTTCCAAGTTGTTATGAATGAAAACTTTGACCAATAGTTTTTGACCGTCCTAGGCATTTCATCTAGTTACAAGGGTGGTAAGGTACTCTTTCATGATTTTATTTGCAACATTGTTGTAGGTGGTGAACTTACAACGGGAGGTGCAAATTCTTCTTGTTGTATGGATATGTACAATGGTAGGTGGAGGTTATATCGAGGCTTCTATTTTTGTATATGAACTACATGAAGAGTAAGAAGCTTCATTTGTTTTTTCTATAATTGAGTCAAGCGAAACAAGCCGTTCTTGCTTGGGTACCCAAACTAGCTCCAGATAAGGTATATAGTGTTTTTTTACCTTTCCCTTCCCACAATCTTCAATCGGCTTTATTGTTACAAGATTTGACTCACATGGCTCAGGTGACAGGCAAGAATACAATTTACATTTTGATAAGATCTGATCATTCCCTCTATAGTAGACTTGGGCTTCCAATAGTCTTTTAGAAATCCAACGCAAGGTTTTCTTTCATTTCTTGGAGCAAGCCAGGTGTTTCTTACAAGGCTTCTATTTTTTAGCATAAAAAATTGTCCCTAAGGAAGCTTTAGGGACCCATTTGTATGTTTTCTTAGTTATATTGCGATGGGTCTTGTGTGTCTCATTTCTTGTTTCAACTACAAAAGTTGAAGCTCTAGAGAGTTGGGCTATAGGGACATATGGTTTCAACCTCCTGGACATGCACTGTTTTGGGTTTATTTCCTCAGGAGGTAATATCTTAGGGACTATGACTTGAGTGGTAGGGCTAAGAGTTGGTTTCTGCGTTGTGACACTCCTAGTCCCCCAATCAATAGTGCATTTGGTCACTATAATCCACATGCGTCCTAGGTTTATATTACCTTCCATAGTTCTAGCAAGCATGACCAAAAAGTCTTGAGCTACAACCCCGTTGTCATAACTGACAGAAGTGTGCCAAATTCCAAAAACCGTAGTTTTTTTTCTTATTGATACCCTTGACTTGGATAGTACTCTCAGATAGAGATGGCTTTCCTAACTGAGACCACACTCCATATGACACCAGATTATATTTAGCACCCGTATATCACTTTCCCATAGGTGCTATTTAACTCAATAGGGTATCGTAGAGGTGTGTTAAATTCCAACCATTCATCCTCTGTTTCAACATGAAATGCATGCGTAACTCCAAGGTTGGCCTCTTGTTGGTGTCTTATACATTGTTGTCTCTCCTTAGCCTCAACTTGAGCTTGTATCATTTTCAATTCTGCTTGTGCCTTGGCTGCTTTTTTTTTATGAATGGCACGTAGCACCTCTTGGCTTAAAGGAGCATAGTATCTTTTAAATTTACTCCCATTGAGGAATCCAATGGTTTCAACTCTTTCCACACGAATGGTACCTTGTGAGATGATTTCACATACTCTATATGGTCCTTTTCCCACATATTTTAACTTTTTATTTTTGTTACGCACTCCATACATAAGGACTTTATCACCAACATTGATATCTTTATTCTTTAGATGACGGTCAAACCATTTCTTTCTCCTATCTTTCTCCACAAGTGCATTTTGCACATTCGCCAATTGCCTTTCTTTGTCTAACCTCTCAAGGATATATAAATGCTCAACTAACGGGTTACCATCCCAAACTTCTTGTGAAGCTACCCGTAGACTAGGAATTACGAACTCCTATGGCATGACTGCTCCTTGGCCATATACCATTTTGAATGGTATACAATTAATAGCCTTAAATAAGGTAGGCCACCAATAGCCTAATTGCAACACCTTTCTAGCAATTAGTTCCCTTGAGAAATGTCTCTGGCTATACCCATGTGAGCTTCTTGCAGTATCTATAAATACTCATCCTCACAAGCACAACGTCTAAGAATGTCGTCCTTCTCTAGCTTGTAGAGAGTTCCTGCAATTAGAGAATAAGGTTCACATTCTTTTAACTGTTTCTAAGGTATATCCTAATGAAGCTCTTTGGGTGGAAAACCATAACTAAAGAGTTCACAATTTTCTCACTCGATTGATGCATGGTCTCTACTAGGAACAAGGAATATCGGGCAATTCATCATCAATTCTTGTGGGAGCTTCACCATTGGGTATGCGAGACAAATGATCCGCCATGACATGTCTTTTACCGGGTCTCACCACAATGGTAAAATCAAACTCAAGAAGAATTAACAACCATCGTGTAATTCTTCTCGTGGAATGTGGGACGCGTGTCTAACCTCACTATCCTATCTTATTGGAGTATTAGCGAGAACCACGATTAAATTGTCAATCCATGGGATGAAGCTGATTCGACTAGTACATAGAGGCTACAAGAGGGTGTCAATCTCTTGGAAAACAACTAACAGCTTGTATCTAACTCATGCTACACTCAAGTGACAGAAATCACTAAAAGCCAATCGCTCATCAGCAAACATATCACCTCCGTTGCAACATCAAACGACATCCAAACGTAATGAAACTTCTTGGACATGTTTATAAGACCTAAGCACACATGCTTATGGTCTCAATTCCCACTTTAGGTCAAGTGTCAAAATTGTGATTATTAACAGCAGTGGATTTTTAAACTAGTCATTTTTGACCCAAAATGCATCTAAATGCTTAGCAATGATGCCCTAGTACCCTGCCTATGCTTAGTTTTTTATTTGAAAGTGTAAATTCCTAGTTATGATAAAATTAGGCCGCCGATCGGCGATGCCAAAAGCTACGAATTACTGTGATATGCTTATGTCAATGCTTAGAGCTCTTACTTGCGGTTTCAATGCAACAAACACGACTATAATGTGACAACCGGGGAGGGAGTAGGAAGCGTGAGAAGGAGAGAAGTGAGCGTCGTTAGCTCACGCTATGTATTTCATTATTTAAAACTTACAAATAACTTACAAAAATTGGCTTTTATACCTTAGCCAAGGTTTTTGGTGGTCAAAACTAATAATCTGGGAGTTCTAGTAAAGATGGGTAATGATAGGTTGATACAATCTGGAAGCTTGTAGCTCCAGCTCATCAATTACAAGGTTTATCCAAAAAATAGGAGTTACAATATTCCCGATCTATCAAAATAATAAGTGGTTTTACAATGAGAACTTTGAAAAATGGTATCCGTGGTATAGGTGTTAGCTTGCTGCTAACATTCCCCCCCTCCTTGCCTGTGTCGTCCCTTGACACAGCTTTATGGGCTGAAGTAGTCTTCGGGATGGCGGATGGTGAGGCGATCTTTAAGCACTGTTAGAGCCTTTTGATTTTTGATTTTTTGCTCCTTGTTTGACACTTGCAAGAATTGCATAGTTACTCTATTTTTCAGCTCTACTGCTGAGTAGCCTACAAACCTTGAGGTCAGGTTGCTGATCACTAGCGCAAACATCTTCATTTTCTTACAGGTTGCAGTGTTTAGCATGAGCAGAGATTTCAGTGGGAGTATTTGATGCACATATACATTGTTTTGACACTTTTGATAGTGCTTGAGCTCTTTTGAGAGCGGTTTTACTGTTAAGTATGGAGCGTGATTTACCCTTGTAATTTTCTGTGGTAAAAGCGCACATTTGTAAGGCCCCCATTATGAGGAGAAGCCATCGTGCGTGAAGGAAAATCACTCACCGGAAACAAATTTTTTTATGGACAAGAATCAGGGGCAACTTTAAAGGCCTTGGGGGCGGAGGCCCCCGAGACTTTTTTTTTCGCCGGAATATTCTTTTTCGCCGAAATATTATGGCCGGACGGCGGCCGGAAAGTGGTCGGAAAACAACCGGTCGGTTGGCCGGTGGCCGGTAGTCAATGGCCGATGGCCGGTGGTCAGAAGTCAATGGCCGGTGGCCGGTGGTCGGAAGTCAATGGCCGGTGGCCGGTGGCCGAATTCAAAAGCGGACTTGTCTTCTCAAGGGCGGCCACACATGGGTGGATTGGAGGGTCCGATTTGGACTTATTCGCACAAGGGCGGCTACACATGGATGTCTCTCATAAGAGAGGGAAGCCCTTTTGGCCTATAAAAGAAGGCCATTTCTACACACATTTTATAGTGTGAAGTTGATGCAACAAGGTGAGTGTGAGGTGGTGAGAGTGAAGCAAGGCGGGAGCTCCATTAAGGGTATAATCCCTTTGTAAACTACTTCTTGTTTTGAAGTACTAAAGCCATTGAGTGGTTGCTTTCCCATGGACGTAGCCCACATTGGGTGAACCAGGTATATCGTGTGTACTCTCTCTCTCTCTCTCTCTCTCTCTCTCTCTCTCTCTCTCTCTCTCTCTCTCTCTCTCTCTACTCTATAATCTCGTGTATATAAATCTATCTCTCTCCATTAAGTAATCTACTCAATTATCTATTTAGCTACGTCTTATTTCCTAACATTTACTCCCCGCAGGGATTTGTCTACTCCTTGCACATTTCGTTTGGCGCCTGTTTGAGCGCGTATACTGCACCTTGCAGTATTGTTGACAGTAGATGTACGTTGAGTTGCAGAAACTACCATATGTACCTTTTGTGGAGCCAATTTGGCTTGTTTCTGGCAGTCTCGACCGTTTCTGAGACTCGGTTCGGAGGCCCTTTCTGAGACTAGGCTGGTTTCTTGTTTACATAACCTTTTGTGAGGTTTGATAGCATGAGGTTTTCTTGAGCTGGAGAATTCTTGAATGTTGAGATCCTTTCGGTGATACAGGTTACTGGAGTACCCTTTTTTTCGTGGCCTCGCCATAGGACATGTATAGAGAGGGCTAGGTGCATTTGACGCCGTGTTGGAAGTCTTGGGTCAGCTTTTTGATTTTTAATGCAGAGTTAGTGGTTGATGCGCCTGTCTTATGCTCTAAGAGCATTACTTTTGATGCGTTACTGATCTCTTGTGACAGTTTTTGGATTGAGAATCTGACAGTTTTTATGGGGAAACTCTGCCGAATTTTCCCCAGAATTACCAGTGTTTATCGCCATATTATCTTTAGCTTGCAGCCATGTCATCTAGTGGTGAAAAGGAAATTTACAATATCCAAAAATTTGATGGGACAAATTTTTCTATCTGGAAAGAGCAGATTCAAGATGCTCTTATACAATAAGGCCAGCTGGATCCTTATCATGGAGCGTCCAGAGGGTGAGTATACAGATGTTGAGTGGGAGAAACTTGATGCTAAGACCAAATCTACCCTCTGTTTGCATTTGGCCAAATCTATGTACTTTACTATAGTTAGAGAAAGTGTTGGGGTATAAAGCCCAATGTGGTCGCCCAGGTAAGTGGACGGGCCGCCAGGTATGTACACATATTCTTTTGTAAAAACCTAATAAGAACTCACTATGCTCTACACATTACAGTAGAGCGAGTTCACCATATTGTCGTGCTCTTCTTCTCGCACTCTCTCTCGCGTCGCACTTCCGCTCGTACTCCTTCAATTGGTATCAGAGCTCAGATCGAGGCTCGGGCCAGCACTGCAGGAGGCTAGAGTCACCAACTCAGATTGGAGTGAAATTCGACAGGCGAAGACACGGCCCCAAATCTCGTGGGAGAAGGCCGAAGGGCTTGGTGTTGTCAGAATTTCATTCTGAGGTCATCTCGGCCACCGTTCGGCTTCGACAAAGGTCTGCGCAGGCCATTTTCAACTAAGTGGTCTCGACAGGTGCAGATCCGACTCTGCAAATTTGGGGTTTTTCGGCCTACGACTGCAGGTTCTGAGGATATCGACACTCCCAGAGTGTTGATTTGTGGCTGTCTACACATCGAAGGACGGCTCACAGTTCTTGGAGGCGTGTCGCATACGACACGGGCGCATCTACACACAGACTGTAGGCGACATCCACTGGTTCATCAGGTAGCTTGTGTTTGCTGCTTGATATTCCAGATTTCATCCTGACATTGCAGGTAATTCCACATGGGATGTATTGTCAGAGATGATGTATGTTTGTTGAGGGTTTGCTGGCTGTGAGTCACGCAGCAAACAACCGCCGCAGCGGTTACACCATATAGTGGAAAATTTGTGGATGTATGACTTTGTAGGAAGTCTATGTACTGTCAGATTTACTACAGCCTTTGTTGAGGGTCTAGTGAGGTTTTATTGAGCTGGGGGATTCTCGAATGTTGAGATCCTTTCGGTGATATAGGTCTTGGAGCGATCCCTTGAGCACCCTTAGATAGGCAGCTAGGATGTATTGACTGTGAGTTAGACAGTTGGGATTGCATCATTGCTTCACTGCCGTTGAGGCATTGTCACAGTATATGCTTATAGGACAGTGACAGGACAGTGAGAGACAGTACAAGTGCAAGACAGGTTTACCCGCAGCTTACAGTGTCAGAAAGACAGTGGTTTTTTGAGCTGTTTTTTGGTTTGTTTTTTAGCACACCAGAGCCATTTTACAAAGGAGACTCTGCCGAAATTTATGCAGAATCTGAAGCTTTCTTGGTTCATTTGACAGGTTGATATTGGTTCAGAGGTCAGTTTACAGGGGAAACTCTGCCAAATTTTTCCCAGGAAAGTAAACTACTGTGAAGCGTAGCTATGGCTGGATCACAAGACACTGCTCTTTACAATATCAAGAAGCTGGATGGAACTAATTTCCCATTGTGGAAGAAGCAGATTTGGCACGTGTTGGTACAAAAGAAGCAGATAAAACCTATAAAGCTCAAAGGGATAAAACCAGAAGATATGGACGAAGATGAATGGAGCGAAATGGATGAATTGGCACTTTCTACCATTATGATTATGCTGACTTTGGCAGAAAGCGTTTACTTCAATGTAGCAGACGGGATGTCGGCTTATCAAGCATGGTTAAAGCTGAGTGATCTTTATGAGAAACAGAGTGCAGCTTCACAGGTATACTGGCTTAAGAAGCTTGTTGACTTGAAGATGAAAGAAGGGACACCTATGTCCAATCATCTGAATGAATTCAACACAATCTACAGTCAGTTGTCAGCTCAAGGTGTCAAGTTTGATGAACCTGTTAGAGCTATGTTCCTGTTGATCACATTGCCGGAAAGTTGGGACACTTTTCGCACAGCTTTGAGTAATTCTGCACCTCCAGATGGTTTGAACATAGCAGGTGTAGAAGGAAGTCTGCTTACTGAAGAAACCAATAGAAAGACAATGGACAAAGGCAAAGGAACAACCTTAGTTGTCAGGGGAAGGACCAAAGAAAAGTACAAAGGTGGAAAGAGGAATCAGTCTCGTAGCAAGTCCCGCAGTGCTAAAGGCAAGAGTGACATAGAATGCTACCATTGTGGCAAGAAGGGTCACATGAAAAGAGACTGCAGAGAATTGAAAGCAGAAAAAGGCAAAGAGAAAGCTGAAGACCATGGTGAGAAGAACAAGTCCTCAGTGAAGATTCAAGAAATAAATGTGACAAACACTGTTGCAGAGGATGACAATCTAGAGTCAGGAGACATCTACTTCTTGAAGAATACGATGGACTCAGCTCTTCTTACAGCATCTGATGGAAATGCACTGAGTAACTGGATTATAGACTCAGGGGCATCACTTCATGTGTCTCCAAACAAGGAGTGGTTTACCTCTTATGTGACCACTAAAGATCATGTTCGGCTAGGCAATGGGCAGACATGTGAGATCTTAGGTGTTGGAGATGTTCAATTGAAGTTTCAGAATGGCTCTTCTTTCACGCTGAAGAATGTGAGACATATTCCCGCAATTACAAAGAGCTTGATCAGCACAGGTTTACTTGATGATGCTGGCTACGTCACCACTTTTGGACAGAACATGTGGAAGATATCCAAGGGTTCTATGACAGTAGCACATGGAGTAAATTCTGGAGGACTTTACATGATTTATGTATCAAATGTCTCTAAAAATGTAATCAATGTAACCGAGCAGCCGAACGTTTCTTTGTGGCATAGCCGGTTAGGACATATGTCCAAGAAGGGAATGGAAATCTTGTCTCGTTCTGGTTATTTGCCTGGCTTTTCATTTAATGATTTTGAATTCTGTAAACATTGTCTGTATGGTAAGCAAACACAGCACCCACATAAGCATAGAATCAGTAGAAGAGATACACAGTTGGCACTTGTTCATAGTGATTTGTGTGGACCTATGCCTAACCTATCTCTAGGGGGAGCTTCTTACTTTATGACATTTATAGATGATTACTCGAGGAAAGTATGGGTTTACTTTCTCAAGCACAAGGATGAAGCGTTTAGTGTTTTCAAAACGTTTGTGACACTTGTGGAGAATCAGAGTGGCAAGAAGCTTAAATGCTTACGCACTGACAATGGTGGAGAGTATGTTTCAAAGGCCTTTCAGGAATTTTGTGAGTCAAAAGGTATAAAACGTGAACTTACTGCTCCTTACAATCCTCCTCAAAATGGTGTTGCTGAGAGGATGAATAGGACCATACAAGAGAAGGTCAGAAGTATCTTGTCTAATGCACAGCTGCCAAATGGGTTTTGGGCTGAAGCTGTATCAACAGCTGTTCATCTTGTAAATAGATCTCCTAGCAAGGTTTTGCAGAAGGATTCAGTGCCAGAGATGGTATGGTCAGGCAAGGTGCCCTCATACAAGCATCTCAGAGTCTTTGGCTGTGAGGCATATACTCACGTTGCAAAGGAATTTAGGAACAAACTTGAGCCAAAGAGTAGAATGTGCATCTTTCTAGGCTATGGTAATTCTGGTGAGATGGGGTACAGACTTTGGGATCCCGAATCCAGAAAGGTTGTCCGCAGCAATGATGTTCACTTTAATGAATCCAAATATCATTCTAAACCAGAGAGGGTTGAGGAGATTAGAAGAGTCGTCTTCCAAGAAGATGGACCTACACGTGCAAGACAAAATGTCAGGGCTCAAGAGGAGCAAGGACAGGATAGAGTGGAACCACAGGTTGTGGCTGAGCCTGAGCCACCTATTGTGCGTAGATCTAGACGTGTCACGCGACCTCCTGATAGGTTTGTTCCATCTATGAATTCTGTCATGTTGACTGATTGCAATGAGCCTTCATGTTACAAGGAAGCAGTGCAAATGAAGGACTCCGGGAATTGGCAATTGGCCATGCAGTCAGAGATGCCAGCTCTGCATAAAAACAAGACATGGAAGCTAGTTAAATTACCATAGGGCAAAAAGGCTCTACCTTGTAAATGGGTTTACAGGTATAAGATCACCGCTCATGATAGTCAGCCAAAGTACAAAGCAAGGCTTGTTGCCAAGGGCTTTAAGCAAGAACAAGGCATTGACTTTGATGAAGTCTTGTCTCCGGTGGTCAAGATGACTACATTGAGATGCTTTCTTGCATTGGTTGCCATATTAGATTTGGTGTTGCACCAAATGGATGTCAAGACAGCGTTCTTGCATGGTGATTTAGATGTGGAAATTTACATGCAGCAGCCAGAAGGGTTTGTTGAGAAAGGCAAGGAAGATTGGGTATGGCAGTTGTTAAAGAGTCTTTATGGCTTAAAACAATCACCGAGGGCATGGTACCATAAATTCCACAAGTTTATGCTTTCTCAAGGCTACAAACGTAGTGAGTTCGATCACTGTCTATATACAAAGAAGGCTAAGGATGGTAGTTGGCTGATTGTTGGGTGAAGAGGGGGGAGATCGACAGCTTAAAGTACTCAACATAAGCTTTCAAGCCATCACCATCAAACTGTCCACCTCTTCTTCCAATTTCCAAGCACACACACTCACCTAGACTATCACACACACACACAGTAAACAGAGAATTGATATAGACAAGCTTGTAAGGGGATGTAAGAGATGTGTAAGAGATGTAGACTAGATTTAGAGAGTACACAGCAAATTAACCATAGCTTCAGAGAGTAGAGAAGAGAATCTGCAAGAGAAAGGCCTAAATCTAGCCCCAAACTCCACGGCACCTCTCTTGTGGAGTTGGTATTTAATATATTATTTTTGAGTTTGAGGTGCCAAAAATTGAGGCCCCTCTTTTACAACCACTTCACTTTTGTAAATGAGTGAAGCTCATTAGTTCTTGCATGACCCATAAGGGGAGTTCCCACTACAAATATTTACAGAGCCATAGTGGCTTATTGAAATGAGATTCTAAGATACTGTGCAACTATAAAATGGCCAAGAATAATTGCCGTCGCCTCTTCATCAACTCCCCGCATTCCACTCTACAAAATCATCATCAACTCAATTAGTAAAATAAATAGACATCACATAATTAACCATTACGCCCAGCTATCCCAGTTGCAGTTAACCACTACAACAGGAGGGTGCCCAGTCTCGTAACATCCCTCCCACCAGGGATAGCAACTGTCCTCAGTTGCTCAATAGAGAAATCAACTGGACCGTGAGTGATGGAAAGTGTGGAGAAGGTTGGGAAAGTTGCGAAAAAACTTTTCAGGCATCCATTTGGCATCCTCTCTAGGGTGGCCCTTGAAAGTCAAAAGGTAACGGTTATAAACCATTCCAGTGCGTGTAGTGGTGGTCTCATGGTCAACTATTTTGTCAGGGATGAGTTGCTCTTCTTGGTCTACAAGTGAAGGTGGGTCTTCGTAAATGTGGTGTGTAGGTAGGGGTCCTCTGAATGGTCGTAAAAGACTAATGTGAAATGCATTGTGAATGTGCCAATGTGCAGGTAATTCTAAACGAAAAGAAACATCATTAATGACAGCTGAAATTTTGAAAGGTCCATAAAAACGAGGAGCAAGCTTAACAAAGACATTAGTATCAACACTTTTGATCCTTCGTTTTTCGATGCGAAGTAAAACATGATCACCTTCTTTGAATTGGTGTGCCTTGCGATGCTTGTTAGCATGCTTGGTGTAAAGTTCTTGTGAGTGTTTAATGGCAGAATGCACACTTGCATAAATATCATGAAAGTCAGTAGTGAAATCATCAGCGGCAGGCACAACATTAGAAAGACGTGAAGCAGGAGTAGGAAGTGAGTGACCATAGACAATTTCAAATGGAGACTTACCCGTGGCAGTGTGAGTGGTGTTGTTGTATGCAAATTGCAAAATATGTATGTAATTATCCCATTTCTTAGGTTGAGAAGAAACATAAGCCTTTAGCAAATCAATGATTGTGCGATTTGTGACTTCAGTTTGACCATTGGATTCAGGATGAAATGCAGAAGTGAAGTCAAGTGTAGTGCCAAGATTTTCAAACACACTAGTCCAAAAAGCACTACAAAATTTTGAATCTCGATCAGAAATAATCACTTTAGGCAAACCATGATGTGGGAAAACAGTCTTAAGAAACAAAAGTGTAGCTTGATGTGCTGTGAGTGTTTTCTTACATGGAACGAAGTACGCTTGTTTAGAGAAACGATCAATAATAGTCCATATCATGTCATGTTTGTGCGTTGTGAGTGGGAAACCAGTAACAAAATCCATTGAAATATGTTCCCAAGGTCTTTCAGGATTGGGGAGAGGGTGTAAAAGTCCCAATTTCTTACCTGTAGCTGCTTTGATTTTTTGACAAATCAAACAAGTTGACACATACTGTTTAACATCCATTCTCATAGTAGGCCAATAGAAATCACGACATAAATTTTGAAAAGTTGCAGCAAATCCTCTATGTCCAGCATAAGGGGATTTGTCCAATTCTTCAATAATTAATGTATGGAAAGGTTTAGTCACACACAATTTTTGTTTGAAATAAAAGAAGTTTTCTTGAATAGTGTATTCGAGAAATGTGTGTACAGAATTATCAAGCATGTGCAACCATGTTGTTTTGAAGTCATCATCATGTGCATAAGTGTCAGGCATAGTGTCAAATGAAGTTCCCGTAATGGTTGATAGATGATTAAGTGAGGGTCTTCTACTCAAGGCATCAGCTACAACGTTTTCTTTACCAGGGTGGTATTGAATGTTGGGCTGAAAACTTTGAATAAAAGCGGCCCACTTAATATGTCTATCATCTATTAAAGGCTGAGAAAGTAAATATTTGATACTTTGTTGATCAGTTTTAATGATCAAGTCAGTACCCATTACATAGTGTTTCCAGATTTTCAATGCATGTACCACAGCAGTCAATTCTTTATCATAAGTACTGAACTTTATTTCAGACGGTTTGAATTTACGACTTTCGAAAGCAATTGGATGGTTATCTTGCATGAGGACTGCACCGATACCTTTTCCACTAGCATCAGTGACTACCACAAAGAATGGTCTTTCAAAATCAGGCAATTGCAATACAGGTGCATTAGTCAAAGCATGTTTAAGTGCATTAAATGAGCTTTCTTGCAAATCAGTCCATTCATAAGGCGTGTTTTTCTTCAACAAGAGAGTCAAATAATGTGCTTTGTAAGCAAAATTACGAACAAATTTCCTGTAATAGCTACAAAGACCAATAAAAGATCGTAGCTCATGCAAGTTTTTGGGTCTAGGCCAGGATTGAATGGCTTCAATTTTCTTTGGATCGACATGTATTCCCTTACCCGATACAATATGTCCCAAATATTCAATTTCAGATTGAAAAAATGAACTCTTTTCAGGATTTAAATACAAGTGATTTTGTGCAAGCAGATCAAATACACGTGTTAAATGTTACTTATGGTCTTCTTCAGATTTACTGAATACCAAAATGTCATCAAAAAATACAATCACAAAATCTTGATGGTCAATGAAAATTCGATTCATCATGCGTGTGAATGTAGCTGGTGCATTTGTCAAACCAAATGGCATGACAAGAAATTCATAGTGCCCAGTTTGTGTTCTGAAAGCAGTTTTGTAAACATCATGTTCAAACATTTTGACTTGGTGATATCCTGATTTAAGGTCAATTTTGCTAAAGATGTTTGCCCCTTTCAGTTTGTCTAGTAGATCATCCACTCTAGGAATAGGAAACCTATTCTTAATGGTGATCTTGTTTAAAGCCCTGTAGTCAATACACATACGAAATGTTACATTTTTCTTCTTGACAAGAAGTACTGGAGCTCCGTATGGTGAACTACTAGGTTGGATTAGGCTTCGGTCAAGTAAATCAGTGATTTGAGTTTGTATTTCCCTGTGTGCAGTAGGATTTACACGATAAGGTGCTCTACAAGGAGGTTCACTACCCGGTATGATGTCAATTTTGTGGTCTTCTGGGCGTGATGGTGGAATTCCAAGTGGGAGATCATGCATGAAACAATCTTTAAATTGTGAGAGAAATTCATCGTGTGTGGAGTTACGTGAAGTTTCAGTTTCAACAGAAATTTGATTTACCAATACTAGATATGTTTTCCCCTGTTTTCGAATTGCTCGTTTGGCTTGAGTGTGAGAGAGGAGTGGAAATTTTTGATGTGCCAGTGTTGCTTGGATGGAGAATTTTTTATTATTATGAGTGAGAGACATTGTACGTATTTTATAATTAATCAACGGGTCAAATTCATGACGAAATGGCATTCCCAAAATCATATCGAGTCCATGCAATGGTGCTACCAAAAATGTATGTGCTTGTGTGAATTCACCAATGCAAACTTCAACAGTGACTTGAGTTTTACAATTAAAACGTTGATTATTAAAAACAGTTTTGACCTTGTGGGGTGATGAAATTTCAGAGAGTGATAGTTGTTGTGCCAATCATGTGGAAATGAAATCATGGCTACTACCATCATCTAGCAGAATGGTGACATTTTCACCCTTAACAGTGCCTTGCACTTTAAACAAAGTGTGAGGAGATATAGGAGTACCTGAGGATGGGTTGTCATCGTTATCATAATCAGGATCATATCCCTCACCGTAGTTAACTTCCACTTCATTGTCGTCGGGTGTAGCATCTTCGATGAGGTTAAGAGTAGCTCCGTTGGGGCAGTTGTTGTTGAAGGGTTTTTGACTTGAATTCCTGTTGACTCCATTTGAATGGCCATTGGATTGACCATTGCCCTTAGCATGACCATGTGGGCACTTATCTGCATAGTGACCATACTGAAAGCATTTAAAACACTTCACCTTTTTGTTACCATTAGAATTTGGAGGAAAACGCTGGTTGAAAGGATGTTGGTCGCCTCGTTGCTGAGTGTTGTTGTGGTTGTTGCTAGTATGAGGTTGAGCAGTGGCAGGAGGATTGTCAAATCTTCGTCTTTTGAAAAAGGTACGGCTTTGGTGTTTGCTTCTGTCAGAGTTAGAAGAGAAAGGAGGTCTCTTGTTGCGGTTAGTGTTAGCAGGTTGATCAGTGTGAGAGGAATGTCCACCTTTCTTCTTTTCTGCGTTGAGAGCCAAATTAATGGCCTTTGACAGAGAATCAGGTTCGAACATATCTACTTCAGCACTAATTTGTAGTGCCAAGCCTGATATGTACTTTCGCTTCAATTTCCTGCGACTAACATGTTCAATAGCTTGCAATTGAATTAGACAATTCCAAAAACGGTCAGTGTAACCCTGTACATCTTCATTTCTACCCTGTCGAATTAAACCCCATTGACGTCGTGCTTTAGCTTTGTATTGTGTTGGCAAAAATTGGGGTAAAAACACTTTTTTGAATGTATGCCAGGTGTGTGGTCTTCTACCGTGTTGTTTGGTTGCGTTCCACCACAATGCAGCGCTGCTAGTGAGATGATTGGATGCACACTTTACCATTTCACGCTCGGGAAAGTCTTCATCATGAAAGTAGTCATCTAACTGACTAACCCATGCTAGAACCGTGTTAGCATCTTTAGTGCCATCAAAATCTTTGAAAGTGAAGGCTTTTCTGCTAATTTTGTTTTTCTTGGGTGCCGGTGCAGATTCGGTGCGTGCAGAATGTAATAATTTATCTTCAAGTTCTTGCCTTCGCATGCGTTCATATGTGAGTGACTGCTGCAAATTTTGAAGTTGCTCTGCAATCGTGGGTGCATGAGGAAGATGTGCCATGATTGCGTGCTTTTCTTTTTCTTTTTTCTTTTTTTTTATTTTTTTCTCTTTTTTTTTCTTTCTTTTTCTTTAAAAAAAAGTAAATAATTAAATGGTAATGCTTAAAAAGGCTATTTGGTGATATTCACAGATGCAATATGCGGAATAAAATAAAATAAATAACAAAAATGTAATGTACTTAGCTGAAAAAGAGCGGTGGCGTCCAGTCCAGAATGGCGATGCGCTAGGAAATTGCCAGAGAATAGACAGCCCAACGGTGTGTCACTGAGCCAGTTGAATTTCGTGGCACCCGATCTCCCATATCTCAAAAGCAATGGCAATTAGCAATCCCGAAAGATAGCCGAAGATTTTTTTTTTTTTTTTGAAGGTTGGCAGCCCAAGAATTCTTAATGAAGGGCAGAGTATGTGATTTTTACGGTTGTGTTTGTAGTGGTGCCGACCAAGGGGTGCAAGGCTTACTAATTGTGTCCAAAGCCAAAGTGTTGAGGATATTGAAAGGGTGTTTGTCTTCTTTAAAGGTTATTAAGCTTGAAGATGAAATGGACGGCTGACCATGAAATACCTCTTTGAGCTTAACTTTAAGTCTTTGAAGTTAACTTTAAGTCTTTGAAGTTAACTTTAACTTTTAAGTTTGCATGGGATTCTGTGGAAGAACAACTCAAGCCAAAATAATTGAGATGGCGACCTCTAGAAGTTTTCCAGGCTACAAGACAAAAGCAAGAATTGATGCATAAACTAAGCCAATACTTTTGACAGTATTTTCTGCAGCTTTTGATGAGGTTGACATTTAGCTTTTCTTGTGTGCAGGAGGGTGTTCTCACAGATTGTTCTCGTCCGTATCTTCATGTATACGCAAGCTTAGCGAGTGCTTAAATTTAACCGTTGAACATACCCGTTCTTGATCGTCTTGAAGCCAAAATTGAAAATTGATTGCCGATTAGCCACCAATTAACAATCGAGTTTTTCTTCTGTGAACTCGATCAATTATACTTCGAATTTCCACGAACCCTTGAATCCTTGAATTGCAAAGTCGATGAATTGCAATTGGGGTTTTGTCGATTAGAGAAAACTCCTTCTTAAAACTGAAATCTGGTGCCGATTAATCCTCGAACCTGAGGCTCTGATACCACTGTTGGGTGAAGAGGGGGGAGATCGACAGCTTAAAGTACTCAGCATAAGCTTTCAAGCCATCACCATCAAACTGTCCACCTCTTCTTCCAATTTCCAAGCACACACACTCACCTAGACTATCACACACACACACAGTAAACAGAGAATTGATATAGACAAGCTTGTAAGGGGATGTAAGAGATGTGTAAGAGATGTAGACTAGATTTAGAGAGTACACAGCAAATTAACCATAGCTTCAGAGAGTAGAGAAGAGAATCTGCAAGAGAAAGGCCTAAATCTAGCCCCAAACTCCACGGCACCTCTCTTGTGGAGTTGGTATTTAATATATTATTTTTGAGTTTGAGGTGCCAAAAATTGAGGCCCCTCTTTTACAACCACTTCACTTTTGTAAATGAGTGAAGCTCATTAGTTCTTGCATGACCCATAAGGGGAGTTCCCACTACAAATATTTACAGAGCCATAGTGGCTTATTGAAATGAGATTCTAAGATACTGTGCAACTATAAAATGGCCAAGAATAATTGTCGTCGCCTCTTCATCAACTCCCCGCATTCCACTCTACAAAATCATCATCAACTCAATTAGTAAAATAAATAGACAGCACATAATTAACCATTACGCCCAGCTATCCCAATTGCAGTTAACCACTACAACAGGAGGGTGCCCAGTCTCGTAACACTGATCCTTATTTTGTATGTGGATGACATGTTGATTGCTGGCAAGCACTTGGAAGAAATTTCAGCTTTGAAGTCAAAGATGGCAAAATCGTTTGACATGAAAGACATGGGTGAGGCAAGTCATATACTTGGTATGCGCATTGAGAGAGACAGATCAAAGAAGTTGATTTGGTTATCTCAAACAGAGTATATTGACAAGGTTTTGCAACGTTTCAATATGGAGAAGGGAAAGGCACTGAGTGTTCCATTGCCACCATATGTGAAACTTAGCAAACAAGATTGTCCTGTGTCTGAGGAAGAACAGGCTGAAATGGATAAGATTCCATATGCGTCTGCAGTGGGTAATTTGATGTATGCAATGATTGCTACTCGCCCAGACATTGCATTTGCAGTGGGAGTAGTAAGTCGATACATGTCAAACCCAGGCAAGAAACATTGGGAGGCAGTGAAAGGAATATTGAGATACCTGAAAGCTACAAAGAGTATGCGTATATGCTATGGGAGTCAGGAGCTAAGTGTAAAGGGTTTTACAGACTCAGATTATGCAGGTGACTTAGACAACCGAAGGTCTACGTCAGGGTATGTCTTTACATTGGCTGGTGGAGCAGTATCATGGCGTTCTAGATTACAAGATTGTGTTACTCAGTCTACTACAGAGGCTGAATATGTTGCAGCATTAGAGGCATGCAAAGAATCAATTTGGCTTAATCGACTAGTAACAGATTTGGGAATCAAAGAAGAGATGCCTGTGTTATATTGTGATAGTCAAAGTGCTATACAATTGGCTCGCAATCCAGTTTATCACTCAAAGACAAAGCATGTGGATGTGAAGTATCATTTCATCAAGGAAATGCTCGAGGATAAGCAACTTCAGCTTGTCAAAGTTCACACCACAGAAAATCCTGCTGATCTACTTACAAAAGGACTTCCCGCAGAGAGCTTTGCGCATTTTCGCAAGCAGTTAGGTGTAGGGTAGTACATCACTTCTCTACATCTCTTGTATATTAGCTTGTATAGTAGCTTCTCTCACACTTAAAGTACCACATTGGACTTTAAGTGGGAGGTTGTTGGGGTATAAAGCCCAATGTGGTCGCCCAGGTAAGTGGGCGGGCCGCCAGGTATGTACACATATTCTTTTGTAAAAACCTAATAAGAACTCACTATGCTCTACACATTACAGTAGAGCGAGTTCACCATATCGTCGTGCTCTTCTTCTCGCACTCTCTCTCGCGTCGCACTTCTGCTCGTACTCCTTCAGAAAGGAGATGTATGGGATAAGTTGTGTCCCTGTTATGAGAATAAAAGTGCCACTAATAAGGTTTTCTTGATGAAGAAGTTGTTCGCACTTCGTATGAAGGAAGAGGGCACTATTTCTACTCACATTAATGAGTTCAATATCATTTTCACTCAGTTGACCACTCAGGGTTTGGTCTTCGATGAGGAAATCAAATGTATTCTTGCTATGCAGTTTACCCTCGTCTTAGGATACGTTCTGTACTACGATTAGCGACTCAGCACACCTGGTACCGGTCTAGTGTACAATGACGTCCTTGGGAGTCTGTTTACCAAGCAGATTCGAAGGAAATCTCTCGAAGGCAAGAAGGATGGTGATGCGTATGTTGCTAGTGATAGACAGAGGGGTTGCACTCAAAGTCGTGCCAAAAGCAAGGAACGTGGGGGCTCATGCAGTAAGTCTCGGGGTTCTATGCGTAATGTCAAGTGCTATCACTGCCATAAAAAAGGGCATGTGAAGAAGGATTGCAGGAAATGGCAGCAAAGCAAGAAGGATAAACAATCCGGTGAAACTTCTAAGTTGATGATTCAAACAAGGGCAAAGCAAAGTTAGAGGAGATAAATGTGCTAGAGTCTTCAAATGCTCCTATTGTAGAGACTCTTCCAATGGTTGTTATGCCACTTACCTCTGATGTATTGGTCTTCAGTAGATCTACCTGTTGAGGCTCTTGTTACAGAAGATGCGCAATATGCACAGAATTGGATAGTAGATTCTGGTGCGAGTTTCCATGTGACACCACATAGAGAGTGGTTCTCTACTTATTCTCACTCTTGTGGCAAAGTGAGACTTGGTGATGCTTATGAACTAGACATCGAGGGTGTCGGAAACATCAAATTGCATCTAAGGAATGGCACGCACTTTACTTTATGTAATGTCAGACATGTGCCCAAGTTGACTAAAAGCTTGATTTCTGTTGGTTAGCTTGATGATTTGGGCTACAACACCGCATTTGGCAATCGTTCGTGGATAGTACGCAAACGTAATCTTGTTGTACTCAGAGGTCAGAAGCATGGTACCTTGTATTCCATGCATGTGTCAGATGTTGGTCATGATTACATATCTATAGCCGAGCTGCCGTCTAGTAAGTTGTGGCATTGCTGCTAGGTCATATTAGCCAAAAATAAATGAGTAACTCTGACTCATTTCGGCTACTTACTTGTCTTCTCATATGTTGACTTTCTTGTTTGTGAGCATTGTATCTATGGCAAACAGACTAGGTTCGTGCACTTACCATTGGGTCAAAAGCGAGTTGAACCTCTAGATTTAGTACATAGTGATGTTTGTGGTCCTATGTCAACCAAATCTCTAGGGGGGGGCAACTATTTTGTGACATTCATAGATGACTCTACTCGAAAGGTGTGTGCATATCGTTTGAAACATAAGGATCAAGTTCTTCTTGTGTTCCAAACATTTTTAGCACTCGTTGAGAATCAGTATGGCAAGAAACTCAAGAGGTTGCGGACTGACAACAGTGGAGAGTATGTCTCCAAGGAGTTTGACAATTTCTGTGCTAAAAGGGGGATTAAAAGGCAGTTTACTACACCATACACACTAGCTCAGAATGGAGTTGTTGAGTGCATGAATCGTATGATTCAAGAAAGAGTCACAACCATGCTTTCTAGAGCAAATCTCACACAAGGATTTTGGGCAGAAGCCGTCTTGACTGCAGTGCACATTATAAATCGTTCGCCTAGTACGCCATTGAATTGTGAGATTCCAAAAGAATTATGGTCTAAACGTAAGTCCCACTATGACCATCTACGTGTTTTTGGTTGTGAAGCTTATGCTCATGTGCCTAAACAACTTCAACAGAAGTTAGAGCCAAAGTCACACAAATGTATTTTCATTGGATATGGTGCAGATGGAGAGATAGGATATCGTCTCTGGCACCCGAAATCTCGTCGAGTCATCCGTAGTTCAGATGTGATCTTCAATGAGTCGAAGATGCATAAACAACCTATCAAGGAAATAGAAATTCGGAGAGTCACTTTTGAGGATGTTGCCTCAGAGACAGTGAAATCAACTCAACGGGCTAGTGATGTACCTTCCATTAGCAATGCTCCAGAGGGAGCAAATAACAATGGTCAAGGAGTGAGACGGTCTACTAGACTCTCTCGTCCACCTGCGTGCTTCGAGCTAGGTCTTGATTACATCATGTTGACCGATTGTGGTGAGCCAAGCTACTACCAAGAAGCCATGATGACGGATGATGTGGTGAAGTGGGAGCAGGCTATGCAATATGAGTATAGCTTGATTCTGTCTAATGACACTTGGGACTTGGTAGAACTGCCAAATGATGCAAAATCTTTACCTTGCAAATGGGTTTACAAGAAGATATTAACCTCAGGTGATCCAAATCCAAAGTACAAGGCTAGACTTGTAGCCAAAGCTTCAAACAACAAATGGGAGTCAATTTTGATGAAATTTTCTCGCCTGTGCTCAAGATGACAACGCTTAGAACCGTACTTGGTCTTGCAGCGATTGAGGACATGGAACTTGTCCAAATGTATGTGAAGACAACATTTCTTCACGGGGATCTCGATGTTTACATGCAGCAGCCTGAAGGGTTTGTTCAGGAGAACACATCTCGTGAGGAGCTAGTATGTAAGCTCAAAAAGGCACTTTATGGCTTAAAGCAGGGTTCAAGGCACTGGTATCATAAATTTGTTGCATGTATGAGGTCTCAAGGATATAAAAGGAGCGAAGAGGATCATGTTGGAATTAGGGTTGCAGAGAAACGCACACAGCTTGGAGAAGACAAAGGAAGCTCAAGGCCACAATAGAGAGTGTATTACTTAGTGTGCAAGAGAAAGATAGATAGCCCTAGAGTGATGGGCGTATGTATAATGCTCGGAGGAAAAACCTCCTAAAGAGGGAAAAAATGCCCCGGTGGTCCTAGTGTGTTCACACACATCACTACCACATGTGTATGGTAACAAATCCCCCCTGGAGTGATGCGGTGAACGAGAGCTGGCACATGAGTAAAGCCCTAAGGACATGATCAGTTCACAAAGGGAAGTAAGCCCAAAGCTTTGCGGAAAGCTTCTCACGAGACAATGCCTTTGTGAAAAGATCTGCAAGGTTGTCCTGTGTTGGCACATAAGCCAAACTGATCTCTCCTGCTGAGAGCCTGTCCCTGACATAGTGGTAATGCACCTCAATGTGCTTTGTGCGAGCATGAAAAACTGGGTTCCTCGCAAGTGCCAATGCTCTCTGACTGTCAGTGTAGATAGTGTTGGCAGTGTCCTGTCCAACACCCAAATCATCCATAAGGTGTCTGAGCCATACACACTCAACCGTAGCTGTGAAGACTGCCGTGTACTCAGCCTCATAACTCAAAGTGGCCATAGTAGGTTGCTTCTTGCTCAACCATGATATACATGAATTGCCAAGCATGAAACAAAAACCACTTGTGGACACTCGCGTGTCAAAACAACCAGCCCAATCTAAGTCCGAAAAAGCATGTAAGTTTGGCAGCAATGATCCCCCCTTGGGATAAAACAAGCCAAGATGTGAAGTGCCACTAAGGTAGCGGAAAATCCTCTTGACAGCCTGCCAATGCTTAGACCCTGCGCTATGCATAAATCTGCTGACCTGTGAGACTGCAAACTGAATATCCGCCCTCGTGTTGCATACATAAATGAGGCAGCCAACAATAGTTTGATAAAGAGTGACATCAGCAGGATCGCCAGCATCATGTAGACTCAACTGCAAACCTGTTTCCATGGGAGTGGCAATAGGTTTGCAATCCTCAAGTCTCAAATTACATAGCAATGTCTCTATGTAACTTTTCTGACACAAGGCAATACCACCATCACACTGCTTAAACTGTATACCCAAGTAATGATGCAACAGCCCCAAACCTTTCATCTTGTAAGTAGCATTCAAATCAGCCTTAAATTCAGCAATATGTCTCTCATTTGGTCCAGTGATCTGCAAATCATCGACATAAAGAACCACAATGAGAAGTAAAATCACCCTCACGCTTTACATACAATGTGCTTTCTGTTGGACTGTTACGAAAGCCTTGTTTGACCAAATGAGTGTCAGCTTTCTCATACCAAGCACGAGGAGATTGCTTCAACCCATACAAAGCCTTCTTACATCTGCATACTTTGTCCTCTTGTCCTTTTATGACAAAACCGCAAGGCTGCGTTACATAAACTTCCTCAAATATGTCACCGTTCAAGAAAGCAGTAACAATGTCTGATTGATGTACATCCCAACCAAAATGAGATGCCAATGCACATAGAAAACGCACAGTAGTCATACGACAAGTGGGAGCAAAAGTCTCTTCATAATCTATGCCTTTTTGTTGTGCATAACCCTTTGCAACAAGCCGAGCCTTATGGTGATCAATCTCACCATCTGGCTTGCGTTTCAACTTGTAAACCCACTTCGTATCAATGGCCTTTTTGCCATGAGTCAAATCACATAAAGTGCATGTGTCATTTTCTATAAGTGCATCATATTCTGATTGCATGGCAGCCATCCAATTTTCTGAATTATGTGCTTCATCAAAAGACAGAGGCTCCTCAACATCATGTAAGCTAGACAAAACCAAAGCATAACAATCTGATGCATAAGATGCATAGCGAGAGCCTGAACGAGTACGACTAGACAAAGGTTTATCCAATTTACTGTCACGCAAAGTGTGCACCAGCCATTTTGGCATACCTCTAGCCTACTCATTTTCAGCCCTTTCCTCATCAAGTACATCATGTACATCTGCATAAGTAATAGGCTGATCTGTAACATTTTCAGAAACCCCCATAGGCTGTACATTTGCCTCATTGGAACTTACATTCATATTTCCACCACTGAAAAGAGGCAACAAAGTGCCATAAATGTCCTGTGAGCTTACATTACTGTCTCTAGTACATGACAGCAAGGGCTGAACACAATCTTCCACAAACACTACATCCCGTGAAACCAGAATACGTTTTGTTTGCGGATGATACAACCTGTAACCTTTGATTTCAGCACTATAATCAACAAAAATACATTTGACAGTCTTATCATCCAATTTTTAGCGTTGTGTTTCTAGCACCAAAGCATATGCCAAACAGCCAAAAACACGCATGTGCTCAATAGAAGGCTTTCTACCATGCCATGCTTCATATGGAGTAATAGACTGCAAAGCTTTTGTAGGACACCTGTTTAGTACATAAGTGGCAAACATGATGGCCTCAAGCCAAAAAGAATGCAGCAAAGCTTGACTTTTGACCATACATCGTGCCATTTCCGTAAGTGACCTGTTTTCCCTCTCAGCAACACCATTTTGCTGAGGTGTATAAGGCACTGTACATTGGTGTTTTATCCCACGACTAGCCAGAAATGCATTGAATTCATGAGACATATACTCCCCCCCTCGATCGGAATGGAGGGTGCCCATAGTACATTTCGAGACATTTTCAGCCATAGCCAGAAATTGTTTGAAGCACATAAAAACTTGGGACTTCGCTTTAAGTGGAAATACCCATGCATGCTTGGAGTAATCATCAATGAAAGTCACGAAGTAAAGGTAGTTGCCCAAGGACGGAGTTTGCATGGGCTCACAAACATCACTATGCACAAGCTGCAACCTGCATGTGGCCCGAACTGAACCATCCTTTGGAAACTTAAAATGCTACAGCCTTCACAAACATGTTTGACATGTGCTTCAAGGGGCAGCAAAGAAGCAACCATATTAGATTTCTGCAAAAGCAGTAAACTGGCAAATTCAGATGACCAAAACATGCATGCCAAAGTTTTGCATCTGAAATAGGCCTTGAATCTGCAACAGCATTTGCAAAATTTTGTCCACACTTGTCATACAAAGTGAGCTTATACAGCCCACGGCACAAAAGGCCAGATGCAACAATTTCATCACCAAAACTGAGATCATGAACTGTACATCTGTCATCCACAAATTTGACTACAAGTCTAAGTCTAGCAAGTGCGGATATAGACAAGAGATTCTTCTTCATCCCATGTACATAGAGTGCATCAACAAGTGTGAAGGAACTGCCATTTGCAACATTAAGCACAATCTTTCCAACTCCTTGAACCGGATAAGAGGCATTGTTGGCACAAGTGACTGAATTCCCATGAGGGACAGACTCAAGAGAGGTGAACAATTCATGATGTGAGGTAATGTGCTTCGTAGCACCACTGTCGAAATACCACACATGTGAATCTACAGCAACTGACAAGCATGCATCATGGACAGCAGGATTGTAAGTGCACTCTCTATTGAAATACCACACATGTGAATCTGCAGCAACTGACAAGCATGCATCATGGACAACAGGATTGTAAGTGCACTCTGCGCTAAAAGCCCATTCTGCATCAACATAGCAACATAGTCTCCTTTCACAGAAGACTCAACATAGTCTCCTTTCACAGAAGGCTCAACAATGGTTGCATTTGTAGTGGAACCAGCATTTTCAGTGGAACCACCCTCTTTCTTTTTAGCCTCTTTGGCCTTCAACTTAGGACACGACTTGATCAAGTGATCATTAGCTTTACAATAATGGCAACGCATTTTCTTTTTCCCTTATCACCAGAATTTCCAGACGAATTGCTGCCAACAGAAGCATTAGGAACATAATTTTTTCCACTCACAGGAGAACCATAAGAAGTGGCTGTATTGCTGTTACCACTCTTTCTTTGAGAAGCAATAAAAGCCTGTTCAACTGCACGCTGCCTAGTCTTGTTTTTTCTAGAAAGTGACTCTTGCAACACCAATGTGCATAATGCATGAAACTTGACAGCTTTAGGATTTCCTTAGGTCATAAGTCTCCAAGTACTAGCAAAAGTCTGGTAAGAATCTGGTAAGGCATCAAGAACAGTCTACACAAGGGAACTGTCTGAAATGACTTCACCTGCAGAAATAAGTTACTCATTGATATCCTTGACACTAGCAATTCCTCATGCATAATCTTTGACTCCAGCTCTTTACGCAGCAAAGCAATTTTATCCTCATCACGACTTGCATAAAGACCAGCCAAAATATCCCAAGCTTGTTTTGCAGATTTTGCTAAACGGATGTGAGGAACAATGGTGCGCTTCACAGACAACACAATCAATGCATGAGCCTGCACATCCTTTACATCCCAACGAGCTTGTTCTGCCATAGGCAAAAGAACTCTAATTGCAGCAATCCTCGCAGCAAGACCTACAACATCCTCAACATCGCCTACATCCTCAAAAGCAAGACGTACATCAATGCCCTGCACAATAATTCAGACGCCCTTTGACACAAGAATGTGTTGCATCATATAAGCCCACATAGGGTAGTTGTCCCCATCCAACCTATCCTCAGCAGCAAACATCTTGAAGAAATTTGTGTTGTTATCTGCCATGGTAAATGCTGCACCTGATGTGAAAACTGCCCAAAAATAGGAGAAACGGAGCGGGAACAACACGTGCTATATAGCACAAACCGTAGAAGATTGTAAGGCACTTGTTATGTAGGAATTGGCACTGACAGAAATTCTGCACAAAATGACAAAAATGCATGTGCAAACCTGCCTGTAGTAGTGAAAACGGAGGCCGAAATGAGCCCGAATCAGAAATATAAGCAGACTAAGCTCTACGAGCTTATCCAACACATTTATCGACCTATGGACGCTCGCCAAACCTCACTGTAATCGGAGAAAGTGAGCAGGCGTGTGCTGGAGCAGCTGGCGACTAAGCCCGGGAGGATGTAACCTGCTCTGATACCAATTGTTGGAATTAGGGTTGCAGAGAAACGCACACAGCTTGGAGAAGATGAAGGAAGCTCAAGGCACACAATAGAGAGTGTGTAACTTAGTGTGCAATGGAAAGATAGATAGCCCTAGAGTGATGGGCGTATATATAATTCTCGGGGGGGAAAACCTCCTAAAGAGGGAAAAAATGCCCCAGCGGTCCTAGTGTGTTCACACACATCACTACCACATCTATATGGTAACAGATCACTGCTTGTACACAAGAAAGCTAGATGATGGCTCGATGATCATTCTAGTTTTGTATGTTGATGACATGCTTATAGCTGGGAAATCCATTGCGAAAATTGCCAACTTGAAGAAAACACTTAGCAATAATTTTGCAATGAAAGATTTGGGGGATGCTACACACTTTCTTGGCATGAGAATCAAAAGAGATCGCAAACGTCGTATTCTTGAGTTATCACATACATTGAGAAAGTTTTGCAGCGTTTCAATATGTAGGGGGGGAAAGCATTGAGTACCCCAATGCAGACATTCTTGAAACTCGGCAAGGAAGATGCACCCCATCTGATGCTGAGCGAGCTGAAATGGCTAAGGTACCATATTCTTTGGCAGTGGGAGTCTCATGTATGCTATGGTGGCCACAAGACCAGACATTGCTTTTGCAGTGGGAGTGGTAAGCTGATATATGGCAAGTCCTGGCAACAAGCATTCGGAAGCAGTGAAGCACATTCTTAGGTACCTCAAAGGTACGGTCGGCAGGTGTTTACGCTTCGGAAATAGTGATGCATCCATCGTGGGTTATGCGGATACAGACTATGCGGGTTGTGTCGACAATAGAAAATCGACATCTGGCTATGTCTTCATATTTGCTGGAGCAGTAGTATCTTGGAGGTCATGTCTTCAAGATTGTACGTCGTCTTCCACTACGGAAGCAGAGTACGTTGCATTGTCGGATGCAAGTAAAGAGGCTGTATGGTTATTTCGCTTGGTCAAAAATCTTGGCCTTAATGAGACTCCAATGATATATTGTGATAGTCAGAGTGCTCTTGCATTGGCAAGGAATCCCGTGTTTCACTCCAAATCGAAACAAATTGAAGTCAGGTATCATCTCGTGAGAGATTTCTTGGCCAAAGAGCTCATTGATTTCGTCAAGGTACACACTGACGACAACCCAGCAGATGCTTTGACAAAAGGCTTAGCTTTAGAGTGGTTTACACATTGCAGTGAGTTGATGGGTATAGGTTGAAGCCACTAGATTGCTTCACGGTTGTACATACTAGGTCACTTGGGCTGCGTTGGCCTTCAAGTGGGAGTTTGTTGGGATTCTAGCCGGACATCCCACTTACTACTAACCCATCTACTAACTTAACCATGTATACACTTATTCTTTGATACAATAGAATAAGGAGCTCCACCCAAAGCAAGTCTCTCTCTCTCTCTCTCTCTCTCTCTCTCTCTCTCTCTCTCTCACTTGCACTCGCATACGCTTCTCGCGAAACCTTCAAATATGACCCTCCAAAGTTACAAAATTGAAAGGAAATGTTTCGTTTGATACTTCACTCACATGTATTGCCTATGGTACTAGAGTACTAGAGGTTCCCAGTGTGGGCGCTTTTCCTTGAAAAGAAAAAAGCCCAAGCATACCAAATAAGCACACACATAAAAAATTAAATCAATGTGAAAAAACTTTGGGGGGTCAAAGAAAAAGGAATAATTTAGGCATTTCATGAGAATTCCTTTTATCATAGCTTAACTATAAGGTCTTCAAGGTATAGCCTCTAGTTAGTCCTCGAACATGAAATACTTTCCTCTCACAATTAAACAGCTTAACCGACCAGAGAGAATTGAGAATCTTGCCCATGGTATTAATAGTTGACCTCTAGTGCCTCTCGATCATTAAATTAGCGACCCCAGACTTGTTTATTTTTTGACCTTTACAATTGCATATGCCTTTGATTATATTACAGTTTAATGTTTACTGCTAAAAATTGTTTAATATTTTATTACCAATCAATTTGTTTATCTATTTGCTGCATATTCTTTTTAATTAAATATGAGAATGTGATTACTGTGTGATTTTTGGTTGATTTTGCAGTGTTTGAAGAAATCTCAAGATTACAAACTCATATGCTCTTCCACCTCGACGAACAGACTTCATCTCAATAGCTTTCGAGGATGGAATCTACATCAGGAAAGGGGACATGTTAACCCTTACGGACACCTATCACCCTCGACGGACGTCTTATTACTTATTTGAGTCATGGACCGGGCTTGTTGGTCCACCAATAGGTGTGTAGGCGATTGTCGATGAGAGACGCACCACTTATCTTATTTTTATAGTATTTTTGCAATGACCAGCCACTGTGGGCATCCATGTGTGAATGGGTCAGACTCTTATAAAAGGTCTATTTTGACCTAAAATCCTCATTTTGACCTCCATCTTCTCCTCCTTCGTGTGCTCATGTGCTCATGTGTGTGTGTGTGTGTGTGTGCGTGCGCGCGCGCGTGCGTGATCAAGCATTGTGATGGCATCGACATTGGCAAGGTGGTTGAGCCCTGTGGAGACAGTGGTTCCTTCTTCTTCACGGCACAAGATCCTTCACGACTGAAGCATTGAGCGGTGAGTGACACACCATTGCCCCTTTGAGCTTGCTAAGACTATCTAGTTGTGTGCTTGCCACCATTTGTGGCTCGCACGTGGTGTTTTGGCAAGTTACCAGCCTCCGATACGTGCGCAAAGCGCACACACTCATGGGTAAAATCTCCCATCCATTTAATCATCTTGGGCTTGATACTTTGAAAATCTCCCGCTTTGCGAGTGGCCAACTTTGCAAGCTCACCGCATACATCCTAAATGGTAAAAAAAGAGGGCATACATGGGAGTGAACCATAAAATGGCATTTTTTCAACATTTGGTTGCTCATATAATTGCCTACAATGTGTGTACATATCCACAAGACTCAAGTTACGACACCTTATTAGAAAATAATGGAATCTCCTAATTCCCACTTTGTAAATGTGGTGAAGTTTTATCCACAATATAGTACTTTGCTATGTGTTTCAATCATCG
Organism: Adiantum capillus-veneris; assembly: GCF_014529385.1. NCBI lineage: Eukaryota > Viridiplantae > Streptophyta > Polypodiopsida > Polypodiales > Pteridaceae > Adiantum > Adiantum capillus-veneris. The sequence goes on from NC_140937.1 coordinate 82,763,084, forward strand.
TTATTTTCTTTCCAACCATGAAAAAACATCAATGAGATACTATTTTTTGTATCTTTGAATTGTGTCATTAACTTATTATCATAAATGTGGATAAATGTGTAGATAAAACTTTTAGAAATACCATAGATCCTTAACTCACACTATGGTAAGTTACTATGGGAACTTGAAAATGCACCCAAAATGCATTAGTTTTTTAGTAATCACTTCAACCTCATGAAATCCATTGTTGAGTAGGTTTGACATTGTGAGAAAAATTTTGCACCAAACTATTTGATCAAGCCCAAGCAGTGTCATGTCTCTCTAGAATTCTTAATACATGCGTATTGTTTACTATAGTCCTTTCATATTGTCCCAAAATCATCATCAAACTATATCAGCAAGATTGTGAAATGTCTAACGCAAAAAGGAAGGTACATGCTTGTTTACTTAGTTCACTAATGAGACAAGATACAAGAACAAATGATGGAAATAATATACAACTAGCAATGTGTGACAATGTGTTTGTGTACATAGAGCTTTAAAATGCTTAAGGAGTAAATTCACTCATACACATAGAGGTTTACTCTCCAATAAATATTACATGGGTGACCACAATATGTATGACAACTGTGTTTGGCATGAAGCATGATGACACATTATCCAGGTCACTTATGACCATTATAAGTAAATCCAAAAGGATGCAACCAAGTGTGATAAGTTCATAAGTAAAGCTTTTACTTGGGCTTAACTTATAAGATTAGACTATTTTCTCTTTTAGAAGGTGGTGCTAAGAAACACCGAACAATGATACACAAAATAAATTAATGTACAAGTATATCTACTTGACATCACAAAAGTACAAAATACAAAGTAATGTAAGAATGTGTTGTCAAAGGTGCATCTTGATGAAAATCTATTGTGTGAAGTTTCAAGTACTTACAACTTAGCATTGTTCACTTTATCAGAGTGAAATTTACATCATGGGGCTTTGATATCATCCTTGGTGGGAATACATTTTTAGTAAGCTATCTATGAAACATTTAGCAGATCCTCCATTTATGTAACTCTTGTTATAGCCCAACTGTTGAGCTAGAGTGGCTTAACCTAAGCAGGTTTACATAGTGCGCTATCTATTAGTGGTCAAACCAAAATCCGCTAATCACCCTAAGCACGTTGAAATGGCCAAACACTACACTAATCTAATTTGGAGCGGCCAAACCTAAGAGTCTTTACATGGCGTACCCTAACGCTCCAAATACGGCCATCTATTAGCGACCAAACCAAAAGTCACTAACCCTAAGCCGCTAACCTTTCAGCTATCCCTAAGTAGATTGAAATGGCCGAGCGCTCCCCTAAACTGATTTAGAGCGGCTTAACCTAAGCAGCTTTACACAACGTACCTTAACAGTCCAAACACGGTGCCCATCTATGAGCGGCCAAACCAAAAGTCGCTAACCCTAAGCGGCTAGCCCTAAGCAGACTAAAATGGCCAAATGCTGCATTAATTTCATTTGGAGTGGTCAAACCTAAGCGGCTTTACACGGCCATATATTTGAAGCCAAACCAAAAGTTGCTAACCCTAAGTGGATTGAAATAGATAAACACTCTCCTAATCCAATTTGGAGCGTCCTAACCGAAACGGCTTTACATAGCCTACCTTAACTATCTAAACGTTGCCATCTATTAGCAGACAAACACTAAGCCGCTAAGCCTAAGCGACTGGCATGGCCTTAAGCAAACTGGAATGGTCAAACACTACCCTAACCCAATTTGAAGTGGCCAAACCTATGCAGCTTTACGTGGCCTACCCTAACCATCCAAACACGGCCATCAATTAGTGGACGAATAAGAAGCTGCTAATGCTAAGCGACTAGCCCTAAGTGGATTGAAATGGCCAAACACTACCCTAATCCGATTTAGAGCGGCCTAACCTAAGCAGCTTTACGTAGCCTACCCTAACCGTCCGAACACTGCCATCTATTAGCGGTCAAACGAGTGAAACGGCCCTAAATGGATTGAAACGGCCAAATGTTAAGTTTAAGCCGACCGAAACATGCAGCTAGACAATCTTAAGTGGCAAGTTCTACTAATTAAAATGGCATAATCCTAACACTTTCACCTGAGCATTTAGGTCTAAATGGATTAAAATGGTCAAAAGTATTAAATGAACTAAGTTTTAGTTTGAACACGAATAAGGTGACAAATTTTTTTGTTTAAGTGTAAATTGATTTAAGTTGAATCGAAATAACTCATGAATGATTATTTTTCAAACTTATTCTTATTACCAAATTTTATTTTATTTTTGATTGTGAATGATAATGTTTAATCAGGATTTGAAAATACGAATTTAATATAATTTTGTTTAAATTTTTTTAATATGGATTTGTGTGTGTGTGTGTGTGTGTGTGTGTGTGTGTGTGTGTGTGTGTGTGTACATTATGTGTAAATGTATGTGCATCTTTACATGTTTATATATGTGTGTATGTGTGTGTATGCAAGAAAAGAAAGGGATAGTGCACTCACAAGCGGCCTAAGTGAGCACAAAAGACTAGAAAGGATGTCGCGTGTGCCAAATCTACAAACACACACACACACACACACACACAAAACCAAAAAACCTACCACAAATGTACAAAATAATCTCAACTTCTTGTTGTCGGCGAGTGTATGAGTGCAGATCTGAAGCCCACTAATTCCCACAAACTGCAGGTTTGAAGCAAGGGAGAAGAGGAGAGCAAGAGGCTTTTGAAAAAATGGAGCAAAACAAGAGAAGAGAACCCGTGGTTATGTTTTTGCAAGTGGCATCGGCATGTCTCGGTATGCACGTTGGTATATGCATTGCTAATTCAAATTTTTTTTTTTTTTTTAAATGGATCGCCCTCCAGGTTTAGCAATGCATACATCGACGTCCGCCAAAGACGTCGATAATCTGGCATTGATAATGAAGCCATCTCTTGTAGTGATGGCCTTGGACGAGACCCACTGTTTGAGAACCCTGTTTGGTATGCATGTGATTCTAAAACCAAAAAAATAAATAAAATCTAAGGCAAAAGAGACCCTTAAGCAAAAGTATGTAAATGCTTTAATGAATTTATTAGAGAAGTTCGAGGATGTATTTCTTGGCGAGTTACCGGATGGTTTGTGGCCATCTTGAGAAGTAGACCATGGCGTCGATATTATACCAAGGTCAAAACCTATAAGAAAACATGCTTATAGATTAAGCCACTCCAAAGCACAAGAGGTGGAAAAACAATTAACAAAATACTTGAACAAAGGCTTTATTAGGCCTAGTTGTAATCCATGGACATCACCAATTCTTTTGGTAAAGAAGAAGGAGAATCTATGTAGATGTGTGTAGATTATATGGCTCTTAATCAAATAGAAATTAAGAACAAGTACCGGATGCCATGTATGAATGAGTTGTTTGATCAACTCTTTGGATCAAAGTATTTTTCAAAAATAGACCTGAGATCTTGCTAGCATCAGGATAGAATTCGACTAGAAGATGTTGCGAAGATAGCATTTTTGGCCCATTCGTGAATTGAGTTTTTGGTTATGCCATTTGGGCTAGCCAATGCACCAACAACATTTATGATGCCGATGGACAACATTTTACGTCCATACTTAGAAAAAATAGGTAGTAGTTTTCCTAGATGATATACTAGTCTATTGTAAATCTAAAAGAGAACACTTAAAACATTTACATCTAGTGTTTGAGTTATTGAAAAAATATAAATTATTTGCAAAGGAAATTAAATGTGATATCTTTATGACCGATATTCATTATCTGGGTCACATTATATCCACAGAGGGAACACCGATGGAACCCGAGAAAATGGAAGCTATTCTTAGGTGGCTAGCACAAAAAAATCTTGAAGAACCACATATTTTTCTTAGTACATTCGAGTTTTACCGACAATACGTGCAGGACTATCCTGTTTGCCAATCTCCTTGTTAGAGCCATTTTTTAAACCTTGAAGCCCATATCTACTCTCGACAAAACATAGCTTAAACCTATATGTTGTCCTCAAAATTCGTTTTCCATTGATCACTTGTAGCAAGCCTCTATTACTATTGTACTATATAGAAGAATGCACACAAGAGGATAGTGGAGAATGATTCTATACTAGTAAATAGGGTCTAAAACTTGGACGATCAGAAGGAAAAAACCTAGTGGGGAAAGAGTGCCTTTGGTACACGCTCTTACTTTAGTTGAGCACTTGGCATTTAAGTATCTATTCATGCAAGGTGAGTGCATGTGGGAAACAAAAGAAGAGTGCTTAATGCAAGTGCCAATTATAGGACACTCTACTTGATAGAAACATGCAATGCACAAATGGAGTTGATATGTGCTTCAAGGGACATGCGACATCAAAAGACGTCTTAATACCTTTCATTTTTCCAATAAGGATTCTTGATGTACAAGCTTCTCTATTCATATCTCACAATGCTTGGTGTGTGCATGTCTTTTGGACTTTTCTACTTTACTATACCATAAATAAAATACATAGACTTTAACTCTTATGCTCACATATACTAACCTGAGTGGCACATCTTAGATATGCTCAACTTGACCAGATTGAGAAATACCTAGAATAGCTACAAATCTTAGACCTTCAAGAGTATGACCTAAAGCTTTTGGACTAATGTTTTGCTTATTTATCAGCTTAGAGGGCCGACTCAAGGGATATTTTTTAATCCTAGTGACCTCACTCAATCCTCAAGCTTACTATAAACATTTCATTGGGAACTTGTAGGTTTGAGTCCTCAAAAAGAGGATCCTCAAAGGAAAAAAATTGACACTAGAGGTTTCTTTTGCCCTACATGGTTAACTGTCTATGAATTTGCAACTTACATAGTGGTCTTGCCCTTCTTGAGTCTTCAAAAATCCATTGTTTTCTTTACTTTCCAAATAGGCCATTGTATAGGAATCTTTGGTGGTTGTGTCGACCTTTCTTCATGTCCTTTGTTTAAATATCGACTTAGCTTACAATCAAATTTTGAAATCCATATCCACGTGTTACCTTGGTAGAACCCTTGTGCTTCAAGTAGCTTGACTGGAACAATTTGTTTTTTATGTCTAGAATAAGATCCCATTGATTTGATGTAGATGGACTCTTATATTCTTTTTGTTGCAACATGAGACTTTGGAATCCACTCCCATTGATTGTTGAAAGGTTCTTTGGAGATTAAGGCCTTTGATTGTTGTCTTTGATTTCTCCCTAATTTCACCCCTTTGATTTGTAAATGATTTCTTGGTGGCTTAATTTTTGTTGGCTTCTTTGCATATGTTGTGACATCTGGCTTTGGTACTCATAGTTGTCCTTGACCTTCAAAGTAGCCTTGCACCTCCAAGGTGTAATGAGAAGCTATCCACCCCATGTGCTTGTTTTCCCTTGTTACCTATGAATCTTCAAACCATACTAGATCATTAACTTGAACATAAGTCCCTAGTACAACACTCTATTCTCACTTGTTATACTGCTTCAAAGATCCTATGGAAGGATCTTTGAAGTCCCTGGTACAAACACTTTATTTACTTGTTACTGCTTCAAAGATCCTATGTAAGGATATTTTGGTTGATAGACCTTTAATTTTTTGTTTGAAGCTAGTATGATGAGTCATTCCTTGTGCTCATCAAAGACTCTTGGGCCACATTCTCTTTCTCAGATGTGGAGATGCCTCTAGAATCAATTGATGTCAACACATAAAAGAGTTTGAAGTTAGAAACTTTGGAAGGCTCCACTTTATCCTTAGATTTCTCTAGATATGTGGCCTTGACAACAATATGGATTGGCATTATCAAACCTTGTGACTTTAAAGTTGCTACTTTTGACTTCTTGGCACACTCTTCCACCAAAGGTACTTTGGAATTGTAGCTTTGTCTAGCATGGAGAAGATAGGAAAAGTGTTGTATATTCTTTGCAACATTGGCATTGTACCATCCATTGTTGCATAAGTACTTCTTTAGATATCTCCCTTGGGGTCATCGTGTTAAATTCCACCTTCTATGATTTCGTATGAGTGTTTCACGGTAGCCATTGTGCTAGTCCCTTCTGCATGCAAAGGCATGCCAAGGTTACTCCAAAATTGGTGTGATCTCATATTCCCCTTTGCTTTACTATCTGGTAGAGCTACACATTTAATGCTAGTTCCATTGGTACATTCTAACACAATTGCAATCCTTGTTGGTGGCAATGTAAAAGATATATGCTTGCTTTGTTTTGATCTACTAATAGGATCTAGCTCGATCTCCTTGGCTTTATCTTCCTTCCGAAAGCTATATGTATTGATCTCTTTCGTAACTCCTAACATATTATCCTTTAAGATCATTTGTGGGTCTTGATGTGGATTAGTTGATGCTTAATCTAATACACCTTCAATTGGAACTTGCTTTAGATTTTCATCTCGCATCTATTTCTGTCTTGACCTCAATAGATCCATCGTGTTTTTTTTTATAAATCTTTTTTGTTGGTGGTGATTATGGCTCAAAACTCAATGATTCCCTTGGCAAGAGTCTTGGAACTACTACTTGGCTTGATGAGAGTTGTGTTGCTACAATTGATAGCTTGTTAGGGCTTCTTCTTTCCTTCCTTTACTCTATAAAAGCATGCCTGGTTATTTTCTATTGGAGGATAGTAGATGTGGCTTCCCCCTTCCTAGAGGGATCTCCATGTGAAAAAAATGAACATCCCCAATTGAATTTTCTTTTTGTGCATCCTTGTGTTCATGTTGAAGTCTCTCCCCTTCCTAGAGGGTTGCCCAAGCAAAACATCTCTCTGTGTGTCCTCTATGATGTTTTGCAAATGTGCATTTTGACGAGTGCTTATGAATAAGCCAATTGATGTTCTTTGATGAGTCAAGTTTGGCATATGCTCTACTATTTGAAATGCTATTGGTTCATGGGATGTCAAATCACCCTCAAGAGCAAGTGCTGTTATTAACGTTGATGACTAGAAACTCCATCAAGCATACGAGGATTGCCTAATTGTGTAGCATTTGGAATTTGAGGTGTTGGTGAGTTGCCATTCAACCACAATAATTGGTGTATTGAATTTTGATCCTATGGATGGTGCAATACTGCTAGACTATGCAACAACCCTAATTAATGAGAGTGCATACTGGCAATTGAGTGAGTGGCACTTAGTCATGTATGTACCTCCATTGTAAGTTGCAAATGCTTAAAGTTTCAATTGATGTTGATGTCTTTCTAACACGTACTAGTGTTGATCTTCTTCCGTTAGGAATTGATAGACAACTTTGCCTTTGCCCAGGTAGTGATCCTTTTGCTTAATTGCACATACCTCATCGCATCTTGATGTTGGGATAATGGCCAATATGGCCAGCCAAACACACCAATACTAACTCACATCTAGCATTATTCTTGTACCAAATATGAATAAGGAGTCAATGAGCATTATCTCACTACAAACTCCTTCATACATTGAGTACCCCTCTTCCTCACAGTAAGCATGCACCCACACTCGCACTCCTTTCAGCTAGTATCACAGCTTTGGCTATGGTGGTGTTCTTCTTCTCGGGGTGAGGTCCCTCTCCAATTAGAGCTTAGAATTGCAACCTTAGGTGAGTACACACAAAGATAATTAAAATAAAAAATATATTCTTTTGTATTGCACAAAGAGTGTAGTAGGTGAAGAGCTAATAAGTAGGCAATCAAGAGGCACAAGGAACAAAGCACAAGTGAGTTTGAGAGTTGAGTGTTTTTGTCCGTGTCCATGCATGCACACTTTTAAGGCAGATTTTGGTTTGCTATGGCAACGTGCTTGTCATCCTAAGAGTATTCCCACCAAGCGCTCTAGAAGTTTACCCCCTTTTTGGAATTGTTTTTTCCCTCAAAATCTCCATATGAGCAACACATCAAAAAATGGATTTTTGATCGGTATTTTTGGAGCTCAAAGGAGGCTAAACATTGCCCGAGGAGAAGGCGGAGACAAGTTTTTGGCGTCGATCAATGCACACTCAAAGACACACACACACACACACACACACACACACACACACACACACACACACACACACACAGAGAGAGAGAGAGAGAGAGAGAGAGAGAGAGAGAGAGAGAGAGAGAGAGAGAGAGAGAGAGAGAGAGAGAGAGAGAGAGAGAGAGAGAGAGAGAGAGAGAGAGAGAGAGTATGTGGATTTTGGACAACACAAAGAGCGAGTCTTGTTTGGAGGATCTATACCTAGTCAAGGAGGAGTCTTTTGGCATTGATACAGAGGTGGATTCGGTTATTTCTTACACATGGGTATATGTGATCCTTCTTGGAGGATCAGACCCGGATTCAACATCAATAATAGTTTTACGACTTGGGGGCATTGTTTTTGCTCCATTCAAAGATTTTCACATTGCCATAGGCATCTAGTTGATTCTCTACATTTCCCCCAGAGATTCTTTGATTGGCCATAGTTCAATATAGCCATAGTTGGCTTCAAGTTATTGGCTTATAGGTAGTGCTACATATAGGTGAAGTTTTCCACATCCATTGTGGCAGGGTTTTGAATCCATTGAAGTTTTATGGTGGGAGTGTAACATTTAGTGGCCTAGTAACTTGTGTGTAACGGAAATTAGCATGAACATAGTGAGCATTTCATTAGAATAGATTCCTAATGAGAATAACAAGAGTGCTTGGGTGGAGAGAGCAACAAAAAAACATAACACCTAGTTAGATAGCATGAACAATATTTCAAAAGAGAGAGAAATTAAGATATTGACAACAGTTGAGGACCGGATTTGTATGGAGCCGGTCCCCCCTCCAAAAGGCTTTGTATTATGGTTTCTCCCATCAAGAGAGACATTTTACAATACAATCCTTTGTGTTCCTTCAATACTAGCTAGTGCAATGAAGATGGAAAACTTCAAGCACTAAGCTAAACACTTATTAAACACAACATCAATTCCCTCACGGTCTCAGACGCAAGACCTCACACCCCTTCGAAGATGGTGAGAGCTAGTGGGGTATGAGAGTAGATTGAGAGGAAGAAGGAGTAGTCTTACGAGAAAGATGTACATCTCCTCACATAATCACTCATATTAGCATAGCTTAGCTTAGTAATTAGCATGGTAGAGGCCACATTGGTTGTTAAGTGGGTGGTGTTTGGGGTAACAGCCAATATGGCCAGCACACACCCATACTAACTTAGAGCTAACCTTATTCTTATATCAAATATGAATAACGAGTCGATGAGCATTATCTCACTATGGAATCCACCATACACTCTGTACCCCTCTTCCTCACCATATGCACCCATCCACACTCACACTCCTTTCACTCGGTGAATCTCCATTATGCAATTTGAGTAACTCCTTCCCATATACATATTTATATATATGTATATGAGGCCCTTCTTCCTTGATAAACACAAGTACCACAAATCCAACCTTGAGATTCCAATTATGTGCACTACAACCAAAGTTGAAACTACCAAATTTTGGAAATGGTTCAGCTTTTCCCATATCTACTTGTTTTTCCCTTGCGTGTGATATTACACATAGCCCTTTAGCATGTACACATTGCAATAGTCTATCCTACATTTGCTGTAAAGTTGCTACTTCTTGAACAAAAGCATAGTCAAAACCCGTACTCAAGGTGCTCTTCCCCTACACTTGACTTGGTCTCCTACTTTTGAAGACTGTATAGCTTTCCATCTTGATCTTATGGTCATTGTTTTCCTTTGAGAGACATAAGATAAGATCGTAATCCACTCCATTTATGCCTCATACCTTCTACGATCTGGTTATCCTATGACATTGGATATACTTGGATCTTCCACAAGATTGGGCTTCTTTGACATTCCATGGTATAATCTATTGTCATCATCCATATATATTATTCCTCAACCACAATGCTACACTTCAATCTTTGCTAGGTCAACCCATAATTCTTGGTAGTGTTGTGTATCACTCCACCTAATGTGAACTTGCACATGATCCTTAAATCTACCATGCAACACTGCAATTGGATCCTCAATGAAATCAAAATGCTCAAGAAATAGTTTGACCCCAACTAGGAGAATCTATCTAGTAAGATTTTATTTTTTTTAAAGTATCTATGGCCCTTAATGTTTGTATGGTATGTGGTATTGCACTAGATTTCTCACTTGTTGTCTCGCTCTTGCTCGTGTCTCAAGAGACACACAATTGAGTTAATGGATCTAGTGGCTAGTATGGCCCCACATGAGCCGGATAACCACTTCTCAAAGATCCATAAGCCAAACTTTGAGGCATGGCTTGGTATGATTGATACATATCTTGGTTTGTCTCAAGCCCACTCTCAAAGGTGTTGCAAGGTCTGTGACTAGTTGGGGAAGAGTCTCTTAACTGTTTTACCCTGTCTTTGCCTTTTGATCTTGTTGATTTCCTTTTTTCCTTTGTATGGTTTTTGGTTAGACAACGTTTGGTGGTCTCCCCCCTTTTGCCCTAGTGGTCCTTAGCTAGGATACTTTTTATGGACACTCTAAAATTTTAGAATTGGTTAAAAATGTTTTGGAATTGGAATCTTATATAAAAATGTTTTATCTCCTCTATTGCTTGCAATATTATTTTCTAACTACAACTAACTCAATTTGAAGTTGTTTATCAACATTTAGAGCAATTTTGGGGATCTACACTTAAAAGAGCACTCAAAACAGTTTCAAAATAGAGATCCCCAAAATTTAGAGCAACTTTGGGGAGCTACACTTAAAAGAGCACCCAAAACAATTTTAGGATAGAGCAACAAGAGCTTCTTTTGCTTGTAACCTTGTCTTCAATGGGTTTTTTTTTTCCCAAACTTGAACTATGAGATGTACTCAAGAATATCTACAAGGCTATTAAGTTAGATACCCCCACTATGAGGATTGTTAAGTATCACAATACTTTAATTCTTCCACTCTGAAGGATTTGACTACACAAACTCTTATATTCCTTGAACAATTTTGGTTCAATTTGAATATTTTTCCTAGGTTTGGCCTAGTTGTTTAGTATCACGATATTAAAGTTTTGCTTAGATTTTGACTAGACTTTTGTCACATGTTGTCTACTACAAGATGAATTGAATGGTATAATTGGTACTCGTTTGAAGCAATTCCAAAGGATTCTTAGTCTATTTGTGTTTTTATGTAGATCCGTGGTTTTGGTCTCACTTTGGTGGTTCAAATTTGCTCAAACTTGGTACAAAACATGTAGACAAGATATACAACCAGTGTGCAAAGTCAAAACCCTATTTTTTCCCAAATGTTTAATATTGCAATACTAAACAAGCTTGCAAATTTGCCATTTTTTATTTCCAATATTTGTGTGCATTCAAGCTGTGATTTGAAGCCTCTACTAAGTGCGGATCACATGCAATCACTCAAATAATCCTTAAAACCACAAATTTCAATAAAGTCTCTAGAATATGCCACTGTAAACTTGCAAAGCTCACACAAAGCTTCCAAGGAGCAAGGCTCCATACATGGATGTTGCAATGCAAGGTTACAATAGTAGTCAAGCAAGGGTACAAGCCAATACAAAGTATGGATCAAAGCAAATAGTTTATACATATCAATTATGAGAAGCGCGACAAATTCAAGCCAAAGGGTAACTTTTGTTTTCTGGAACTCGAAGTCCTCAAATACAAAATGGAGCATATACAGCTCTAGCAAGTTCTAATTTCACATGATAGCACACATTTTTTGGGCTTAAGGGCCAAAAAGTTTTGAACAAGGGAGTTTATTTCCACACATGAAGTGCTTCAATATAAAGGTATATTCATCAAAAATTGAACACGAGAGGATTTTGATGTGTAGGTAAGCAATGAAACTCAGAATTTTTAACGCTGAAATTGTTCAATTTTTTCAAAAAAACCGAGAAAGGAAGCAAGGCTTATGGCTATTGAAACCCATGCAAGGACATGCCAGAGGCTGTGTGGGTTTCAAAGGGCTCTAAGCTTTTGACATACAAGCCAGAAGGGCTTATTTTTAAAAAGCAAGGGCTCTCTCAATCAAATTTATTTGACATGCATGGGATGCACATCCAATGCGAATGTCTTTTTATTTATGCACGAAAGGTGTATTTTTTTATATATGCACATAGGTGTATTGGGTAAATTGAAATTTGCCAATTTGAAGATCAGCAAGGTCAATAACATGCAAGACGTGCATATCTAGAGGACTCAACTCCATACACAAAGATTTGTTTATGCTTCTGGATAGCATTGATTCAAATTAAGATTTGCAAGGCATGCACAATAGTGAATAGTTATGCAAATTAATTATGTTATAAATCTTTGCATGAGGGTGCTTATGGAATTCTACATAAGGGTGCAAGTAGGTTTATGATTGGAATTTATTTTGCCTATTCCTTATCGTTTCACAATTAAGCATTCCACTACTATATGAGACACATACAAAAACATACCAAATTTTAGACATAAATGGTGATTCACATTGAGGACAAGGGTTCTAGGATATCATAGTCATCCAAGAATATAACAAAAGATTCCAACCGTTATGATGATAACACATGTGGACAAGGGTCCTACAATTTAACTCCAAGTTTTTAGATGAAGGAAGGTTCTTTATTTATGCAAACAAGCATAACTATAGAGGCAACAACGAGGCAAATAGAGAACAGTTTTATGTTTTCCAAAATATTAGAAGCAAGATTGGATTACAAAGATCCCATGACTACAAAGGTAGAGATCTGTTCTATGAAACTTCTTATCCATCACAAGGGTGGATAACATGGTCTAAAAGCGCATAGAGTATGGTTTAGACATGCTTGCATATACTAATTCCCTTTTTGCAAAGGAGACCAAAAAACACGGATGATCGACTTATTATGAGACATATTCCAGTGTGTAGAGTATGAGTTCTCATGGACTATGATATTCGCACCATCTTTTCATATATGTCACAATGAGTCCTAAAGTGTTGATCACTCTTATTGTATGAGAATCATTATGGCACTCTTCTTTTAAACCATTACATGGACAAGATTGTCTGTTGGGATATGACGATGGTGATGCTTGCAAAATTGGCAAGATAAGAAGTATGACAAATTTATGATGGGTTATATGGTAGAACTTGGGGATAACATGATGACCTAACTTATTATAGTTCTTATAAATTGAATGAACAATGTGCATTTTGGTAGCCTTTACCTACTATTCTTTTTAATAAGTGCATCAAGACATTTCACTTATAAAATGTTTATGCTACAAGCATTATGATTTGCTATTACATGTTTACGTCTTCTCGATTAGCATGGCTATTTATGGAGACTACACTTCATAATATTTACAAAAAATTTGATCAAGTGGAAGGATAGACCTCCAGAAGGTTCCACTCGGGGGAACATTAGTGTCATTAAGAACCATTTTCCACTTTTTTGTAGGACAAAAACTATTCTCTAAGGGGGGAATAGTGTGAGAACAAGAGTCTTGGGTAGGGCCTGCGTAAGGGGCTATTATCCTATTTGGCATTGGAAAGTAGACTTCTATGGAAAGGGCTATTTAAGTGACGGTTAGGTGGAGAAGTACATGCCATTTCCCATGTCCTCTCGGCTAGTTTTATGGGGTATGCTTTACACATGTTGGTCTACATGTAAGAGGAGGTGTATACAAAGGGTATGTGACAAAGCTAATCCTCAATACTATGTGTGCTCACACACATCACTAGCATATCATGTAATGGGAATGGCCTATGAACTTTGAGAATAGCGGAATTAAGAGAATTAAAGTGAGCATTTTTGTGAGATCACTTTGAGAACATAGAGGATGAACTTAATTGATGGTAGCAACATAAACATAGTACTTAATTAACTTGGCATGAACAATACTTTTGCAAGAGAGAGAGTATTAGAGAACATGACAATAGTTGAGGACCGGATTTACTTGTAGCCAGTCCCCCCTCCAAAAAGCGTTTGTACTATAGATTCTCCCATCAAGCGAGACTTGGTACAATACAATCTTTGTGTTCCTTGTGACCTTGGTGATGCTATGAAGATGGAAAGCTTCATACATCATGCGCAGTAGCAATAAACTTTGCAAAACGCATTAACTATCCCAAGCCTCAGTCCCAACACCTCAAACACCTTCGAAGGTGGAGAGAGCTAGCGGGGAATGAGGGTAGGGAAGAGGAAGAAGAATCATTCATAGGAGAAAGAAATAGTTCCTCACTTATCATCACCCTTCTTGATTCATAGCATAATAGCATAGTAATGAAGATGAAGAAGATGAAAAACTTAAGCATTGAAGCATGGCTCTTGGTTGGATTTGCATTCCATAGACAAGAGTGTTGGTGTAGGCTCTCCACTTCTCAACAAGCTTGGAGAAGGAGATGGAGCTCTTTCACTTTGCACTCCACACAATGAGAGAATGTGTGTGTGTGTGGGAGAGTATACCCCCTCTCAAGCTTAATCCCCCCCCCCCCCCCCCCCCCCCCCCCCCCCCCCCCCCCCCCCCCCCCCTCTCTCTCTCTCTCATTATTTTATTATATCATTTGGACACGTGTCTTCTTTTTCCTCTTTGAGAGAAAGAACTTAATTATTTATTTTTATACATCTAAATTCTCATTGGACCCCTTTAAAGCCTATCAAATAGGATTCAAGCACATCACGAGGGCCACATGTGGAGGATATCGTAACATGTGTCTTTTATGATTCTTAAGTCATTTTGTTTGAATTGAACACTTCAAGCACCTAGTCTTTTAAGCATGGAAACCGTTGATGCCTCTTGAGAGTTTATCTTTGAATTGAACACTCCAAGAACCTTAATCATTTTAAGCATAAAAAATCACCTCAAGCTTTGGGCAAGGTTCCCACAAACACTTTAAGAGCACTTTAGTTAGCAAGCCAACAAGCACCTCATACTTGGGTAGGATTCCCACCTCAAGGTCAGCCCTAGCTTGCCTAAGGTCAAAGGACTTTTTAACACTAACTTCTGGAGGTCTTTAATGAAGCTAACCCTAAGGTCTTTTAAGTTCCATTAGATGCACGTTGCTCTTTGATAGACTACCTCCTTTTGGACCCCTATTGAGATGTAACCATCTCTCCTCTTGGTCCCTTGTTGAGGTAAATCTAGAAGCACTTATTGCACATTGCTCTTTGGTAGACCGTCTCCTTTTGGACCCCCTACTGAGATAGGTTTAGAAGCACGTATCTATATCCTAACTCTTGTTCCCCTTTTATCTTCCCATATTAAATGATCAGTTTAATATGAGAAAATCATTTGGTAAAGTTAGATATTATATTTTATGACATTACCTCTCTCTTGAAATCATAGTCATCCTCGACTATGAGGTAGAGAAGATAAAGCTTAGTCATTAGTCCATGTTTCTTAGCAGGTAGATAATCCCTTTTTACCCTACAACATCATTCCCAGAATGGATGACTAATCCATTTGGTGCTCGGGGGACTTAGCTGCCGCTGCTCTTTAGTCCACATCATACTTCCAGAGTAGAGCGACAAGATCTACTTGGTGTTTGGGAGACGTCGTCACCACAAACATGATTCTAAGCATGCATACTCCTTAAATTTTGTGCACAATAAAAGAAATAGAATGAGTCTTATAAGACAAAAACATTGTTTATTTAAAATGCATTTTCATTTGCTTACTCTAGTGTAGCATTGTAAGCATTGACAAGGTTCATATTATTCTTAAGTTAGGTTCCTTGCATCCATTAGCATCTTTAAAATGATAATTCTTAAACTTAACAAGATATCATTGGATAATGTTATTGTTTCTTAGTACCTTGTCTTCGATCTCAATCTCTTGCGAGTTCTCCATTATTGGTTCTTTTGGTGGCTCTCCTTTGTAAAGCTTGAGTGGGCCCACATGGTTAGCATTGTGAATGAGCCAATGGTTAGGCAACTTTAACTAATAAGCCATCTCATTGATTGGCTTAAGAATTTTAAAAGAAAGAACCATAGTATCTTTTTGCTAGTTTAGCATAATACTCTTGGTGGCTCGTAGGATTCTTGCCCGTAGTATGCCTTAGATGAGCCTTGAGAAACTTTAGCAAGACCCAATCATTTTTCTTAAAGGCTAAGACTCTTCTGTGCTTATTAGCAGCAACCCTTTTTGCCTTTGTTGTGAGATGGATATAACCTTTTTAATCTTTGGAAAAGATCCTTGTGAGTCTCGGCTATATTCATCAACAGCAAAGATTTTCCCATATACTTTAAGTAGTAAGGGACTTTTGGATCTTCCCTCTTTAACCTCGAAAGGTGCTTTCTCCATAGATGCATGTACAATGTCATTGTGCGCATACTTTATAAGAGGTAGGTACTTCTCTCAATGAGAACATTGATCTACTTCCATTACATAGTCTTTTAGTAGATTCAAGAATCGTTAGATTAGTTATTTCACTTTGGTCATCCGTTTGTGGATGATAGGCCGAAACAGAAATTTAATCTACTTCTTAGATTCTCAAAGTGACCCTTATAGACATTATTGGTCATTCTAGGATCTTTGTCCAACACTATGGATGTTGGCAAGCCATGATCCTTGCTCAAGTCTCCTTGCACTGATGCTATCAACAAAGCTTTTCTTATTTATATTACAAGCATCGCTCAAAAGGAACATTAAGCAACATCTTAAAATAACTTCAAAAGGCCAAAAAATTGTGTACAACATTTCATTGGCTCCATACCTATATCACTCCCTGCAAGCACGTAGAGCCAACGAAGCCCCGTTATCGTTTCCGGGGGAGGGGAACTCATTACTATCAACAACAGAGGCCTGGGGCGGTTGGGGGGGGGGGATATGTTGGTGGATCAGAAAGCTCTAATGCTCAATAATTGCATGTCATGTGCTAGAGACGCCCCTTGTCACTATCTCACACGGGGGATGCTTCATGGATGATCTATGTTTGAGAGGAGGTTGTTCGATTGAGTCAGTGAAGCAAGTATGTGTCATTTGAAGTGCCCCCCTTGTGGTTTTCTGCGAGCATTGCGTGTGAACCAAGCCATACGTTCATGTAGTGACTCATGGCATGCTCATGGGAAGGCAATGGGCATGTTAGCTGAATGTCATGCTGTTAGCATGGGATCGAGAGAGAGAGAGAGATGCTGAGAGGCGCATAAAGCAATGAAACCATGGCAGCCCCTTGCAGACGAGGGGAGGCACGCGATGTACTTGTGATAGGATGGGTGCGATGGAGATGGGCGGTTTCTAAAGCGGCAATCTCCTCCAGCAGCAGCACTCCAAGACTCTGGGGACAAATGGGTGCACCTATAGAAACATCTTTTGTCCGCCGGGTATTTGCTCTATGCCTCGGTTCTTCTTATTTCATCCTTTGGATTTATCTCTTTTATCCACGGGCACGCAGTTGTCCAGCGGGTAAACGCATGCTTGAGGATTCCTTGAAGCAGGCGAACAGGGAGACATGGATGGCCAAGACGCTTTGTTTTACCTTTTGGGCGATGGAGCTTGCTGCTCGGGAGCTAAAGGTGAACTGCATCTCTCTCTCTCTCTCTCTCTCTCTCTCACACACACACGCACACACACACAACTGTTTTCACCGGTGTGGATTGCCTTTTGGTTCCGGTTCGCTTTCGAATTTACGCAGTTCTTTTGCTCTCTCTATCTCCTCTCTCGCTCTCAGGTCAAGAAAAGCCGCTACTATTTAGTGCTGCATGCAACAGCAGTGCCTGAAACGGTATCACCATAGCCGGAGTCTGGGATTACTGTGCAGTAGAAACCCTCGTTTTGACACGGTCGGGGCTCGTGAGGAGCAACACCACAAATCCATCGGGCTCTTTCTGTTTACACAGGTACATTTTCATCTTTTTCCCTCTTCTGCTACGCCTACACCAACATATACACACCCACATTTCAATCAATTCTCACAAAACACACACGAAACCAATTTAACACACAGTGAACATATAAAAACATCCACATACACTAAATCAACACATCAATCAATTCTCACGCCTTTTAATCATCAGAAATGGTGCCCTTCCCAAGCTCAATATCAACAAGTATTGTTTCTGACTCTGCTTATCAACATTAGAGAATGATGCTAATGAGGGTTTTTATTTAACATAACTTGTTTTCTTGAGGGGGTTTATAGTTTTGATTATTGTGTTTGCCTTATTTTCCTGTCTCGCTAGTTTTGTTGTTGATGTGGACGACCAATGTTTGCATGCAGAAGGGTACATTTGTTTGGTGTCAGCATCTGTCAATATTAGCTCTCATTTGAGAGCATTGATGACAGGGTAAGAGGCAGATCTTAGTATGATGTATGTTTGTGTGGGTATGTATGTGCACGCGGGGTGTGAGTGTATATTGGTACCGAGTTCTACACCCACTATGGGGCACTGATGATGTTAGTGGGGGCGTTGTAGTATTTAGTCAATAGTATGCATGATGGAGCTGATGTCGTGTGGATTACTACTTCGAGTCTATACCTTGCGTTTTCCTTTAAAGGTGAATCTGGGCTTATCTTGGATTCATTTAGGTATATGTGTTAAGAGGCATATGTAATGAGTGTAATTTTCGTCGTGGTAACAAAATCTGGCTCTGTTATCATTCATGGTACCGACTCAGATTGTGCGAGAACTTCTGCACTGCAGGCTTGAGTGCATAATTTCTTTATGGGTTAAATGGGAGCCCATATTTAAAGTTTAAAACAGCTAATTATTGAAAAATTTGACCTCCATTTTCATCAAGTTTTATCATTCTCATGATCTAGAATTGGAGTATGCATGCTCTTTCTTCTTCTTTTTTTGCACGCGCATTTTTTAATAATCAGGTTGTATATTGCTCTTGTAAATTTTTCAGGAAAGGATACGTGCGTCTCTAAACTGGGCCTCAAGTTCACATTACTCATCACTCTCTATAGAGGAGCTTGGTTCTTTCACGCCCCGCAAGCCTTGCTACCTGCTCATATCAAGCTGGATCCTGAACAGTTTCCAGGTGCCTTGTTCCGCTGGGAACAGAGGGTGATCAATCGCAAAGAAGTTCCCCCTATGGAGGTCTCCATCCTCCCAGCAACAACCAATACAAACACTAAGCAACTAAAACATCTCGAAGATCTCTTTAAAGATTATGGTGTGCGCAGCACTACTATTATCAAGGTTATGGAAATGGGGTTCACTGTTAGTACTCTAGTTAACATGATGGAACAAGAGATTGAGGAATTGATCAAGACTATGGTGGAAGGGTATCAGATGGAACTTTTGGTCGGAGAGAAGTATGGTCTAAAGTCTGCCATTAGGGCTGAGAGAAAACGGCAAGAGGAGGAGATCGAACGGCAGCGATTGCAATTACTGGCAAAAACTAGCAAAAAGCACAAGTCAGATGATAGTGGCATGGTTGCAACCTCAGCCGAAGGTAACCTGCATGATTGCTTGCATCTATCTTTGTTTTGGTCCTTGGGCATGGTTGAAACTCAGTAATTTGGGTATGGCATCCTGCATTTTAACAAGGGAGCAGTGTTTGGGAAAAATCATTTTGTTGGAACCATACCTAACTCTGTTTGATGATTTTTGCTACAGAAAAATGTCGAAAATTTGGCAACTTTTCTAAATTTTACACTTTTTTTCTCAAACTCTAGGCAAAAATGTTGGTCTTCCTTGTCCTCTCGTCGGGCATTTTAAAATCTTAAAGCGGTGCAACTGTAAGCTGAGATACACTTCTTAGAAACATTGCAAGGGAAGGATGCTCATTTTCGGGGCTTTTGATGCCAATAATATGGGCTTCTTTCCGCCCGCATTCTCATTAAAGGCACCTATATAGTCAGAGAGGATTTTGGTGCTGTCTGCCATCCCAATTCCTATTCTTTTGAAACTCCTTTGCCCTTTCCTGCTTGGTATCAGGCCAAAAATCACTTAGTTTTGATCAGTCTTTTCTGTAGTTCAAACAATGTGCTTTGCATTGGATTTCCAGTGAGGGTGTTCAATCTTCAATCTGGCCTTTGAATGTATGTCTCTGGTATTTTCTAGGGATTGGCAAAGATGATATTGTAAAGATGGTAAACATTTTCAATGGTTTGTTTTTATCTATTCTCTGTATAGAAATGAATAAAATGATTTAGTTTTGCTTCTCTATCTGCTTTCTTGTATGCGTTGCTTTTGTGTTTTTATGAGTGTTTTTCAGCCTCTCTTAAAATTTGTAAGTTCGGACTTGTCTGACCTTATGAAGGATATATATATATACACATATCTATAATGACCCTCGCACAAGTAGGTAAAGGCTGTTTAATTTTGCAGGCACTAGGGAGCAAAGAGGTGACAATGGTATGATGTTCCCAGATGCTGTTGCTCCTAATGGCCCCTTAAATCTGAACTCAAAAGAACACCCTCAACAGGAGCACAGCCATGCTGCTCATTTTGGGCCACCAGGACTTCTGGCCTTACCAGAGCCGAGTAGTGACAACGAGGGGCGCAAATTAGCAAGAAAGAAGCAGAAGCGGAGACTATCACGAGAACCTGGTGAGGATGGAGATGACAGGACAAGGGAGCACCCCTTTATAGTGACGGAGCCGGGTGAAGTGGCAAGGGGGAAGAAAAATGGTTTAGATTATCTTTTTGATCTATATGAGCAGTGTGCAAGGTTCCTAGATGAAGTGCAGCAGATGTCGAGAGAAAGGGGGGAAAAATGCCCTACGAAGGTATATCACTGGTAATGAACCACCTCAGGGAATAGTGTGGTTGACTATGTGCTTCTTTTCAAGAACATCATGCATATCATTCAAAGTTCATAATCTTAAGGATATGATTGCGTCATTTATTTGCTTCTTTTCATGCCCTCTTAGTGGGAGAATGGTAAGTGTTTGGAAAGTGCGAAGCCTCTATCTCCCCCTCTCTCTCTCTCTCTCTCTCTCTCTCTCTCTCTCTCTCTCTCTCTCTCTCTGTGGATTTGGCTTTTCAAGTTTCATATATGCAGATAAGTAATATGGTGCTGATATGGCTTGATAATCCAAGAGCAGGATATAACAAATGATGTATTTGTTCAGTCCCATAGGTTGAGTTCGGCCCTCAAAGGATGTCAATGGAACTTTCTTTCACTTTTTGCTCAGTTTCTAGTAGTAGTTACTTTGGAGCAAAAAAAAAAAAGACTGGAATTGATGTTTTCGTGTTTTTGCCTCTTCAGGTAACTAATCAGGTATTTCGGCATGCAAAGCTCAAGGGTGCGAGCTATATCAACAAGCCGAAGATGAGACATTATGTACACTGCTATGCTCTGCATTGCCTGGACAAAGAGAAGTCTAACTTTTTAAGAAAGCAGTTCAAAGAACGGGGAGAGAATGTAGGCGCATGGCGACAAGCTTGCTATTATCCGTTGGTGGATATGGCTCGAGACAATGGGTGGGATATAGAGGGTGTTTTTGTCAGAAATGAGAAGCTGCGTATTTGGTATGTTCCTACAAAGCTACGCCAGCTTTGCCATTTGGAGAAAAGCAAGGACAGTGACAGCTGTAGCTATGAATGAATGACTTGTGGCGAACTCCGTCTTTGTATTGTATGACCAAGTCAGTATAGTTTTCACCTGAGTATCTTTCTTTGATACCTGCTCTTAATGTTGAGACTCTGTTTATGATGCATGTACATTCAATCAAGCAATTTCAAGAGTCGCACGGATAAAAACCTGTTTCTAGCGTGCACTATGTTTTTTGTTGCAAGTCATTCTTAACTATGTTCTCTGTTGCAAGTCATTCTTACAATGCTAGAAGATGTCTGCTAATGTTTTGGCTTCCTCATGCTTGATGACATCATTTTTGGCAAGCTAAAATACTCCATAGAGGTATCTTTTCTTGAAGATTTTTTATAAGTGAGACGAGGGGAACTGCTAAGAATTTTTAGAGTAAACTCTCTTTATTTTTTGCTTGTCTTCACTTTCCTTCTTTTGGCATTGTTGCCTTTCTAAAACAAAATTTAGAGAAGAAGAGGACATTTAAGTGCCTATCATGTTTTTTGGCATATCAAAATATCACGAGGAGAAAGTTGCACAAATTTTTGAAGCCAAGTTTTTAGCTTGTGAACGAGTCTCATGATTTGCTTTTCGACTTTTTGGCTTTCTAAAAGAAGCACACTTACAGATGATTGGACTTACTTTAAATGTTCTTTTGGTTTTAATATATTAATGGGTCTTGTCTTTTTATTTCACCTTTTATTTCAGAGCTTTACATTCTTGCATTCTATTCTCTTGGAATGCCAAAGTGAACCTTCACCTTGTATAATTCTAGTTAAACTCAAACTTCATGATTTTATTATGTTCTTTTTGGCATGCCCGAAGGGTAGAGCATCGACATTGCTTTGCTCTTTCTGGCCTTGGTTTTAAAAAAATTTGTTTCATTTTCAAAAAGAGGGAATTTTGATACTACCCAAGAGAGGAGTGGGCAATGATTATGCAACTGTTGAAAAAATTGGATTCTCTTCTTTTCACGATCTTCGATATCTTTCTTTGTTTGTTTCTGTAAAAAAATGTCAAATTGTTTGAAAAAGTTTTATGCATTCTCATTTAAAATCTTATTTTTGGTTGGATTTTAGACGAGTACTTTGTCTTGTTTTCAACGAAAAATAAATTGATTGATGATTAAGATGGGAAGCATTCATCAAATAGTGGACCATGTCACAAATTCAGATCCAATTTTCAAAATTGAGAAATTCAAAAGTCCTTGGAAATTAAAGCATAGTTGTGCTCATTGCTATTCACATTACTCATCAAATTAAAGGGTACCATCACTTTTTAAAATGCATATGCAAAGAACTCTACTTTAGAGTAACCTAAGGTCCAATCCTTCCACACTCATAATTTCTCTCTTCACCTGTTTTAGAAAGCCATCGAGACCTTTGTACTTGTTTAAAAAAAACTTACTTTGAGTTTATAAATGGTTCTTTCATTAAGGATGATGAAACTTCCTTTCGGACTAAATTGTTTTAAAATGACTGCCTTTTCAAAATTTTGTTAATAAATGGGCAAACATGAGTCTTCACCTTGTTATTCTAATGAACCTACTTTGGCACGTGGAGCTTGTTTGATTCTTAGTTTAAACCAAGTCCCTTCATTTCACTGTGAGTTTTTGGTTAGCTAAAGAAAGCTTTTTAAAATAGGTGAAAAGGGTATAAATATATTTTGTTCACATGATTAGTTGACTTATCTCTTCTCCAAGCTCTCTCTCTCTCTCTCTCTCTCTCTCTCTCTATATATATATATATATATATATATGATGCAGAACCGCCAACATGGTTGGGCATCCACTAACCTCATTGACATTATTTATCTATCATTATCACGATTCAAGAGCAGGAGCTCACAATTGCAGGTAGCCTTTGCAATGCCATCTCACTCTTGTCAACTCGTTCATGCTTCTTTCTTGCCCTTGAACATGACTTTGAATTGTTGGATGCACTCTTGATGCTCATGCAACTTCACATGGACTTAGTTTGTGCACAAGGTGCATAGACTCTTGAGAGCTTATTAAGGGTTGATTTGATGGGTTTTTTGGCATGAGCAAGAGAGATTTAGCTTATTCTTGGTGGGAGACGTATATACGTTCATTTATTAAGCATGTCGTGTTGGTTTTTTCGGTGGAGAGCAAAGATTGTGTATGCTCTTTCTCTTGATGCTTATGGATCTAACCTTGGTTATGTACATACGCAAATTTGATGGGCTTTTGCCTTCTTGATTCATGTTTATGAAAATCATGCTCTTTGACAAGGCTTTGTGATTGGCTTATGGTTATTGATGCATTGGTGCTACCTTGTTATTCATGTGGGAAATCTTTTTATGCATGTGTGATTCCCCGTATGCTCTTACAACCATGTATGCCATCTAGGCTCGTTCGTGTTGAGCCAATTTATGTCGATGAGTAGATTTAGAGTGACACCAGTCTATACATACTGACATTATTGATACTCTCTCAAGTTGAGCATTTGATGGCACTTCATGTGCTAACTATGGCAAGTGTGAGTGATCCTTTGCAATGAGTAGTTGATCGATAACTTTACGTGATCTTGATGCCAGTTTGAGGGCACATGCACTTATATACGAGTTGCATGCTAGATTTGATGTGCTTTAATTAGATTTCTTTGCTTGTTGTCTATACACTACGTATTTGATGCACTCTTAGGTTGAACATTTGATAACACTCCATGTACTAATTATAGCAAGTGTGATTGCTCTTGTGCAATGAGTAATTGATTAAAAGAAAATTGCAAACTTGATGCCAATTTTAGGGCACTTATAAGTGAGTTGTATCGAAAAAGACGTGCTTCGATCTGTTTGTAGTTTTTTATACACTGTGTATGTCTCACATGGGTTTTTGAAACAATCCTCCACGAGGCCAAGCCTTGAAAAAAGTTCACATATCCATCATTGGTAGGAATCAATGTTGACTAATGACTATAGTCATTAGTGTCTTTGAGGATCACCTTGGTTGCAACCTACAGTAGCCAATCCAACATTATTCGTGGAGGTCATCCCTTTATTGTCTTCTTAACTCAATCACATGATACCTTTTGATCATTGACTGATAGCCAGTCATAGACCCACTTCATAGAGGAAAGCTATCATAAACCATAAAACATATGTACTAGGTATTAACACAATCCTTATATCTTGCGCATCCAACATCCCAACAACATAGCCATATCGCACCATCAAAACCCCCTTATTAGATATCATTTGCAGCTATCAACATAACAATCAAACCATATCAACCAATCCAAACAAATCAATCACACATTGTTTGATTGTTGCTTACTTACTTGGCACTTGTTTTGTATGCATTTTCTGCTACTTTAACACTTTATGGCTTATCTATTTCTCTCAATACAATTCGTATGTAGTTATTGTCTTTGTCCTTTCATGTGAAGTCATATTTGTATTTCCTAACAGTTTCTAGTACATGGATAATGTTGGTCATATTTTGCGATTCTTTGTTGAGGGTCATGGTTTGTAGGGGTTGCGGATTTTGTCATACCTCACATAGGAACCCCCCCTAGTCTAGAAGTCTTGTGGAACATTGTATGTATGCCATTGATAAAGGCAAGAGGAGTGTGTCAGCAAAAAGCTTGTGCGTGTGAGAAGCATGTGTAGAAGGCAAGGTCCATGTGACAAGCTTGTATAAAAGCAACTCTTTGTACTTTCTTTTTTGTGTGTAATAATAAAGCATATTTTGCATATATTATTGTGTATTGATGTCCCTCATTAATCTCTCAACTAGTCTCTCACTAATCATGTCATTAACATGAATGGCACTCTGATACATCCTCAAGATCACTTGACCTCATAAGTGGTATCAGAGCTCTTTAGAGATTGTTTTTCTATCAACCCTTGTAAGAATTGTGGACAAATCAACCGCTATACAAAATATTGTAGATATCCAACCAAACCACCAAGAACTTCAAGCAACAATATTCACTACAAAGACAAGGGAAAAGGCAAAGTGAACATGGCTTCTTATGACGACTCCATCGGTGACAATGATGGTAACGTCGGAGTAGTCTATGACAATCCTGTATGACGAAAGCACTTAGTTTGTGTATTTTCATACACTCATTTGTGTTGTAGGTGAGTACTGTGTATCCCACCTTGTGCTTTGGGAGATTTTGTGATCCATTACCTACTTTGTTTTATGGGAGTTTTGTATGTCTACACCCTATGTGCCAAGGGGAGGAAATAAAAATAAAAATTATACCTACCCCCTAGTGTGTTTTGAGGGGAGGATGTTATGTGTGAGTGCTTAAAAACCCACAAGGGGAGGGTTGTTTACGTTGCGGATTTTGTCGCACCTCACGTAGGAAAACCCCCCTAGTCTAGAAGTCATGTGGAACATGTGTGTGTGCCATTGACAAAGGCAAGAGGTGTATGCGAGTAAACAACTTGTGTATGTGAGAAGCATGTGTAGAAAGCAAGGTCCATATGACAAGCTTGTATAAATGCAGCTCTTTATACTCACTTTTTTGTGTGCAATAATCGAACCTATTTTGCATCTATTATTGTGTATTGGTGTCCTTCATTCAGCTCTCCAATGATATCTCACTAATCATGTTGTTAACATGAATGGCACACTAATACATATAAATAATCACTTGACCTCACATGATCGAGGGCCTTTATTTTGTGAGAGGCATGGCAAACCTACAAAAAACCATGCAACACATGCAAAAGAGCAATCCAATCATGCAAACCTTATGAGTGTAGCGTAACAAGCTATCCAATGAGACTCACACACAGCACGAGGGAGAGAGCATGGCCATGCACACCTCTTAGATTTAAGCATTATGCATGTACGTGAGAGAGAAGATGAGAGGTTGCAAAGAGTAGAGACTAGCACAAGCCCCCCGCCCCCCCCCAACGTGCGCGCACACACACACACACACACACATCCCTTGATAAATCCAATTGAGACCTAATAAATTTGAAAAAGATTACAAAAATAGAGAAAGGTCTCTCTTAGCAATAACATAGCCTTATCTCTAGACTTGTGCTCCAATGGTTGGAGGCATTGAAACTATGTAACGATCCAATGATAGAGATCTATTGCCACCTTTCACCCATTCAAATAATCATATGTAGTAAATGTATTACATTTTTGGCTTTCTAAAAGAAGCCTTAGTGTTGGGTCAGGATGCTTTTAGTGTTGGGTCATGTTAGGCATCCTTCCAATGTTTTTAGTGCCAACGATGGGGACTTACCTTAAATGCTACCATGGAGTTTGTCAAATGGGTCCCTTTCATTTCATAGCCTTACATGACTTTTTAAGGATTTACCTTGTTTATTCTTGTTTTTTTTTTTTTTTTTGTCTTTGCTCATCTAATATTCTTTTGAACATGAATACACAATTTATATTTGTTCTTTTTTCTTAGGATGGGATTATTTTTTTATTTTTAAAGCTTTTAAACAATAAAGAGCTTTTTTCACAAGGACAAGTGATTGTGACTCTCTCTCTCTCTCTCTCTCTCTCTCTCTCTCTCTATATTGTGTTTTTTACAAAGCCAAAATACAAATATTTTGTGTGTATTTCCCTCATATCTTGATTTCCTTTCTGGAAAGCCATCGTGAAATCTCACCTTGTTGTTGGAGTAATGGAAAAGTGCTTTGCATGGGGCAGGACGGTTAATGTCCGGCCGTCCACTGCATACATTTTCCTTATCTTTATACATATGCAAAGAATAAGGAGCTCCTCACTTTGAGGTGTGCTCCACCCACGCATCATTGTACTCTTGCTTCTCCCCTTCTTGCACACACGCATCAGTGCACACAGTGCAATTTCAACTGGTATCAGAGCCACGATCGACGATGCTCCATCAACGACAACAACGAAGCTTGGTGCTTGGTGGCATCAGATCGGAGGAGATTCAACACGGATCCGGCAAGGATTGGGGCGGATCAGTGGCATCAAAAGAAGACCTCAAAGCTTGGAACTCCCGACGTGTGCAGTCCCTCTTGAGAAGCTTGGCTTGGAGGGGAATCTCTGCAGAGAACGAAGCTCAAGAACAAGAAGCAAAATCACCAAGAACTGGGCAGCTTGAGGGATCAAGCATGTAGAGCTTGGGATGTGCAGGAAATTGACCGAGCCAATTGAACAACGAGCAGTGCAAAGACTTGAGCAAGCTCGAGCAGCAACTAATCCATAATAGCGCAAGTCTGTAGAGCTTCAGGTAGTGAAAATCTATAATGAGCAAAGTAAGGCTTGGAGATAGAGAGAGAATTGGCAACTCTGCAAAGGAAAAGCAGATTTGGGCAAATTTGAAGCAGGCACTAAGCATCTTGGAGCTTGAAATCTCAAACATTGGAAGCTTTTGGAGCTCACACGCAGCATTGGACAAACAATGTGAGCAAATCAAGTAGGTCAAGTGAGCTGAACATTGCAAAAATTGGGCCAGCGTTTTCTTTCAGACAACAATAAAAAATTAATCATTGGAGAGCACCGAGCAAGCAATCTTGAAAGAAATTGAGCGATTGACACCAATCTAGCAGAGCAATTAGAGCAGACACACACACACTCGCTATAGAGAGAGTGTGAAGAGCTAGCATTGAAAACTACAGAGAGAACGAGAGAGAGTTTGGGGGCTCTCTTGGTTGCGGAGAAAAGAGAGAGGGTGCATGCGATCTCGGCGCGCACACATACACTCATATGGACATCAATGAGTAAGCCTAGGCATCCTCTGGCATCCGATTTAACATCCCTAGCAGTGACAATCACACCTTGACATGGCAGAGGCGCGTTTTTCTAACTACACCTTCTTCTCGACTTCACATCGGCTCGGCATCGGCTTCAAGCATCAGTGGCTACGGCATTGGCTAGCGACTTTCATATGGTGGTGGACGTTGTTCTTGGCTTTGACATAGCGAGAGCAGTTTGGATCTCCTCCAATGTAGCCTCGACATTGGATACCCTCCCACGCCCATTCTGGAGGAGCAAGTTTCCCGAGGCATCCCGACCTCAGCATAGCAAGAGACAGACTAGAAGAGAGCAGCATCGACTCTCCTCTAGCTTGCATCTGGAACAACTTGGACTTGCAATGGCTCCTCGGCATTTCAACTTCAACGGTTCTCCACTTTCCAGCTTTGGTGACTCACTTTAAACACATACGGCTCCAACGGACCATTTTAGAGCAAATTTCCCACGAGCACGTTTGGCTCTTGGATGACGTTTACGACTATGGGTGGCTGGTAGTTGTATGTGTCTAGATTTTGATCGACGAGTTTTTCGACCGACGAGGTAGTGTGCCAGATTCTAGGCGTTCTACTTAGATTATGCGGCACAAGTGTTGTGCTCATGTATGACTATCTGGGTCATTCTAGAGAGTTGTTTGAGCATGGTTTTGTGCAGTTTTATGCTATGTATGCATATGTGGATATAGCATGAGCTAGGTACAACTCAGCAGTGACAGATTCACAAGTTTACATGGATTTTGGACAGGTGCAATCATCCATCGAGGCACTTGTACAAGAGTGATCTAGATTGCCAAGCTTTTGGCAGTTTATGTATGCCATACGTGGATTTTGCTACTGAGACACTAAGTGTTTGTTCATGGTTTATGTGGTTTTGGTGAGATTTTTGAGATTTTGCTCAAGATTCAGGGGAAACTCTACCAGATATTTTTCAGATTCTCGTTTACTCTCTGATGGTTTAGTGGTCAAGCGTAACTCCCACTTTGACAATGATCGAGTTTTTACTTTTACTTTGACACGTTTTGTCAATTTGAACACAAATTTAGTGCTCTTGTATCCAATCTCATAAGAGTGAGATTTGCATATGCTCGTGTGGCCACAGATTACAGGTAGTCACAGGCCTTACAAGTTCTACAAATTTTTGGAATGTTGTCGGATCTTTGTAGGCAATTATTCCGAATGGAATGAATTTTGAGCACTGTTTTCTCACTACTTGCGTATATGGTTATGCTCTTTACGCTTGAGTGAGCTATTTGTCCCAGATTGAGCTCACTTGGTTTAGTGATGTTGTTTATCCCTACAAATTTTAGAGCCGTTTTACACATATGCGAGCATTGGTTTTGATGCAATTGATCATGGTTATGATCATGTAGTAGTTGAGTGATCTCCCACTTTATTACCATATTGGCATGGTTTATGGTTCAGATTTTGCTTGTGTTCTTACTCAGTTTGTAGGGGAGGCCCTGTCAGTTTTTCCCCAGGATTTCTCGCCATAGCTTTGGTTTCTTGACATCCATATAGCAAACACGTGTGACAATTCAGATTCGACAATAATGACTCGGGATTGTTTATGCCTACAGATTAAAGGGCCATTTTACGCATATGCAAACATCGAATTTAATGCAATTGATCATGGTTATGATCGTGTAGTGGTTGAGTGATCTCCCCCTTTGTTGCCATTTTGGCATGGTTTATGGTTGAGATTTTGCTTGAGTTCTTACTCAGTTTGTAAGTGGAGACCCTGTTAGTTTTCTCCCAAGATTTCTCGCCATAGCTTTGGTTTCTTGACATCCATATAGCAAACATGTGTGACAATTCAAAGTAACAATCATGACTCATGAAAGACAAACGTCGTGTTCATGCCGATACTTGCAATGTTGGCATTGTGGTCACACATGACACATTCAACGTTGTTCCTTTAGACATATGAGGTAGTGGGAGTGAAGCATACGAGATGAAGAGACAATTTCGACACATGCTAGAGTGGTGGCTTTATATGCCATTGATGATGATGTCACATTTACCTTTAGCGTTCCTCCTGCTTATTTGCCTTCAAGAGGTGGCACTTCTCCATGTTGGTTGCTAAATGAAAATGCAATATTCCATGTCACACAACATCATGAGTAGTTTAGCACTTTCTTTAGTGGGAACTTTGGTCATATATACTTGGCTAATGGTTCACGTTCGACATTGCAGGTGCAAGAGATGTTTGTTTGTCATTGCCCAGTGGTGCATCCTATACGCTACGCCATGTGCGTTATGTTCCTCAATTGAGAAAGAGTTTAATATCAGTGAGACAGTTAGCAGATTGTGGGTGTCAGAGAGTAGTTGTTCTAGATGCATTGCATATAACTAGTGATTACCAGGGGAGCCCGAAGTGTCTTGGTATATCCTATGCATGTATTTGAGGTACGAGATGGCATAATCTCGGTTTTGTTGCTGGTATGTGATAAGCGAGAGATGAGATGTGTCTTTTTTTCTAGTGAGCTCCACCATGCTCACAAGACAGAGCATATAGTTGTGCAAGACATGCTAATAGACTCTGTAGAGACAGAGGTAGAGCGGCAGTGCTCTAGTGAAACAGAGATGGGTTCATCGAAGTCAGTGCAAATAGAGGTGGAGTGGGTGTGCTCCCTAAAGGCACAAACAAAGATGACGGACATGGAGTTCTTTGACATTCTCATGCTAGAGGCTGATGAGTTGATGCCAGGACACAAAGTTCCACATATGGATGAGAGAGACGTAGTCGTCCCAATGTTAGGGATGGCATATCCATACGTGATGAGTAGTCTTGATTATGCAGTGCATGCAGATAGCATTGAGGAGGCTAGTACAACCAGGTTTGCACATATTTTGTTAGTATTTGGGTGTCTCATGTACGAATTGCTAGTATCGAGGCCCGACCTAGGAGCTGTAGTGGGAGCATTTGCAATAGGCTTTGTCAGCCTACGATGGCTGACAGTAGCATGATGCGTTGTGGAGCTATGTAGACCATACACAGATGCTTGCAAGGTTTGCATGTAGGCTCTAGCATGGATACGCACGCTCGCCTATCACTAGAGTTGATACAATTACATGTAGATCAAGAGAGTGAGCCAATGGACGTAGGTTGAGAGTGTCTCTCACCTGTTTTCTTTGTACATACTAGTAGTTTAGCTGGTAGCACTCACTTATTAGTAGTACATTTGCCTTTAAGTGGGAGGTTGTTGGAGTAAATGCAAAGTGCCTTTGCCTGGGACCGAGCATCCACTGTCTAGCCGCGCACTCCATACACTTTCCTTATCTTTGTACATATACAAAGAATAAGGAGCTTCTCACCTTCTAATTTGCTCCACCCACACAACACCATGAATGCTCTCGTTCTTCCCCTTCTCCACACGTACGCACACACGCATCCATGCACCGCGCACTTTTACATCTACCATTACAAAATTCTTGAGTGAAGCAACGCTCTCATTTGCTGTGTTGCAAGTAAAGAGCCTGCAAATTATAGCTTTTTAGAAAGAATTAAAATTGCATAACATCTTATAATATTGTTGGCCATAATCATAATTCAACAACAAAGATATATGTCGACAATATTGTCTGAGGATCCTTCCTATCAATCCAATAAATCTAAAAGAATGCTCAAGCTGTTGCAAACCCCATACCTATATGGTGCTACCTAAATCGATGAATCAACACCAAGGAGGCGCGTTGTTTAAATTGAAAAATAAACACTTCTAAAACCATTCTCTATATGGTGCTGCTTAACGGGGAGAACGATGCCAGGGTGGTATGTTGTTACGTAAACTGACTAATCAACATTGTTTGATAGAAACACTTAACATGCGCCTTCCTAATTGACCACACCTCCTCTATGCCCACAATTTTGATGTACTCATATTATTTCTCCAAAAAAGCTTTGTATAAAAGAGAATTCGTGATTGTTGAGCAGCATTTTGTACACTTCAAATTGTAATTCTTTTGTCTTGAACCCAAAAGCCTTGCAAGTCGGCCATTGGCCAAATGAGAAGCCCTAAGTATAAAGCTCAAAATCTCTAGTTTGAAAACACCATTGTACCATGATCTAAAGTTTTCAGAAGAGCTTTGTACGTACAACTATGAGAGAAAATAGCACATTGTAATCAATTTTTCTCCTTCTCTGGTAATCATAATTTAGTTTCAAAGAGTGTATTGTGTTCCTTGCCTCTTGCTCTTATAATCGTTCTCAGTTTTATTGTGATTTGCGAGTACTTGTCAGTGAGCTAAATTTGCAATTTTGAGTGTAAAAATGATTGTTTTTTGACATTTTAACCATAGTAGAGTGATCCTAAACCATAGGACGACCTTTCTAATAGTTCTGTTACAGTTTTCATAACTTAGACCATGGTGGATTAGGATTTTGGTACCTTGTCGTATGAGCATTAGACTTTGTAGGATTGTACTTTGTAGGCCTATTATAGCTCCTCCTAAAATTTTGTTGCATTCCAAGATCATTGGGTTGACAAATGGCGTGATGACCTAGAGCGGTGAGATCGAACATAAATAGATTTTCCTAATTAGAGAGTGATAGTTTTGCTAGTGCTGATGATAGCTTAGTTCCATAGGTTCACGTCTTGAGGCTGACACCCTCAAAGAGTCTTTGTGTCCCATTCGAGTCGCTTCCCTAAGTATTAACATTATGTTAGTGCTAGACATTGATGTTGCAGATGTTCAATCATGGCAACCTGCTAACATTGGCATCATTACCACAAAAATGATCCTTAGGTGGTGAGTGACCTAGCCGTATTTGTACCCTTCTTTTCTAAAAATTTTATTACCCATTCCATTAACCACTCCTTAGCAATCAAGCAGTTAGACAAGGGGTTTAGTGCTTGGTAGAGGGTAGAAGTCAAGGACTTGCCAGATCTACTCTTGATAGACATAGAGAGTTGTGACTGAGATGCAAAAGGATTTTCATTTTGCATTTTTTTAAATGCTTTGAAAGCATCGTTCCACAATCCATTTCCCCTTCAAATTGCATTGTTTTGTCTGTTTTTGTTCATAGATTCATTTTAGTACCTAAAAGTAGGGTAAGTAGCAACTACTACCATCAAATTTGGGCTGAAAGTTCAGGGTAAAAACTATTGAAAACCATATTTTGGCAAAAGAGACTATAACTTTGAAAACTGGAAAATTTGATGGTCAGAGCTTGAAAACTAATAAAAACCCAAAAATTTGGTGCAAAAGAGGATCACCAAACTCATAAGAAGCAATGTGGGAAATTTCATCTTATTTGGTGGAGGAATGTGGATCGTGATCACGTACCTCTGTGACAGTTTGACCAGAGACTCATACCGTTGGATTGGGAGTGCTTTCAATCGCAATAGGATCCAAAAGTTTGGAGTGAAATAGACACCAATAACACACTCAAAACCATGAAATTGGACAAAACCTGCAAAAGCTTGGAAAATTGACCAAAATTTGGGGTTTTCCAACTTTTGGTGATCCAGATTCAAAAAAAGATTGGGAATTGACCTCTACAGGGTATAGACAACCAACTGAACAAATTTCATGCCAAAATGCTATCAAACATGGATCACGATCCATGTACCTTTTCATCATTTCGGGTTGAGATTTGAACATTAGGTAGCTGATACCATTTTATACAACTTTTCCAAAAGGCACATTAGCAAACAAATTGCAAAAAGTTGCTCAAAACAGCAAAATATAAAAAACTAGCCAAAAATTGCACGGTAGACACAAAATTTTACTTTTGATTGGAAAAAAAATTTCCACATCCTTTTTTTTTTTGGGAGTAGACTATTGGCATCACAAATAACTAGTAGCCCAAATTTGGAGTCTAGACATGATGGAACATGGATCGTGATCCATGTACCTTTTTGGATTTTTTGGACGGAGACTACACCAACATGTAGCAGAGAACATTGTTAACAAAACTTGCAAAAGCAAAGAGGCAAAAAAGTTCAAAAAGTGGGTCAAAAGGGAATAAAATCACTTCAAGACCAAAAAGACCTAGGTTTTGACTTTTGGGTGATCGAAATTGTTCCAAATCACATAAAAAGCATATAGCTAGGATCACTATACCAAGGTGAAGCTGTGAACCAAGTTTCATCACATTCTGAAACAAAGGTACATGGATCATGATCCATATTTTTTTGTCACAAAATGAGACCGGACTTGTACCATAGCTAGATCTAGTCACAAGGAGCCTAGTGGTCTTTTCAAAATTGAATTTGGACTTGATTTGTGGATTTTGCAAGCAAAATTAAAAATTTTACCAAAACTACAATAAAATTATGTCGACTTCAAATTTTGACTAACAGAGCGGTTGTAACCTCATAGCCACCAAGTGTTTTTTCTATAGTTTACAAGGACTAGATTGTGCGGCTCAAAGTGCTTTCTATCCAAGGATTTGGATGCAATCTAAGAGGTAACATGTAAGGGTTTTGCAATAGTGTTTTCTTGATGTATTTGTGATCAAGGAGATTATATCAAAGTAGAAACCCTACTGTAGGAGACCAATTTAGTCACATTTCAATGGAAGAGAGTGTTAATCAGGGACCATTACCGACCTTAGAGCCAATACTTGAGAAAAATCTTTATGATAGTTCTTCAGATAAATCTTACACATACATGGCTAAAGGGTTCGAGAGTGTGAGTTTCAAAGAGGGAACCAACATGGGGACAAGACCATGCAAACCCGCACCAACCATGAAACTATTGCACTTGAAATATCAATTTGAAAATGAACAAGGTGCAAAAATTTACAAAGACGGTATGGATTGCTACTACGTGAAATTAGAAGAAAGAACTTGTGGGTTCAAGGATCTAGTGCCTGCTGACTACAGTGGTGATCAATACTTTGACGACAAGGGTACCAGGTATTTAGTTTTGCAACATCCCTATATTGTGGACAAGTGGGGATTGACACACACCACAAGGATAATGTTGATGTTGAGCTTGAAGACAAGCCGTCAAAGCGAGATCAAAGCTAGACATTCCTAATGCAAAGCTTAGGCGAGTAAATATGGCAACTCGAGTCAACATGGATAATACTCATGTGGGGTTGTATAAGTATGATAATGGAGACAAAATGCTCGATTATAAGTGCGATGAACCCTACATTGGAGAGTAATCTGAGCAAAAAGTATTGTATGTATTTACGTACGAACAAGACAAAGATACCTAAGTGATCATGCTTGATAAGTATGGGCAAAGATACTCTATTGTAGGCCGCAAAGATTTATAGAAATATACGTTGGATAGAGGGAAAGGGAAACACACCCAGAACCCAAAAAATCTGCCTCTCTATAGCCCAGGATAATCACTACACCCCAATCCACTAGAGTTCACCTTCAAAACTCACACAACTGACAGCACACCACACCAAGTTTTGCATGTTTACAATCCTGCCACATTACACACCATTCTCTCTTTATCTCTCACACACATATAGGCCCAGGGAGGCTCACACATCTCAAACATGGGTACCAGATGATTGGAACACAGCAAAGAGAAGAAGGGGGGAAGGGGAAGAAACGACAACAATTTGGGCTATGGTTTTCTTCAATTATGGAAAAAGCATCATCTACAAACACCATGAAACTCGACTACAACGGCTATGTCTGCATAATCAAGATGAGCGCAAAAATCTTGGAAAATCCTGGCTTCGCCTCTATGCAGCCCTCCTCGTTGAGAGTGGAAAACAAAACCCTGATATCGATGCCTTTGTTGGCTTCAAAAGCTTCTCCAAAAGCTCCTCCAAACTCGGCTGATAGCTCCTTGTTGAGATCAGCAAAGGACTCCCCACAAACTCTCTACTCGAGCCCCCAAAAACAGCCCTCCTTCCTGTCCAAAAAGGCCCCCCAATCGGCAAAAGAGTTGCCCTTATGGACGTGGGAGAGATCCCCTTATAACTTTGTTGATATGCTATTTTCAGCCTCCAAACTACATGTGAACCCGCTTGCTGCTATTCTTGGCTAGTTTGCCTTGCACTCCAAGTGACCGCCGCCGCCTGCACGTACTCCCTCCTAACTGGGGTAATGACGACGTCATTGGTGCTCCCCCAACTTTCCTTCAAAAGAGTGTTTCCCCTAAGGGCGTAGCAAATACCCCCCACGGACGTGCCACATCAGTAGTTGACCTCAACAAACTAACCACTGACATCGTCGTTACCCGCCAAAATCAGCGGCAACGCCACCCATAACCACCGTCAATCACGTCGAGCGCGGACACGGAAGCACCCTGCGGGACCCGTGCCATAGCTTGTGAGCAAGGGAGCTCCTTCTAACCATGATGCTCTCAAATGGAGCCTCCTTCAATATAAATGCCCCATGCCTATAAGCCTTGCCATTGTCTATGGGACCAGTAGGTCGGCTACATGTCACGCTCTCGCCGACTACCTCCCAAGGCCCTCAAAGTTACCCAAAGTCCATTACAAAGAACTTCAAAAAACTTTGATTTTTGCTCCATCTTTGACCCTTTGTCACTTGGTGTCCATGGCTTAAGTTCTCAAGATAACAAAACTCAGTGGAAGCCTTGGCTCCCAGCTTCAACAAGTGCAGACCCCGCCACCTTTGTCTTTACTGTGGGCACTCTGACCAATGCGACAAAAACGTGAAAAAATCATTGGGCACCCACTTCTTCAGGCCATATCTCACTGATCCGGAGTTTGATCATCGTGCCGTCACTTCCTATGGTATTCACATATCGCCTACTTCACATAAAAATCTTGGCACGACTCTAAAAACCTCAGATGGCACACCGATCAAGGCGACCAAACTGGCACAGAACTAGGCCCCACCTCAATGAAACTTCAATTGGCAATAACTCCCCCATTCTGGCTCCAAATGACAATTTGAAAATACCGTCATGCTCCGCATGATGATCCCTTTAGGCCCATGCATACACATCAACTTTGAATGCCTCTCTTCATCTGCCTTGTCCGTCCAATGGATCTGCTAAGCACTTCAACTTTGAGCTGACATATCTTGTTCTCAACTTGCTTAAATAAAAATACATGTGTAGGAGGATCTCTAGGTCCACCATATTTTCTGCTTATACATTTTGCTACTTGAGAAGGTATCATGCATCGTGGTTCACAATATATCTTATCATCCCCATGTCTCTCACAAAGAAGTGTCTCCACACTTCTTGCCCTCTTGGAGGAATTCTCACCAGAATTATCTTTGGTAGATGCTCTAGAACTCTTTTGGAACTCCATCTCCGAATAGTGGGCCTCTAAACCCCGTTATGGTAGTATAACCAAGTATTTGGTACACTAGTTTAGAAATTTCACTCCCTTGAACAACAGTTCTAGATTTTTGTGATCCCACTGATCCTGTAGAGTGCGTCGCTAAAACATATGTCCTCAAGACTTGTTCAACCTTGTCCTACCCACATTTTGTGTCTCCAATTTTGACGGAGTAGTGTTTAATATCCCAGGTGTGCTTACACTTGGTTGTAGATAGTATATCTTTGCGGCTCGATTGGACCAACATGTTTGTACTCTTGTCCATACTTATCTGCCATTAGAACTTGCACTCTTTGAGCATCTGTGTACGTGAACACATAGATATTCTTATAGTTTGTCAGCTCCCTAGCATTGAGCTCTTCACATCTATAGAAGTTATTTTAACCCCCATTTACGAACTTATACAGGACCGTATAAGTGTAATTCATCGAGACTCTCGTTGCTTTGTTACTTCGTTAGATAGTTTGATCACGTTTGAAAACTTGGCAACTCATTTACCCACATGGCAAAGATTTTCAAATGGAAATATCACGTAGCTTTATTTATTTTTCATCTGAATCAGATTCGCAACATCATGTAGCTTTATTGATGATTCGTCTCCAAGCAACTTCTCAACTCTCCAAGTAGCAATGCAGGCATGCCTTCAAATAGTTTTTTATCTCTCAACCCTCCACTCATCAACAAATTTTTTTGTAGGTTAGTGAATCTCTCTCTCTCTCTCTCTCTCTCTCTCTCTCTCTCTCTCTCTCTCTCTCTCTCTCTCTCTCTCTCTCTCTCTCTCTCTCTCTCTCTCTCTCTCTCTCTCTCTCTCTCTCTCTCTCTCTCTCTCTCTCACGTGAGTTAGTAAAACTTGTATATCAAATAATGGAATTTTATCAGCTTATGTAGGCACAACAACTTCTCTAGTGGGGGAGTACTTCTTTGTAAGAAAGAGCAATCTCACATGGGGGTGGGATTTCACGATAAGATTGATAGTCAAGGTTGTTGAAGAAGGATTCTTGCTTGGTAGTGCTTTGATCAATACCTATGTCAATCACAAGCACATCAAAAGTTCTTATTCGGCATCCTCTTGAGGATGTTGTCCCTTGGAGAGCATTGATTGCACGGTATGTCCAACATGACTTTGACACAAGGTAGCTCTAAATTGTTTTTATCACATGTGACCGATCTTGTAATGCACTATTTTGTTTCTTTGCAAGATATGTCTATCACAATGCAAGCTAACAAGGGAAGGTCCAAGAAGCTCTTGATTTTATAGATCAGATGCAAATGAATTGACATGCTTGTGTTTTCAAGGTAATTGGCATTTCGCATGATGCTATTGTGAGCAAGTCATGATGAAAGTATTAGTTAAGGGCTATTGAGACAAACATCATGCTTGACAATGATTTGGACAACATGTATGTAGATAGGCAAACTCTTTTAATGCATGCAAATGCAAAGCAATCAACATGTGGGTACATATGCTTGCATTTTTCAAGGTAATTGGCATTTTGCATGATGCTGGTGTGAGAAAGTCACCATGAGTTTACTAGTCAATGGTTGTTGAGACAAAAGTCATGCTTGGCAATGCTTTGGATATCATGTATGTCAATAGGTAGACTCTTTGAATGCATGATTACACGATACGTTCATCAAGGGTAGGTCCAACAACTTTAATCTATTTTAGTGATTCCATCACGTCATTGATGAGATTTCTCTTCAGGATATACATGTTTGCATTGTATGCATGCTAGCAAGATATGCCCATCAAGAGTAGAACATATGACCTTGTGTACTTGAGGGTTGTTGAAGATTGATTTTGTGCTTGCCGGTGCTATGATCAATTTGTATGCCAAATGTGGTTACCTTACAAAAGCATAAAATGTACTTGATGGGCATCATTTTCATGATGCCTTTTCTTGCAGTGTGTTGTCTGCAATGGGTTGTCAATAGGATATACCCAAACATAGTTGTGGCAAGGATGCTCTTGGATATTTTAGCTAGATGCAATGTGGAGGCCTTTCTCCACAAGCAATCACATATGCTTACACCTTGAAGACATCTGGTCTTATGCAAAACCTTCACACAAGTGACAAAGTTCATGATGATATTGTTGGTCAAGGGCTATTGGATTAACTAAAACGCATTGATTGCACCATCTACCCCAACATTGTTGAGGCAAGGAAGCTCTAGGCTATTTTCCATGGATGTGAATGGAACAATACCTTTTGCCAAATACGTTCTCCTATGCTTGCACCATGAAGGCCACTTGCCTTACGCAAGCCATTGACATGGGTGAGAGAATCAACGAGATTGCTGGTCAGGGACTGTTGGGGCTAAAGATGTCATGCTTGGTAGTGCTTTATTTAAAATGTATGCCAAATGTAGTACTATCATAGAAGCACAAAAAGTTTTTACTAGGCATCCTCTCTGAGTGTCATCACTTGCAACATGTTCATTGTAGGATATGTTCAACATGGTTGTCACAAGAAATCTCTTGGTTGTTTTAGCCAAATTCAAAGGGAAGTCCTTTCTCCAAATGCAATCACGTATGATATGGCCAACATGTTGGCAAGGAAGCTATGGCCTGTTTAAACCATATGCATAGAGAGAGCCTTTCTACAAATATAATCACCTATCCTTTCACCTTGAATGCATGTGGCCTTAGGAAAGACTTTCACATGTCAGCAAGCTCATTGGCTTAGCTCTTTGAGTGCTTCCACTTATAATCTTTCAAAAAAAGTAGGTAGATTCCAAATACATATGCCATCACAAAAAGTTCTTGGTGCGCATCATCTCCAAGATCTCCTCTCTCTTTGAGAGGGTTGATGAATGTATGCCCTTACAAAAGCACATAAAGTTCTAGTTCTTGGTGTGTTTTTTGTCCAAAATTTCATCTCTTGAA
Organism: Adiantum capillus-veneris; assembly: GCF_014529385.1. Taxonomy (NCBI): domain Eukaryota; kingdom Viridiplantae; phylum Streptophyta; class Polypodiopsida; order Polypodiales; family Pteridaceae; genus Adiantum; species Adiantum capillus-veneris. Next base: position 82,803,300 of record NC_140937.1, read on the forward strand.
ATACATTCACTTGCCCATCAACAACACGTCTATGGCAAGGAATCTTGGGGTTTTTTTAATGTTTTCTCTATGTGTTGATTGTAGGATATGCCCAACTTGGTTGCGACATGTTGCTCTTCACCGGATACAAAGGAAAGGCCTATCTCCATATGCAATCACCTATGCTTACACTTTGAAGGCATATAGCCTTCAAAGTGTAAGCATAGGTATTGCATATAGCCTTATGCAATACCTACATATGTGTGAAAGAATTTAGGGTGAGATTGTTAGTCAAGGGGGTTTGGAGCAAGATGTCGTGCTTGGTGCCACTTTGATCGATATTCTTGTCAAATGCATGAAAGCTCAAAAATTTCTTGATGGGCATCCTCTTTGGGACTTCAAAAAAATGCATATTTATGGAGCACTTTAGCACTTCAACATATTTACAGTTACTTTAGCACTTCAACTTTGAGGTGCTCACAAGAATGATTTGTATCAAGTTAGTAAGATACACACTTACCTCCACAATTAAGAGTTTCTTTGGCACTCCAAAAATTTAGAAAAAAACATATTTAGCGATTTGTTTAAAATGAGATTAGTAGTCAAGAGCTACTAGAGACACTTGTTGTAGAGCTTAGTGTTTATCCTATTTCTATTAGTTGTTTAGCTTCACATCTCTCAGATTAGACAATTATCTTCCTCAAGATGACATCACCTATGCTTCATCTTGAAGGCATGTTCTTAAATGACGGGATGCTTGTCAAGAACTATTGTTTAGTTGCCTTGATTGTGGCAAGGAAGCTCTTGACAAATTCATCCATATGTGAAGGGAACGCCTATCTCCAACCGATGCTTGGACCTTGAGGGTATGTGGCATCACACAAAGCCTTCTAGTGGGTGAGAGAATTCATGATCAAATAGGGGATGTTAGGGCCTACAACCAACTTCTTTAGCATTGGCCACTATCTAAACTCACTTATATCTCTTGTCCAATATATCATCTCTTAGAACGCATTGAATCTAGGACATGTCTACATCAATGTGGCAAGCAAGTTGTGTTCTGTTTTGCTAGATGCAAATCCATCATGTGTACTTCTAAAAATGCAAACGAACTTTGGTTAGATTAAGTTATAGGTTAGGTTTAGGTTATAAGTTAGGTTAGGTTAGGTTAGAGCTAGCGACAAATTAATAGTAGAAAAAACGCAATCGGACTTCAAAAGTGCACACAAACTTCAAGAACCTTAATATATAATCACTGACCAATGAAGACGAGATTATTACCATGTGGTTATAATCTCCGTGCACCTCTAGACCGAGGTGTGCGGGGATCGGGCCTGGCTAGAGAATGTGAAGTTGTTAGAGCTAGCAGCAAATAGTAGAAAAAACGCAATCGGACTTCAAAAGTGCACACAGACTTCAAGAACCTTAATATCTAGTCATTGACCAATAAAGACGAGATTATTACCCTGTGGTCCTAATCTTCGTGCACCTCTAGACCGAGGTGTGCAGGGATCGGGCCTCGCTAGAGAATGTGAGGTTGTTAGAGCTAGCAGTAAATACTTAAAAAATGCAATCGGACTTCAAAAGTGCACACAGACTTCAAGAACTTTAACATATAGTCATTGACCAATAAAGACGAGATTATTATCCTATGGTCCTAGTCTCCATGCACCTCTAGACCGAGGTGTGCGAGGATCGAGCCTGACTAGAGAATGTAAGGTTGTCATATATTGTCATGTACTTAGTAGTGTGTAGTTATAACAACTAGTGTTTTAATTATTTGTTGCATCATTGGTAGATAAAGTATGGACGATAGGATGGCGTGTCCTTGTGCGCATTATGCAAACTTGGAACAGTGTTCCAATTGTGGATCAAACAGGTACAAGGAGGACACACAAGGAAAATGTATCCCTGCAAAGATCCTTCAACATTTTCTTATCATTCCAAGAATAAAGAGCAAGTTCATGTCCATAGCCGCTTTGATGACATGGCACTCAAATACTAGATCGATAGATGATGTGATGCGGGTACCTGCTGACTCTCGTGCATGGAAGCACATAGAGGAAAGTTGGCCTACATTTAAGAACGAGCCTTGATGTATCCGCTTTGGTCTGGCAATGGATGGAGTAAACCCATTCAGATTACAGAGTTTGTCATGGAGCACGTATCCTATTTGTTTGGTTAATTATGATCTTTTACCATGGCTCGCTATCAAGAAGGGCCATCTGTTGTTGTCATTGATTATCCCAGGAAAGTACAAAGCAAAGAACATGGACGTCTATCTGGCACCACTTATAGAAGAGCTCCAAATCTTGTCGACAGGAATCAATGTGGTTGATATGTCCCAACCAATCAGACGACGGAATGTACATGTGCAAGGCATTCTCATGGACCATGCACGATTGGCTAGGCTTTGTTCAGTGCTCAGGTAAGTGCCTTTAAAACCCTCATACACATGTGATTCCTGGATATGCCAACGCTTTTATATTTTAATTTTGTGATGTTTCAGGCTTGAGTTACTCGAGCAATCGTGCATGTCTGAAATGTGGTCCTCGACTTGGCTTCTGATGCTTTGAGCATTTGAGCAAGACAGCTTACAAGGAGCATGGTAGATTTTTGCCTGAAGGACATGAGCTACGTGGACCAAACGTATGCAAACATGACATGCGTCCATTGAAAATGAGTGATTCGAAAAAAATGTGGCTGGAGAGGGGAGATTGGATGTCACCTGGAATGAAAAGACTTTCTATTTTCCATGAACTCCCGTACTGGAGTGACCTGCTAATTAATCATTTGCTCGACCCAATGGACATCTTCAAGAATGTGGGGGAGATCATATGGAAAACCATCACTGGAAAAAGGGAGAGCAAGGCCCAAAGAGATGACCTACAGGCTGTGGGTCGAATGCCAGAGATGTGGCCTTGACTTAAACCCAATGGAAAGTTTGCTATACCAAAAGGTCCATTGGTTCTGAGTCGTGCAAAAGAGCAACAAATGAAGAAGACTATATCTTCATTCAAGACTCCCACAGGGTGCATGCGATGTTTGAAAATGTCTTTTACGAGAGATGACAATCTCAGTGGTCTTAAGTCCCACGATTGGCATAAATTTTTACATTTCATCTTACCAATTGCCATAAAGGGTTGTTTGACAGATGACATTAGAAGAACAATCTACAAAATCAGTGAGTTGGTACGCTGGATCAGTTCAAAAGAGATAAGAGAAGACGGCATTGATGCAGCACGCTTAAATGCTATTGAAGCAGTGTGTATGGTGGAAAAGTACTTTCCAACAAACATTCTTACCATCCGAATGCATGTACTTGTGCATGTGATCGATGAAGTTGCAGTTGGTGAGGTGGTCCATAGCATGTGGATGTTCTTCTTGGAGAGATTTATGAAGACTTTAAAGGGGTTTGTTCATCAAAGGGCTCGCCCCGAGGGTAGCATGGCCGAAGGATGGCTTGTACAAGAGTCTCTTGTCCTCAGCAGTGAATTTTTTGTCTCAATTGATTGAGAGATGCCCCGAATGTGGACTACTGAGGTCAACGTCAAGGTGACAGGGGGCAAGCCGCAGGGACAAGGCATCATTGGAAAGATGGATATCACAATGCAAGAAAAGATTATGAGATTTTGTCTTCTCAACTCAGACATCATGCAAAAGTGGCTAGAGAGGTACGAAGGGGAAATGCAACAATGCTTGATAGATTGCCGTCAAATCAAATGCAACCGTGCCACTAGAAACCTTCCTTTTCCAGATCATCTTCAAAAATTGCCTGACTTTCCAACTGGGCGGTGGTTAGATGCGACAATCTCATAGGCAAAGAGAAATGGAGTGTTGATTAGTGAAGAGGAAGAGGAGATGTCAAGGGGTTGCGATTGGCATGTATATTTCACAACTTCCTTTTCGAGCTCCACATGATCACATTGCTTTAATAACTTTTATTCTATTTCAATTTTGTGGCTGCAATATCACAAATATGGAGCTTTGTGGTCGCATGGGAAACACTTCAGAGTGCAACGGATCGTCGAACAAAGGGTCACTTTCAACAATGGTGTTAGGGAAAGGTTCGTCCAAGAAAGTAGGAGTAGTACTAGGGATGAGAATACAGTGACTAACCAACTTGAATACTTTGGCTACATCCAAGACATCTTGAAGATTAGCTTTAAAAAGTTTGATATGTTTATCTTTGATGTCAAGTGGTTCAAAGTTATTACCAGTGGCCCTAAGGCAATTGTGCGTAAAGACAAGATTGAATTGATTCAAGTGAACTCTAGGCGGGTGTGGATAGATGCGCGGGATACATTCGTACTTTCGCAGCATTGTGAACAAGTTGTGTTCATACACGATCCACTATGGACAGAAAATTATGAGAATGATCTATCTTAACCCTGTTGGCTCTATGTCGTTCAAGTTGCTCCATGTAGCAAGCAAGTGTGTGAAGGATTGGACATTGAGGTTGAAGAGGTGATTCATGAATAAAGTGTAGAACCGAGGAAAACTTTAAGTTTAGATTTTGAGGTGGATGTCAGCAGTGAGCAATTGTCTGAACCTAGAGATGAGGTGTCAAATATTGAAGCTGATGCGGAGAGCGACGAAGAAGTAGAGTTCGATGACAAAGATGCAGAAGTACAAATTGAGATAGACATCTTTGGTGCATCAGATCTCATAGAGGATGAGAGATTAACTAATGATTTTTGCTAGGAACTCTTTTGTAAAACTCTTTTTATTAGTCTACAATACACTTTATTTTCATTCATTTGTGTAGCAGCTTCATTGATTTGTTATTTGTATTGATTAAGCATTTCTTTTGTAAACTAACGTATTTTGTGGGTGTTTTTTGTGTATGATTAGCCATGGCTGATGACGATGAGCCATACTCTCCTAGTTTTAGTTTTCTTATCACTCCGGCCGGCATGTCACCCGAGCAGATGGGCTCGTTTTTGTTTCAATTCCCACCAGAGCAGATCGCGATGGCACGGCACCTTTGGATAGCAGGTCCCTCTAGACCTGCTATGGCCAATCCTACGCTCGGGACTAGTGTGGTCCCTACACCAGGCGGCCCCACATCTCAATCTAGTGTGCCCCCTACGCCTAGGACTCGTATGCCCCCTACACCGATGGGTGGTTCATCCTTGAGACGAGGTAGGCGTCATTCTGGAGGTGGTGGTTGTTGTGGTAGCGGTTCTACCGATGCGTCCACACCACCGAGGGAACGTCCGCCACTCTCTTCAGTAGATAGTTCACCGATTGGCACACCATGTACACCTTGGGGATCACACGAGCATGATCCTAGCAAGGTGTACAAGAGCAGGGATGGGGCTATTGTGGCGGATAGGGTCAAAAAGGCCATGTGACAAAGGATCGGACAGCTCTGTACGATTCAGTATGGTCACTCTGTGATGGAGGTTTGGGATAATCTCGATGTTGAAAGAAAGAATTACATCGTTGAGGCCATTCACAGAGAGTACAGGCCGGCATAGGGGTTACGATCCAGTCTCGAACCCCTGGATTTTAAGTGTGGTGAAGTCCACAATGTCACACCATCGATCAGAGGCGAGATATACAGGTACAATGACGGCAGTCCCAAGGCGTCATGGTTGGATGCAGAGAAGTGCGTGGGGATTGCACGAGAGACACAAGACAATCCTCAGAGATTTCAGCAGCAGCAGAGAGATGCAGCCAGAGCACATTTGGAGTCTGCTAGAGCATCACATCTTGGGAGTGGAGACTACGATACGCTTCGACATGAGTTTGTAAGTATTATACGTATGATTTAAATTATGGAAAATATATATGTTATTTGAAGATTTATCTAATGATTAAACCATAATTTTGTAGGAAGTTGTCGTGAAGCGTCCTCCAACACTCCGAGAGGAGAAGTATGGGTACAAGCATGGACTTGTGGCCCTTCTGACCCAGCTGCAGGAGGAGGGAGAGGACATCGACTGGGAGGCATTACCATGAGGGTCTTCTCACTCAGTGATTGTTTGCATATGTATAGTTTTGTAGTGCTTATGTTTATGGTTTATGGTTATGTTTATGGTATGGCACAAATGTTATGGTTAAGATTTGGCAGTCAAGTTAAGGTTATGGTTTTGCTATGATGGTATGGCAATCATGTGATGGTTATGGTTATGGTTGTGCAATGATGGTATGGCTGTTATGGTTATGGTATGACAAGCAAGTTATGGTAATGGTTATGATATGGCAAACAGGTTATGTTTATGGTTTTGCAGTTTTCGACTCATGTTTTAATTACGGTTATAAAATCTTTATGTTGTTATTCCATGATTAAGCTTTTGATTTTGTGGTTATGTTTTTCTTACAATTGTTAATTGCCATACACTCGCTCTTTAGCGTCAGCTTGTAGGTGGAGTGCGGTTGCTTGTGCACTCTTCCTTTGGGCAGAGAGGGATGTTTTCTTTTGATGCAGTACATGCAGCATCAGTTCCCAGCCCTCTCTGCCCAAAAAAAAAATGCAGATTTGGTCATCGGTATAGAGTATGATATAAGTGTCGATATAGACCTCGGTAGCCGCGTTGAAATATGCTATAGTATTACCGGTGGTTATTTAATTACCTATTTTGACGCTCATTTCATCGTTTATTTCAACGCTTAATTACCGGTACTTATACCGATGTTACGATATCCGCGTCTCTTTCGAGGCCTATTTCAACGCTTTTTAGTTTTAAAACTAACTTTATTTCGTTGGTATTTGCATTGATTTATGCGCGTTGTGTTGTACTGAAGATGCCAAAGTGGGAGAAGCTCTTGACTACTATAATTGACCAATAGCTATCAACAAAAGATATGGAAAAGTGGGAGTAAACCTCGACCACTATAGTCTCTGAAAGGGGACTCAAAACCATAAACCATAACACTACTCAATGCCGACGAGTAGAAATGTCAAAATGGCTCCACAATGTCACATACAATGGCAATCCAAACTCAAAGTACATCAATGAAGTGACTGTTCATAAACATGCACCGATATAGGTGCAATCCAAAAAACTAATCAATGCGGAAACAATGCTCTCAAGAGAGCTCACCGGCATGCAAAATTGCTTGCCAAAATGCTTGTACAATGGGCATCAACCATGCGCCATAACCTTATGCAAACCCATCCAAGACACTAGCAAATAAGTATCCCAAAACCTCTGGCAATAATCATCCAATGTAATTTTCTTAGTCATTCTCAAATGATGCCAAGCTGTGATGACATCTCTTTCATATCCGTATGATGACCAAGTGGACATATGAATTTTCTTGAATTTTACCCACATCATAGGTGCTTCTCTGTGTAACAACAAACTAGACCACCATGTTTATGCAGTTCCTTTCAAGAAAGATGCCTCCCTTTGCACCTTGAAGTGTTCCGTGAACCAACCTCCAGAGAAGGCGACATCAAACCATTGTACCAACTCAAGGGCTCGATGGGTGTCCTGGTAGCCAAAAAACATCTCAAATCTGATGGTCTGACCCCCCTCCTTGAACTCCCTGGTCTTCTTGCTCATCTGCTCACTGTCGGAAGAGGACAAGCTCTCCTCTTCTGAACTGCTAGATGGCCTAACATGCCTTCTAGACTTTTGCAAAATTTTAATTTTCTTGCTCTTTCTCCACTTCTTCTACCTTTTCTCATCTTCTCTAGAACTAGAACTTTTGAAAGTCTCTAAAGACAAAGAAAAATTTGAGTCATCCTTGAAACGAGCATGCTTCTTAGATCTGCTTGCCACCTCAAAACTCAACTTTTGGCCAAATAGCCAAGGAAATCCACCGATTTCCTCTTCTTCCAAGAGTGCTATAAGCCTTTCAATATCTAGTTCATCTTCTTGTCAAGAGATCTATCCTACTCTTTTGGTCAGTACATTTTTTACTTTTTGTACTCGTCTGTCCTTTCAACTTTCTTCCTGACTTGAGAGGAGAATCAATGGCCTCACGCCATCTCGAATGACATCGAGTAATTCTTCAGGTGTTTCAAAAATTTGTGTCTCTGGAATACTTGATTAATCTTTTCACACACGTGTCGACTTGCAGTTGATGTTTGTACTCCTACAAACTTCCTTGCCAAAATTTGCCTAGTTCTTCATTATTTTCTTTAGTTCCCGTGCCCAGTTTCAACTTTTCTTTGCTTTCCCATTGAAAGGTGTCATCTATGTTAGATTCTTCATGAGAACCCATGTGTTCTCTTGGGTTCTTTATCGCATATGCACCATAAGCCAAAGTGATGAAGACGGGAGCGTGCCCGATGCACAATGGATGAAGGGTGGGAGTGGCTAATAAGTCTGGGGTTGGGACACAAAGATTCTTTCACAAACAAAAATCTTGACTGCTCTGTCAGATTCTCCTCAAGAATCTATGTGTGTTGCAGATGTTACCATATACATGTGGTAGTGATGTGTGTGAACACACTAGGACCCCCGTGCATTGTATATACGCCCATCACTCTAGGGCTATCTATCTTTCCCTTGCACACTAAGTAACACACTCTCCATATGTAGTCTATTACTCCATATGAAGCATGGCATGATAGAAAGCCTTCTATTGAGCACATGCGTGTTTTTGGCTGTTTGGAATATGCTTTGGTGCCACAAACACAGCGCAGAAAATTGGATGATAAGGCTGTCAAATATATTTTTGTTGGTTATAGTGCTGAAAGCAAAGGTTACAGGTTGTATCACCCACAAACAAAACGTATTCTGGTTTCACGGGATGTAGTGTTTGTGGAAGACTCTGTTCAGCCCTTGCTGTCATGTACTAGAGACAGTAATGTAAGCTCACAGGACATTTATGACACTTTGTTGCCTCTTTTCAGTGGTGGAAATACAAATGTAAGTTCCAATGAGGCAAATGTACAGCCTATGGGGGTTTCTGAAAATGTTTTACAACAGCCTATTACTAATGCAGATGTACATGATGTACTTGATGAGGAAAGGGCTGAAAATAAGCAGGCTAGAGGTATGCCAAAATGGTTGGTGCACACTTTGTGTGACAGTAAATTGGATGCACCTTTGTCTAGTCGTACTCAATAGGGCTCTCGCCATGCATCTTATGCATCAGATTGTTATGCTTTGGCTGTGTCTAGTTTACATGATGTTGAGGAGCCTCTATCTTTTGATGAAGCACAAAATTCAAAAAATTGGATGGCTGCCATGCAATTAGAATATGATGCACTTATAGAAAATGACACATGGACTTTATGTGATTTGCCTCCTGGCAAAAAGGCCATTGGTACGAAGTGGGTTTACAAGTTGAAACGCAATCCGTATGGTGAGATCGATCGCCATAAGGCTCGACTTGTTGCAAAGGGTTATGCACAACAAAAAGGCATCGATTATGAAGAGACTTTTGCTCCCACTTGTCGTATGACTACTGTGCGTTTTCTATGTGCATTGGCAACTCATTTTGGTTGGGATGTACATCAATCAGACATTGTTACTGCTTTCTTGAAGGGTGACATGTTTGAGGAAGTTTATGTAACGCAGCCTCGCGGTTTTGTCATAAAAGGACAAGAGGACAAAGTGTGCAGATGTAAGAATGCTTTGTATGGGTTGAAACAATCTCCTCGCGCTTGGTATGAGAAAGCTGACACTCATTTGGTTAAACAAGGCTTTTGTAACAGTCCAACAGAAAGCACATTGTATGTAAAGCGTGAGGGTGATCTACTTCACATTGTGGTTCTTTACGTTGATGATTTGCTAATCACTGGACCAAATGAGAGACATATTGCTGAATTTAAGGCTGATTTGAATGCTACTTTCAAGATGAAAGATTTGGGGCTGTTGCATCATTACTTGGGTATACAATTTAATCAGTGTGATGGTGGTATTGCCTTGTGTCAGAAAAGTTACATAGAGACATTGCTATGTAAGTTTGGACTTGAGGATTGCAAACCTATTGCCACTCCCATGGAAACAGGTTTGAAGTTGAGTCTACATGATGCTGGCGATCCTGTTGATGTCACTCTTTACCAAACTGTTGTTGGCTGCCTCATTTATGTATGCAACACGAGGCCAGATATTCAGTTTGCAGCATCACAGGTCAGCAGATTTATGCATAGCCCAGGGTCTAAGCATTGGCAGGTTGTCAAGAGGATTTTTCTCTACCTTAGTGGCACTTTACATCTTGGCTTATTTTATCCCAATGGGGGGATCATTGCCTCCAGACTTACATGCTTTTTCGGACTCAGATTGGGCTAGTTGTTTTGACACACGAGTGTCCACAAGTGGTTTTTGTTTCATGCTTGGCAGTTCATGTATATCATGGTTGAGCAAGAAGCAACCTATTGTGGCTACTTCGAGTTGTGAGGCTGAGTACAGGGCAGTCTTCACAGCTACGATTAAGTGTGTATGGCTTAGACGCCTTATGGCTGATTTGGGTGTTGGACAGGACACTGCCAACACTATCTACACTGACAATCATAGCGCATTGGCAGTTGCGAGGAACCCAGTTTTTCATGCTCGCACAAAGTACATTGAGGTGCATTACCACTATGTCAGGGAGAGGCTCTCAGAAGGAGAGATCATCTTGGCTTATGTGCCAACACAGGACAACCTTGCAGATCTTTTCACAAAGGCATTTTCTCTCGTGAGAAGCTCAAAGCTTTCTGCAAAGCTTTGGGCTTAATCCCCTTTGTGGACTGATCATGTCCTCAGGGCATGGCACTTCCCTTTACTCATGTGCCAGCTCTCGTTCACCGTATCACTCCAGGGGGGATTTGTTACCATATACATGTGGTAGTGATGTGTGTGAACACACTAGGACCGCCGGGGCATTTTTTCCCTCTTTAGGAGGTTTTTTCCCCTGTGCATTGTATATAGGCCCATCACTCTAGGGCTATCTATCTTTCCATTGCACACTAAGTAACACACTCTCTATTGTGTGCCTTGAGCTTCCTTTGTCTTCTCCTAGCTGTGTGTGTTTCTCTGCAACCCTAATTCCAACAGCCAAAAGGATCGGATCCTCCATAGAAGAAGAATATTTCTAAGCTCTAATACCACTATCGTAGATTTGGACACTCCAAGTGAGAAACTAATAGAAACACACAAATAGAAACCTTGAAGTCGTTGAACTTTACTTGAAGAGAGAGAGAGAGAGAGAGTCAACACAACACGGCGGAGTTCTGCGCCCAGAAGCACTGACCCCAAACATTGTGCCCCTTTCGGTATTTCTTTATCATTGCTCACAACAAGGTACAACTCCCAAGGGTCCTCTGCTCTTAGACTCTACGTCCAAATGCTCTGCAAAGAGAGGCCCAAGGGTCCTCATAAACATTACAAGGGATGACCAAAAGCAAAGCCCCAAAAGCTATCAGTTTAAAAGCACTAAACCCCAAAAGCATCTGCTCCCAAACGCTAGCAAAAATTGCAAAAATCCGTACAGCATGCCACATGGCACAGCCAATGCAAGTGCAAAAAATGTATACAACCTAGCCACGTCAGCATTCGTATAGTCTACCACGTCAACATCCATACAATATGCCACGTCAATATGTCATCACATTTTGTGCAAATCAATTTCATGGTTTCAACTTTGGGTTTTTAGGGTTTTAGGCCCCACATCCTATGCTCCATAAGTTCTTCAAGTTGGTCGATTCAATTTCTCTTGTCCACTCAACCATTTCTCTTCCAATTCATCATGCCATGTCATCATTTTGTGATATCAATCTTGACTTTTGTGCTCATATTTGAATTTGTGATTCAAAGTTGATAAAATTGACAATCACTCTCTCTATAACATGCACAAACATAGTATGCCCAAGTTTATATAAACTAGTCAAATTATGACCAAATATTTTTAAACGTGATTATTTACTTTTGGCCAATTCTTGCCAGGATTTGTTCTCAAGATTCCTAAATGCTTTGCAAACACAATGGTATCCTCAAACTTGGATTGGGTTGTGATTTTGTTCAATTTTCTAGCAAAACATGTAGTACAATTCCTAGACAAGAAAGTGGGTTTGTGCACTATTTTGATGTCCAAACACATTCAAACTTCACCAATGACCTATAGCCAACATGTATAAACTCTCTCCAAGGTCAAAGTATGTTGTTATTTACAATGTTAACAATAGCAATTATCAATGAAATTTGAATTTCTATGCAGTTGTGGCATACTATTTATCAAGTGGTTTTGCACCTCTATCCACAATGAGTCTCCAATGAGTCATTGTTATACAAAATGACATTAGAGCTCCAAAAGCTAAAAAGCCTTGTTTTGGGGTTAATCACACCTCCATTGAGTTATCTAGTTACCCTACTCCTATGAAGATAGACAATGATACAAAGGCATGGAAAATAACAAAAAACATCAACAATTTATCCATTACTTAGTGATGACCTCTCTAACACATCTACAAGTCTTGAGCATCCAACAAGAGTCAAATCTAACCTACTTTACACTTATGAGGTTCCTAGCATGTAACTACTACTCAAACTACCTCTACAATACTAGTAGAATCCAAACTCCAACTATATGCTAAAAAGATGAAAGGGTGTTTCTACTCTAGAATAAACTAGAGGAAGCCATGGACAAAAAAATGAATACAAAGTTTTCTCTAGTCTAAGTTGCCTCGCCCTTGCCAGTGATGCCCAATTTTCAAGGCTATCTAGTCATGCTACATAATGTATAGAATAGCGAGAACCACAAACCAAAATTGTCAATACATAAGACATAGTTGACACGAATAGTGCACGGAGGCTATAAGAGGGTGCAAATGTCTTGAAAAACTTAGTCACAACTCACTCCCAATGAAGTGTTAATCTTGAGTGTTTGTCAGACACAAAAAGCTAGTCTTCCAACCTCAAGCTCAAATGCACGTTTCATGTACTATAACACATGAAAAAAAACCAAACTTGGAAAGTAGACAAGACCTAATAGTACACTCCTATAGTCTCTAATCTCCAAGCTAGCAGATGGATAAACGACAATCACTAATAGTAGTCTATTCTTAGCAAGTTGATTTTGATGTCTAATGCACTCTATAGCTCCATCTAGGGGAGCTTTATCATCTTCTATGCTCAAAAATAGAAACGTGCATAAAATGAGTACAATGAGCTCAATTAGCAAGAGGATTGGCCACATCAAAAACATATAAACATTGATAGAAACTTGCATAGAATTGAAGAACTTTCATCTATCGTCACAATGCAAGTCTCAAATTTGTAAAAGCACTCGTACGGGGAGATACAAGCATGGGAAGTAAGAAGCGATACTCAACTGCTTAGAATTATACTATTGCAAGCCTCTAGTTTCATGAACTATTGTTGTTTTCATCCATGGAATTTGATAATTATTTGTATTTTCTTGACTACAATAAGACTTTGCTCAACTCTAATGCTAATCTTCTCTTCCTAATTGTACTCTATTGGTGAGAGTTCTCTCAAATGTCAAGGTTTTTGTATGGGTTTATGAGCTGTCACAACTCTTTTTTCTCTATTCTTTTGCATCCTAAGGAGCCCTGCACAAATCTATGGTTATTTTCTACTTTAGGCACACCTGCTATGATTTATGTTGTAGCTGCTTGGGTGCTTGGACTTACATCCTTATGGTGTACATGGATAGAAAGGAAAAATTTTATAATTTAATCACATATCATCCACGACAAACCTTTAGTCTTGCATAATTATTACAACAAAGTTGGTTGTCCCACCCATGCTAGTGAAAGCCCTATCCTAGACAATGTATATCATTCACTACATGAGGGGATTATGACATGATAAACGCTCATCTATAGCTTTTAAGCATCAAGATATCTAACATAATGTACATCATGGTATTGTGACGTGATGTAAATGCTCACTACACATAATCATTGACCCTCATTCAAGTATGACCCTAACTCTCTATTTACTCCTCAAAATGGTCAATGATCAAGTGATCCCTATTGCAGACATGTTTGAGAGATTATTGTTACCGAGCTATCATGACAAAAGATACACATTACAACTAGCCAAGCACTAGCATAAATAACCATACTCAAGGCATTGACCCAATTAGGGCAGGGAGGTAGCTTAGGCATACAAATCGTTAGTTGAACCACCACATGTGCTACTAAGGCCAAGTGTTGTCAATGGTATCACTAGTAATACACAAATCCATTACAATCAAGTAGCATAACTATGACTACGAAGTCTTGAAATAGGGAGCAAACATGCTTGAAACGACACCAATCTTGAAGCGTGCACTCTAAAAACTCTCCTACTCACTAGCATGCACTCAAATTTCCAATTTGGTACAATCCTTGAATTGTATATTTTGGGGTGCAGGTGCTCAAAATTGAGATTTAATGACACATATAGCTAGAGCGCAAGGAGTTGAAGGTTCCCTATGAGCCCAAATTTCCCTCCTAGTGCCTATTGATCCTCATCTTTAATTGCAATAAAAATTATTGATATCACACTTAAAATAGGCATTAACTCAAAAGGAAATTCATTATCATGGTTGGAAGCCAACGTTGTAAGCGTAAGTATCAGTCATATCACTCTTTCTAGCCAATATTGAATCAAAATCTTTCTATATTTTGGTGATGTAGGCTCTTTGTCAATGTCTGACAAATCCATGGCAAGCCAAACATGATATATTTCTATGTCACCCTATTGCACATCAATCATGGGGTAAAATTCTTCCCTTGGTCTATCTCGTAGAGGTCCACAAAAATGATCATTCAACTCTTCCAAGCCTAAGAATCTTTCTACCCCTTGTTGGAACTTCATCACATTGTTTTGTAATTGATGATATTCCTAAGTATTTGGCCAAAAATGTTCATACAACAATGCTTCTTATCTGATTTCTTTTCCAATCTCTTTGATCACGTTACTCCAATAATCTACCATAGGTCGATGGTACCTTGGCACACTTGTACCACCTCCTAAATTCTACCAAAACCTGATGTAATTCTTTAGTCCTAGAATCAGCTCCTCATGGGCTTTAACATATTGCACCATTGGTACCAAAGGAGGATTTCCTTGTAGTAACGTTGGATTCTCTTCACTGTCTGTTTTCCAAAGTCAAATACTTCCACTCCAGTTTAAACACCTACATGTGCCTTATATTGCATCATTGGTGTTTGCTCTTGCATAAAGAACCTAAATTGAAGTGGTTTGGAGTGACCAACAAGTATGTCATGTCCATCACAATATTTCTTGAAATTAGGAACCTTACTGAGCAAGAATGGAGTTGGAGCTAAAGATGGGCAAGTTCTTAAGGTATCCATTACATGTGGCAAAGTAAGGTTTGAATCAATTGGCCATAGAACATTCAAAACAAAGTGTCCATAATGACCTTCCCCATGTCCATGAGTGATCATGTCAATTAGTGCTACAGTAATGTGAATCCACACCCTTGGGAACAACGTGTAATCTTGGAATCAATGTCTTCTTTTGATCCATCTTATCATGAATTATGCATATATATTTATCTGGTTGAGTTGTTGAAAATGTGCTCCATGCGTAATATAGGCTCTTGCAACTCTTTTGTTGTGCCATATGAACTTCTCTCTCCCTCAAGAGGAGAGCTCTTTCTTCAAGGTTAGCTTTGGCTTCCAATCTTGCTTTAATTGAACTACAAATAATGCACTTAGAAAACTCACTTGTATTTGTTAAGGTGACATGTGGATACTCTTTGTTCCAAATTCTATTAAAAGAAGAATAGGAAAGCTTCATCTCATACCCCATTTGTTCAAGTGGATCGTGTTGATTTCACTTAAAATATCCACTTGTTTGTATGTTGATGGAATTACCATTTGAGCCTCCCTTGAGCCATCCAACATTGTTCTACTTCTATGTGGCATCTTTTCAAAGTTGTTATCCACAAATTCATTGACCAATGCTCTTGCTAAGTTAGTATGTTGAAGTCCTCTTCTCAATGTACATGTGTTTCCATGAACATATTGATGCACACCATTCTCAAAGTTTTCCTTGTAGCAGTAAAATGATATCTTTGGTATTCCACGTAGCTCATACCATGCCCTACAACAAACAGTGTCCCATTTACACCTTCTCATCTTTTTGAGAGAACATCATAAACATAATTTTTTTGTGTCTTTTGAGATTCTCCCCAAAATTCCTTTCATAACCTCAACATCATATCAAGATCTGCATACTGACAACATTTTTTAGCAAAACAATCAATACATGAAACCCTTTGAATCAATTTAGTTGATAGATAGAACCTAGAAGCTAGTGTTGCTTTTTCTTTTTGCATCCTTTTGATGAAAGTGTATCTTCTCTTTCTTGAACATTGAGCTGCATTACCCTCGTGACTTATTTGAGCATTGTCTTCATCGGTGAATACATCTTCACATCGAGTATGCATTCCATCAATGGGAACAAAGCGTTGCAATGGGCTCCCATCCAGCATTGTTATCTGTTTGATAGGCCATTTCACTAAGGTAATGCTACCCACTTCAACCACATTCTCATTGCTTGAATTTTCTCTTTCAATGGCCACACCCACACAATCAAGGCCATGTTCATGGAAGTTGACATAATCATCTGAAAATACATATAAAATGGTTCCATCATTGACAATGTGCATCATTGTTACCATATACATGTGGTAGTGATGTGTGTGAACAAACTAGGACCGCTAGGATTTTTTTTCCCTCTTTAGGAGGTGTTTCCTCCGTGCATTGTATATACACCCATCACTCTAGGGCTATCTATCTTTCCATTGCACACTAAGTAACACACTCTATTGTGTGCCTTGAGCTTCCTTCGTCTTCTCCAAGCTGTGTGCATTTCTCTGCAAACCTAATCCCAACAATTGGTATCAGAGCAGGTTGTGTCCTCCCTGGGCTTAGTCGCCAGTAGCTCCAAAACACGCATCCTTATTTTCTTCGATTTCAGTGAGCTTTGGCGAGTGTTCGCAGGTCGACAAAAATTTCAGGAAAGCTCGTAGAGCTTAGACTGCTCAAATTTTTGATTCAGGCTCATTTTGGCCTCTGTTTCCACTACAGGCAAAACTGCACGAGCTATTTTGTCATTTTGTGTAGAATTTCTATCAGTGCCATTTTTTGCATAACAGGTGCCTTACAATCTTCTATGGTTTGTCCTATATAGCATTGCTGTTTCCGCTTTGTTTCTCCTCTTTTTGGGCAGTTTTCACATCAGGTGCGACATTAACCATGGCTGACAACAACACAAATATGTTCAAGATGTTTTCTACTGAGGACAGATTGGATGCGGAAAATTACCCTATGTGGTCTGACATGATGCAACATGTTCTTGTCTCAAAGGGCGTCTTGAATATTGTGTAGGGCATTGATGTACGTCCTGCTTCTGAGGATGCAGGCGATGTTGAGGATGTGGCAGGTCTTACTGCAAGGATTGTTGCTATTAGAGTTGTTTTGCCTACAGAACAATCTCGTTGGGATGTAAAGGATGCGCAGGCTCATGCATTGATTGTGTTTCTTGTGAAGCGCACCATTGTTCCTCACATTCGTTCAGCAAAATCTGCAAAACAGGCTTGGGATATTTTGACTGGTCTTTATGCAAATCGTAATGAGGCTAAAATTGCTTTGCTGCGTAAAGAGCTAGAGTCGAAGATTATGCATGAGGAAGATGATATGGACACTTTCCTTGATGGTGTCAAGGATATCAATGAGCAACTTATTTCTACAGGTGAAGTCATTTCAGACAATTCCCTTGTGCAGACTGTTGTTGATACCTTACCAGACTTTTGCTAATACTTGGAGACTTATGACTCAAGGAAATCATGAAGTTGTCAAGTTTGATGCATTATGCACATAGCTGTTGCAAGAGTCACTTTCGAGAAAGAACGGGACTAGACAGTGTGCAGTTGAATAGGCTTTCATTGCTTCTCAACGAAAGGGTGGTAACAGCAATGCAGCCACTTCTTATGGTTCTGTTGCGAGTGGCAGAACTTCTGTTCCTAATGCTTTTGCTGGCAGCAATTCATCTGGAAATTCTAGTGATAAGGGCAAAAAGAAGATGCATTGACATTATTGTAAAGCTAATGATCACTTGATCAAGTAGTGTTCTAAGTTGAAGGCAAAAGAGGCTAAGAAGAAAGAGGGTGGTTCCACTACAAATGCTGGTTCCACTACAAATGCAGCCATTGTTGAGTCTTCTGTCAAAGGAGACTGTGATGCTGATGTTGATGCAGAATGGCTTTTAGTGCAGACTGCACTTACAATCCTGTTGTCCATGATGCATGCATGTCGGTTGCTGCAAATTCACATGTGTGGTATTTCCACAGTGGTGCTACAAAGCACATTACCTCACATCGTGAATTGATCACCTCTCTCGAGTCTGTCCCTCATGGAAATTCAGTCACTTGTGCCAACAATGCCTCTTATCCGGTTCAGAGAGTTGAAAAGATTGTGCTTACTGCTGTAAATGGCAATTCTCTTACACTTGTTGATGCACTTTATATACCTGGGATCAAGAAGAATCTTTTGTCTGTATCTGCACTTGCTAGACTTGGACTTGTAGTCAAATTTTTGGATGACAGATATACAGTTCATGATCTCAGTTTTGGTGATGAAATTGTTGCATCAGGGCTTTTGTGTCGTGGGTTGTATAAGCTCACTTTGTATGACAAGTGTGGATAAAATTTTGCAAATGAGGTTGCAGATTCAAGGGCTATTTTAGATGCGAAACTTTGGCATGCACGTTTTGGTCATCTGAATTTTGCTAGTTTGCTCCATTTGCAGAAATCTGATATGGTTGCTTCTTTGCCGCCTCTTGAAGCACCTGTCAAACATGTTTGTGAAGGCTGCATTTTGGGTAAAATGCAGCGTTCTCAGTTTCCAAAGGATGGTTCATGCAAGTTGCAACTTGTGCATAGTGATCTTTGTGGGCCCATGCAAACTCAGTCCTTGGGCAATAACCGGTACTTCGTGACATTCATTGATGATTACTCCAGGCATGCATGGGTATTTCCGCTTAAAGCAAAGTCCGAAGTTTGTATGTGCTTCAAACAATTTCTGGCTATGGCTGAAAATTTCTCAAAATGTACTATGGGTACCCTCCATTCCGATCGAGAGGGAGAGTATATGTCTCATGAATTTAATGCATTTCTGGCTAGTCATGGGATAAAACACCAATGTACAGTGCCATATACACCTCAACAAAATGGTGTTGCTTAGAGGAAAAATAGGTCTCTTACAGAAATGGCAAGATGTATGGTCAAGAGTCAAGCTTTACCACATTTGTTTTGGCTCGAGGCTATCATGTGTGCCACTTATGTACTCAACAGGAGTCCTACGAAAGTGTTGCAGTCTATGACTCCATATGAAGCATGGCATGGCAGAAAGCCATCTATTGAGCACATGTGTGTTTTTTGCTGTTTGGCTTATGATTTAGTGCCACAACTGCAGCGCAGAAAATTGGATGATAAGGCTTTCAAATGTATTTTTGTTGGTTATAGTGCTGAAAGCAAAGGTTACAGGTTGTATCATCCGCAAACAAAGCGTATTCTGGTTTCATGAGATGTAGTGTTTCTGGAAGATTCTCTTTAGCCCTTGCTGTCATGTACTAGATACAGTAATGTAAGCTCACAGAACATTTATGAAACTTTGTTGCCTCTTTTTAGTGGTGGAAGTTCGAATGTAAATTCCAATGAGGCAAATGTACAACCTATGGGGGTTTTCAAAAATGTTATAGATCAGCCTATTACTGATGCAGATGTACATGATGTACTTGATGAGGAAAGGGCTGAAAATGAGCAGGCTAGAGGTATGCCAAAATGGCTGGTGCACACTTTGCATGATAGTAAATTGGATGCACCTTTGTCTAGTCGAACTCATTCAGGATCTCGCCATGCACCTTATGCATCGGATTGTTATGCTTTGGCTGTGTCTAGCTTGTTAAGTATGGAGCCTGATTTACCCTTGTAATTTTCTGTGGTAAAAGCGCACATTTGTAAGGCCCCCATTATGAGGAGAAGCCATCGTGCGTGAAGGAAAATCACTCACCGGAAACCAAAATTTTCACGGACAAGAATCAGGGGCAACTTTAAAGGCCTCGGGGGCGAAGCCCCCAAGACTTTTTTTTTCTCCGGAATATTCTGTTTCGCCGAAATATTATGGCCGGACGACGGCCGGAAAGTGGTCGGAAAACAACCGGTCGGTTGGCCGGTAGTCAATGGCCGATGGCCGGTGGTCGGAAGTCAATGGCCGGTGGCCGAATTCAAAAGTGGACTTGTCTTCTCAAGGGCGGCCACACATGGACGGATTGGAGGGTCCGATTTGGACTTATTCGCACAAGGGCGGCTACACATGGCTGTCTCTCATAAGAGATGGCAGCCCTTTTGGCCTATAAAAGGAGGCCATTTCTACACACATTTCATAGTGTGAAGTTGATGCAACAAGGTGAGTGTGAGGTGGTGAGAGTGAAGCAAGGCGGGAGCTCCATTAAGGGTATAATCCCTTTGTAAACTACTTCTTGTTTTGAAGGACTAAAGCCATTGAGTGGCTGCTTTCCCGTGGACGTAGCCCACATTGGGTGAACCACGTATATCATGTGTACTCTCTCTCTCTCTCTCTCTCTCTCTCTCTCTCTCTCTCTCTCTACTCTATAATCTCGTGTATATAAATTTGTCTCTTTCCATTAAGTAATCTACTCAATTATCTATTTAGCTACGTCTTATTTCCTAACAACTGTATCAGAGCAAGGTTTGCTCGTAGCTAAATTATCTCAAGGAAAGGATTCCTTGAATTGAGTGCGAGTTATGGCGGAGGAAGGGAAGCTCAAGATTGAGAAGTTCAACGGCAAAAACTACCAACATTGGAAGATGCAGATTGAAGACTATCTCTACCAGAAGGACCTCTATTTGCCACTAAGCGGTCTTGCGAAGAAGCCCGCAACAATGGCAGATGAAGCATGGATTATCCTTGATCGAAAGGCACTGGGAACAATCCGGTTAAGCTTGGCGTCAACGGTGGCCTTCAATGTTTCGGAGATGAAGACCACGGAGGACTTGATGAAGTCACTTGACGACTTCTACGAGAAACCATCGGCATCCAATAAGGTATTTCTTATGAAGCGCTTGTTCAATCTAAAGATGGCAGAGAATGGTTCAGTTGCAGAACACCTAAATGACTTTAACACAAACATAAGTCAACTTCGATCAGTGAAAATCAATTTCAATGACGAAGTGCGATCTCTCCTTATACTATCATCTCTACCGGATAGTTGGGACAGCCTTATGATGGCTGTAAGTAATTCTATCTCTGGCACAAATACTCTTAAGTTTGATGATGTTGTGGGTGTTCTCCTAAGCGAGGAAATGCGAAGGAGAAGCACAGGAGAATCATCAAGTGCTGCACTATCAGTGGAAACAAGAGGAAGGCTTAAGGAGAGGTTCAAAAACCAAAAGGGTCGTGATCGCTCAAGGCAGAGCAAGTCACGCACAAAGTCAGTTCTTGAATGTTGGAACTGCGGCAAGAAGGGCCACGTCAAGAAGGATTGTTGGTCCAAGAAGAAGAAGGAGACAGAGTCTCAAGACAACAAGCCAACACCGGAGGCCAATGTGGCAGGTAAAGTAGAGCAAGATGCTCTAATTCTCTCATTAGACAATGTGTCTAATTCCTGGATAGTAGATTCCGGGGCTTCATTCCATGCGACACCACACAAGCAACATTTCCAAGACTACACCAAAGGTAATTTTGGGTATGTATACTTGGGAGATGATGAAGCTTGTGAGATTGTCGGCAAAGGTACAGTTTCTGTCAAAACTGCTAACGGAAATGAATGGAAACTTAAAGATGTTAGGCATGTTCCTTCTCTTCGCAAAAATTTGATCTCTACAGGACAATTGGACGATGAAGGTCACAACATTGCATTCGGAAACAAACGGTGGAAGATCTCAAAGGGATCTTTGGTGGTTGCCAAGGGTGAAAAAGTCGGTACACTTTACTTGTGTACTGTTAGCACGCAACCTTCAGCTTGTGCAGCAACTACAGAAGTTGACAGTGCGGTGTGGCACTACTGACTTGGGGAGTTGGAAAGATTGTGCTTACTGCTGCAAATGATAGTTCTTTCACACTTGTTGATGCACTTTATGTACCTAGGATCAAGAAGAATATTTTGTCTATATCTACAGTTCATAGACTTGGACTTATAGTCAAATTTATGGATGACAGATGTACAGTTCATGATCTCAGTTTTGGTGACGAATTTGTTGCATCTGGCCTTTTGTGTCGTGGTTTGTATAAGCTCACTTTGTATGACAAGTGTGGACAAAATTTTGCAAATGCAATTGCAGATTCAAGGGCTATTTCAGATGCAAAACAGTGGCATGCACATTTTGGGCATCTGAATTTTGTCAGTTTGCTACGTTTGCATAAATTTGATATGGTTGCTTCTTTTCCGTCTCTTGAAGCATCTATCAAACATGTTTGTGAAGGCTGTATTTTGGGTAAAATGCAGCGTTCTAAGTTTCCAAAGGATAGTTCAGTTAGGGCCACATGCAGGTTGCAGCTTGTGCATAGTGATGTTTTGTGGGCCCATGCAAACTTCTTCCTTGGGCAATTACCTGTACTTCATGACTTTCAGTGATGATTACTTCAGGCATGCATGGGTATTTCCGCTTAAAGTGAAGTTTTTATGTGCTTCAAATAATTTCTGGCTATGGCTGAAAATGTCTCGAAATGTATTATGGGCACCCTCTGTTCCGATCGAGGGGGGAAGTATATGTCTCATGAATTCAATGCATTTCTGGCTAGTTGCTCGTGGGATAAAACACCAATGTACAATGCCTTATACGCCTTAGCAAAATGGTGTAGCTGAGAGGAAAAACATGTCACTTACAAAAATGGCACGATGTATGGTCAAAAGTCAAGCTTTGCCGCATTCTTTTGGCTTGAGGCCATCATGTGTACCACTTATGTACTTAGTAGGTGTCCTATGAAAGCTTTGTTGTCTATTACTCCATATGAAGCATGGCATGATAGAAAGCCTTCTATTGAGAACATGCGCGTTTTTGGCTGTTTAGCTTATGGTTTAGTGCCACAAGTGCAATGTAGAAAATTGGATGATAAGGTTGTCAAATGTATTTTTGTTGGTTATAGTGCTGAAAGCAAAGGTTACAAGTTGTATCATCCGCAAACAAAGCGTATTCTAGTTTCACGGGATGTACTGTTTGTGGAAGATTCTCTTCATCCCTTGTTGTCATGTACTAGAGACAGTAATGTAAGCTCATAGGACATTTATGACACTTTGTTGCCTCTTTTCAATGGTGGAAGTTCGAATGTAAATTCCAATGAGGCAAATGTACAACCTATGGGTGTTTCCGAAAATGTTACAGATCAGCCTATTATTGATGCAAATGTACATGATGTACTTGAGGAAAGGGTTGAAAACGAGCAGGCTAGAGGTATGCCAAAATGGCTTGTGCATACATTGCGTGACAGTAAATTGGATGCACCTTTGTCTAGTCATTTTTGTTCAGGCTCTGGCCATGCATCTTATGCATCATATTGTTATGCTTTGGCTGTGTTTAGCTTACACGATGTTGAGGAACCTCTGTCTTTTGATGAAGCACATAATTCAAAAAATTGGATGGCTACCATGCAATCAGAATATGATGCACTTATAGAAACTGACAGATGGACTTTATGTGATTTGCTTCCTGGCAAAAAGGCCATTGGTAGGAAGTGGGTTTATAAGTCGAAACGCAAGCCGGATGGTGAGATCGATCGCCATAAGGCTGGACTTGTTGCAAAGGGTTATGCATAGCAAAAAGGCATAGATTATGAAGAGACTTTTGCTCCCACTTGTTGTATGACTATTGTGCGTTTTCTATGTGCATTGGCATCTCATTTTGGTTGGGATGTACATCAATCAGACATTGTTACTGCTTTCTTGAATGGTGACATATTTGAGGAAGTTTATGTAGCGCAGCCTCACGGTTTTGTCGAGAAAATACAAGAGGACAAAGTGTGCAGATGTAAGAAGGTTTTGTATGGGTTGAAAGTTGAAGCAATTTCCTCCTGCTTGGTATGAGAAAGCTGACATTCATTTGGTCAAACGAGGCTTTCATAACAGTCCAACAGAAAGCACATTGTATGTAAAGCATGAGGGTGATGTACTTCTCATTGTAGTTCTTTATGTAGATGATTTGTTGATCACTGGACCTGATGAGAGACATATTGATGAATTACAGGCTGATTTGAATGCTTCTTTCAAGATGAAAGATTTGGGGTTGTTGCATCATTACTTCGGAATACAGTTTAAGCAGTGTGATGGTGGTATTGCCTTGTGTCATAAAAATTACATAAAGACATTGCTATGTAAGTTTGGACTTGAGGATTGCAAACCTATTGCCACTCCCATGGAAACATGTTTAAAATTGAGTCTTCATGATGCTGGTGATCCTGCAGATGTCACTCTTTACCAAACTGATGTTGGATTATGTATGCAACACAAGGCCGGATATTCAGTTTGCAGTCTCACAGCTCAGCAAATTTATGCATAGCCCAGGGTCTAACATTGGCAGGGTGTCAAGAGGATTTTCCGCTACCTTAGTGGCACTTTACATCTTGGCTTGTTTTATCCCATGGGGGGATCATTGCCGCCAGACTACATGCTTTTTCGGACTCAGATTGGGCTGGTTGTTTTGACACACGAGTGTCCACAAGTGGTTTTTGTTTCATGTATATCATGGTTGAGCAAGAAGCAACCTATTGTGGCCACTTCTAGTTGTGAGGCTCATTACAGGGCAGTCTTCACAACTACGGTTGAGTGTGTATGGCTCAAACGCCTTATGGCTGATTTGGGTGTTGGACAGGACACTACCAACACTATCTACACTGACAGTCAGAGCACATTGGTAGTTGCAAGGAACCCAGTTTTTCATGCTCACACAAAGCACGTTGAGGTGCATTACCACTATGTCAGGGAGAGGCTCTCAGCAGGAGAGATTAGCTTGCCTTATGTGCCAACACAGGACAACCTTGTAGATATTTTCACAAAGGCATTGTCTCATGAGAAGCTCGAAGCTTTCCGTAAAGCTTTGGGCTTACTCCCCATTGTGGACTGATCATGTCCTCAGGGCATGGCACTTCCCTTTACTCATGTGCCAACTCTCGTTCACCGCATCACTCCAGGGGGGATTTGTTACCATATACATGTGGTAGTGATGTGTGTGAACACACTAGGACCGCCGGGGCATTTTTCCCTCTTTAGGAGGTTTTTCCACCCGTGCATTTTATATACGCCCATCACTCTAGGGCTATCTATCTTTCCATTGCACATTAAGTAATACACTCTCAGTTGTGTGCCTTGTGTAAGTCCTTCGTCTTCTCAACGCTGTGTGCGTTTCTCTGCAACCCTAATTCCAACAAACTATAGGTTGGGCATATGGACGATCGTGAGAGCAATGAATCCATGATAGTAGAGATGGTAGATTGGAGATAAGACAGAAGCTTGTGGCCATAAAGTGTGTCTAACTTTGTTTCATCAACTCCCTATGATTAGCTTGCACAAATAATGAACCTTGCATCTTTCTATGTTTCATATTGAAACCTATCCTAGGATATTGCTTATCTATAGGATTCAATTAAATTGTTATTGCGCATGTGGCCAAGTGGTGCATCTTGAAACCTAAATCTTGATATGCTTCCTTTATTCTTAGTTCTCTCCAAGAATCACTAGAGTGGAGATTGGACAATTGGTGGATATGACTTCTCTCAAAGAGGAAATCAAGTAGCGGAGATTTAAAAATCTATGAACAATTTTAATTGGACAATCTTCATATTGCAACGATGGTTGATTATAGGTTGGACATACAATGGAGAAATATGTTCATGTGGTAAGTCTACTTGTGTCTAAATGTGACTTGGCTTCAACAAATGGTGGACATAGTGGCACCCATCCTACAACTTATCATATCGGACACTTCAATTCTCCATGTTTAGCACCCCCAATGATGGGCCCAGTGGGGGTTCACGCACGACATCCTTGATCAGGGTCTTAAGGCAACACCCCCACCAATGGGTATCCAAGGGACATCACCCTCAGTGGGGGTTCCGGGGCAACGCCCCCGACGGTCGAGTTTCGAGGGCATACAATATACCCTCTTTTTTGTTTGTTTTTTTTTTATTGCTTGGTCGAAACCCTCAATTTGAAAGACAATCTATGAAATTTTAACCTTAGTTTTCAAGTTAAAAAATCACACGTGGCTTTTGAGATAATCCTAGTGCAAGAACATAATGAAGAATAATGAAACAACGAGAATAGCAAAACAGCAGAACAAAGGCGATTCAACAAAACATAGGCGAAACAACTGAACATAGGTGATTCAGCAAAATATAGACGAAACAATAGAAGATTATGCTTGTGGGCAAGGGAAAATTATAGCTCGTGTGGAATAATATCTTGCACCGTCCGAGAGAGGCGTACACATAGCCTACGACAAACCTGATTTGCATAGAGGACTTTTACATCATCAAAAACAATATCTCTTGCTATGTAGAATTCAAGCATTTGAAAAGGTGCACATAATATCCCTCTCTCTCTCTCTCTCTCTCTCTCTCTCTCTCTCTCTCTCTCTCTCTTTGCCTTTCTCTTTCTCTCCCTCTCATCTACATCACCTTTATGACTTCAAGAAACAAAATGGTTCTCTGCCTTTGTGTGTCTCCTTCTTTTACACACACACACATACACACACACAACCCACACATATATATAGTCAAAATTTCTCTTCCTCTCAATATTCGCTTTACTCACATGCACACCCACGCAAAGACAAAAACACACATAAGCACATAAAAACTCTATCTCTCACACACAAACATTCAGACAAAATCCAAACTTTTCAATTCATGCTCTCTATCCTTGTTGTTCATGTACATCCATTGTGTTAATAATATTCATGCATTGTATGTATGTACGTTTGAGTGACTGTGTGATTGTTTTTCCTGTGTAAAGTTCTACGTGCACATTTGTGAATATCTGTGTAAAATTGTATGTAGGTATGTATATTTTTGAATATGTTGCAATGTATCCTATTGAATGGTAATATACATACCAAATGTACCTAAACCTATGTATACATACAACACACTATAGATACATGACATACATACTTATACGTAAAAACAAGAATGTACACAAGCATGTAAGTTTGAGTAGTTGACTTACTTGTGTGTTCCAGTGAGGCCAATTCTTGCACTTATGTTTGCTTTAGTATTGTTTGGTTGCTTTCTGTCCAACCTATCTCAAATTGTGATGTTCATTTTTCTTTCTCAACAAAGGTATTATAGCTTAGTGATTTTTCTAATGGAGGTCATAGGTGAAACTAGGACATGCTCATAGATAATACATGAAGTGAAAAAAATACCTAGTGGGATGAAACTAAAAAAGTTATAAACACAAAGAAATACCAATTATTGTATTGATTTCACCTAGATTGCTAGTTGGACCTAGAACATTGGTACTTTTTTATGTTATAGGTTGAGGCTGTGGTTGAATTGAGATTGGACAAGTGGTGGACCGTGCTCTCATGTTGTAACATCTCTCTGAGGCATGGTCTCATTTTTCTTCTTCACAAGTGGCTATAGGTTGAGGTTGGACAAGTGGTGGATCTTGCTCTCATACTATAACATCTCTCTCATGCACGGTTTCATATTTTAGGTGGCATAATTTGAAAGTCTTGAAGAGTGTGAATAAAATTTTGTGTGTTAATTACGTTTTTATACGCTTTCAAAAAATTATTACATTCAATGTGCCATTAGAGTTTCTAACCAGTTATTTGTGTTTTGTTTGATTTAGAGAAAACATGGTTAAAAAATGAAAATTTGTGATGGTTCTTGTTAATGTTGACTTTGCAAGTGATGATAAGAGAAAATGGTACTTGGATGTTTATGGAGTGCAAGGTGCACAATTTCATAAAGTGCATGTCTTTGTAGCTAGTGACAAAGATGATAATATATTTGATGATCAGGGGCACATAGTCTTTGCAAGTGTTTTGATAGTTGAAGGACATCCTTACATTGAGTGCATTGACATTGGGATACCTGACAATTACGAATACCAACCATTGGCAAATTCCTACGTCCTTGAAAAAATGATCAAAGACAAGGAAGAGACAATGTTTTCACGAAGTTGGGATGTTAATGAAGATTTGTTCAATATCAATGCAAAAAGGCTACAAGATAAATTTATTATTGCTTTAAAAGGCAAGCAAGTGAAGGATAAGAAATCAACCAAGAAGACCACAAAAAAAAGACAAGGGGTGTTAGAGTAGCTAGTGTTGTAGATGTAGATAAGGCCATTTTCAGATTGGAGGACACAAGCAGTCAACCCTTATTAAGGTTTGTGGAGCCTGAATGCTTTAAGAACAAGATCCCAAAAGCAAAGAAGCGTGCTATAGGAGACATGGAAAAATATTCCGTATATTTTTGTTTCAAGTATAAGGAGTACAAGATTCCAATCACTAATTTAAATGGCTTCTGTTAGAGTGAGTGCATTCTAGATCCACCATAATTGGACATTTTAAACAACTTCTAGAAGCTTTGGTGCATTTTAGATCTACCACTTGGCTGTTCTAAAAAGTTTTAGAACATAGATTGTTTCTTAGATGTATCTGTAATGAGAATGGCCTATGAACTTTGAGAGTAGCAGAATTAGGAAATTAGGTGAAGCATTTTTGAGAGATTACTTTGTGAGCATAGCGGGTGAACTTAATTGATGGTAGCAACATAAACATGGTACTTAGTTAACTTGGCATGAACAATACTTTTGCAAAAGAGAGAGTTTAGAGAACATGACAATAGTTGAGGACCGGATTCATATGGAGCCGGTCCCCCCTCCAATAGGCATTTGTATTATAGTTTCTCCCATCAAGAGAGACTTGGTACAATACAATCTTTGTGTTCCTTGTGACCTACGTGATGCAATGAAGATGGAAAGCTTCATGCATCACAAGCATAACATAAACTTGTAGCAAGCATTAACTATCCCAAGCCTCAGTCCCAAGGCCTCAAACACTTCGAAGGTGGAGAGAGCTAGCGGGGAATGAGGGTAGGGAAGAGGAAGAAGAAACATTCCATAGGAGAAAGAAATAGTTCCTCACTTATCATTACTCTTCTTGCTAGCATACATAATAGCATAGTAATGGAGATGGAAAGCTTAAGCATTGAAGCATGGCTCTTGGTTGGATTTGCATTCCATAGCCAATTGTGTTGATGTAGGCTCTCACTTCTCACAAGCTTGGAGAAGGAGGTGGTGTTCCTCAACTTTCACCAAGTGAGAATGCCCCTCCAAACGAGTGTGTGTGTGTGGAGTATATACCCCTAGCACTCCCCCCTCCTTGCTTTGGGTGAGTGGTAGCTTTCCCACATGCTTCAATCTCATTGGACCCCTCTCCCCCTAGCCAATCACATGCAACATGTAGTCAAGTACATGGGTAGTCTTTTGACAAGTGTCCTCCTTACCCCTTAGAGAGAGAGAGAGCTTGAAAATATATAGATATTTGTTGGATGGAAGTAGAAGCTCATTGGACCCCTCTTTAGCCCAACCAATAGCATTCAAGCACCCCACGTGGTTAAGCTTAGTGAGAGTCTGACATGTGTCCCATGTGCCCTTTTAGAAAAGCATGTCCCTTGGGTGAGTGGAAGGTTAGGTCAAAGATTCCCCTAACTTTGGGACTTTTATGCATAGGAAGCTTCTCAAGCAACTTCCTCATTAAGTGTGTAGGGTCTCTTTTTTATTCAAGCTTCTTACCCCCCATGCATAGGAAGCTTCTCAAGCAACTTCCTCATTAAGTGTGTAGGGTCTCTTTTTGACTCAAGCATCTTACCCCGCATGCATAGGAAGCTTCTCAAGAAACTTCCTCATTAAGTGTGTAGGGTCTCTTTTTGACTTAAGCATCTTACCTCCCATGCATAGGAAGCTTCTCAAGCAACTTCCTCATTAAGTATGACAAGTACCTCAAGTACCTTAGTCATCAAGCATGAAAAGCACCTTAGGTGGAGTTCCCACCCCTAGCTTGCCTAAGGTCAAAGGCAAGTTTAGGTCGGGTTCCCACCTCAAGCACATCCCTAGTTTGCTTAAGGTCAAAGACAAGTTTAGGTTGGGTTCCCACCTCAAGCTTAGCCCTAGCTTGCTTAAGGTTAGGTCAGGTTCTCACCTCAAGCTCAGCCCTAGCTTGCTTAAGGTCAAAGGACTTTTAACACTAACCATTGGAGGTCTTTAATGAAGCTAACCTTAAGGTCTTTTAAGCTCCATTAGTTAAACTTGCTCTTTGACAGACCATCTCTCATTTGGGTCCCTTTACCATTGGCCCCGTCTTGAGATAGATCCGTAAGCACATGTCTATATTCTAACCCTTGTTTCCGTTTATTATCCCACATTAAATGATCAGTTTAATATGAGAAAATCATTTGGTTGGGTTAGATATTAGATATTTAATGACAGTATCACTTGGAGATTTGAAGTTCAAGTTCTTGTTGAAGAGTAAGGGAATTCTTAATCCACCTCCACGCCACTTTAAGCAAGGTGTGAGAAGGGAGAGTGCATCCTATATTTAGAACTTGCCCTTTTGAAACAAATTAAGGAAAATCCAAGATCCACCACAAGACGAGTCTAAACATGGTGGTGTAAAAGGAAAAATGCATTCTAGATTCACTACCTTTCCATTCCACTTGTCCAAGTTAGGCTCTATTGAGTTATAGAGGACCATAAGATCTTTGAACAATGTTGTTGTCATATTGGCATGAAGACTTATATGCTTGCATGCACCCATAAATTTGTTACTCAAATAATTTGAATCTGTTTTCTTAAATTAGGATTCATTCTAATGTATTTTGACATGGAGTGCACCCTATTATAAGGGGATTTTTTTATTAGTGAAGTTCATCCCACTCTAAGGAGACTTGTTATACTTGGTATTTCTAGTCATTGGGTATTATATACAATTTTGTACTTAATATAAGTTGTATCAATAGAAAACCCCTTTTTAATACTCATTATATAAAAAAAGTCATTGAACAATGTTGTTGTCATACTGGCATGGAGACTCATACAAGCATATGCCATGTTGTTGTGATATTAGCATGAGAAGTCATATGCATGTATACATGCACAAACAAACAATTTATTATTTAAATCATTACAATTTTGAATAATATGCAACTATAACCCATTCATTTAAAACATAATGTCAAAATCACAAGAGTGCTTTATTTACAACTCTTTATCTTGTAACAATCCTTTATCATAAAATTTGTGATTGACATTAGTTTAATTCTTCTCTCTTAAGACTTGTGTTTTTCAAATACGTTTAATAATAAGAACAATGTACCAAACACAAGATTGTTGCATTTATTATAGTTGCCAATAGATTGAAATTTCCTTTATAACAATTGTTTTTTTCTCATAAATACACATAGAATAGCAAAGAATGTAGCTAGTTGAAGGTCTACATTGACACAAGTAGCATGAACTCGATTGAAGACTTTAGAATGGCCAAGTGGTGAATTTTAAAAACCCTTTGTTACAAAATGTATTTAATTAGGACGAATTAACATAAGTGTAGTTGAATACCTAAATGTCTTATCTTCTTGAACATGTTCAAAAGAATGCATCTATGTGCACAAAGTGGTGTATCACATGGTATTTTAGAATGTAATATATATGATCTTAACACTTCTTGATGTAGATTAACAACTATCTAAAATAGCAGAGTGAAAGACATTTGATAGCAATATCTTAAATAAATTTTAAATTTTTTGTTTTGGTAAGGTCAAAATTGCTATATTCATAAAAATTGAAAGTGATTATTAAGCTTGGGAACGGGGTTTTTCCCACTAGAAACCTCATTTATTTCAATAAATAACAACTAGACATACATGTAGGTACTCATTTTAACTAATTTATCACTTTGAGTGTAGCTTGGACAAGAAGTGGACTTTGTATTTCTCCATAGGTTAAGGGAACCTAGCTTGGACAAGTGGTGGACCTTGAATAAGTTTAGGTACTCACTTTGAACTTACCTTGGATAAGTGGTGGGCCTTGAAACCAAGATCTTCACCTTGAGATAAGTCATAGGTAGGAAAATAGAGCATACACAATGATAATGGATGGAATGTACTAGTCTCTTAACAATGCAATTGACTAAGACCATGGAATTTCACGTCCAATTTTGTTCTCAATGTGTAATATAAGTGCATAATTTGGAACGAGGCCTTAAGCAAATTGATGTCTTTGACAAAAATCTCATTACTTTATACATGATATGCTAAAAGTTGTCCAACCTGGGAATTGAGATCTTTCCAGTTCACCTAATATAGTCTTAGCATGTTTTACTCTCTCAAAAGTGGATAGGAAAACCTATATCATGTCCCTTTCATACCTAGGGCTTTGTAAGTAAACACCCTTTCTCCAATTGCGATTGTCTTTCTCTTTTTGTCATCTCTTCTAGCTATTGTCTCTCGAGTCTTCTTCTTTTTTCTTCCTACAAAAGCTAGTCTTTTTCTATCAAAGTAGCCTTTATTACTTATACATTTTATTGAGCTTCATTTGTTTTTAAAAGAACCTTTTGCCTCATTAAGTTTATGAATATTGAGGGACCACTTCTTGCTAAAAAGTGGAGCCTTCCTTTGAAGCATTGTAGATAAGTTTTCCATTAGTTCTTCCCTTGCTTCTTGATGCGAGGGATTAATAATTTACCAACTTTTTGTGAGTGTCTACCATGTTCGAGCAAACTAGATCCCATTGTTGTTTCATTTGACCATTCCACACATGCATGGTATCACAATATAGATTGCCAAAAACATTTCAAATTTTGGGTCTACACTAAGCGATGGTTTATAAGGGTATTAGGTTGATCTCCTAGCTCAATTGCATTCTCCAAATGGGTTTGTCACCAAGTGGGAAGTGCTAATAACTCCCTAGCCCTTTGTGGGATTAACCAAGTTTTTGATAAGAGTCTTGATTCCCTCCTTCCCCCCCCCCAGGTGGTTGTTCCAGGTTTCCCCCTACCTCATTATCTGTACAATGCTCTAAGGAAGGCTCTTATTGGTTCTGTGGCACTACGTGGGAGGGCAAAAAATTGCGAATTTTGACCTCCTTCATAGTTGACTCCCCAATGACCCATAATCTTTTGATGATATAGTGCTTTGCAAATAGATACCATTATCCTATTGGTTTGTGATATTTTGTTCATGGAAAAGCGATAGTGAAACATGAATGATTTGATTGATTTGTCGATTTTTGGGGGCAAATGCATATACAAGCAACACCATAAAAGGTAGATGGTCTCACCTAGGGTAAAGGGGCCAATCGTGGGCCACCTAAGAAGAGGCACCTGTAGCTTTCTCCTCCAAGCTCAATTTTCAGTGATGGAAAGCTCATTTGATGCGCAATGTCGAGAGCTTTAAGAGGATATAAATTTTGTATATGACAAATGTGTGTGCTAAAAGATGTAATATGATTTATCAATCATGTGTAACAAAAAAGGGGGGGCAAAGGAGAGATTGATCTAGCCCTAAAAGAGAGAAAAAGGAGCCAACAAGGATTGAAATGAAGTGAAAACCAATAGCATCATTTTATTTCAAATGATGTAACCGTTAGACCTCCTTTTTTGTCTCTCTATTGGGTGAGGTTGTTTGTTATATTGGGCAAAGTTTATCTTTATATTGGGGGTGGACAGAGCCTCCCTTTGGGGGCCGTCCACCTATTGGCCCCTTTACCCTAATGCATACAATGTTATGTGACGGCATGTGCTTACCTACTGTATGAGCTTGGTGCATGTCAAGGCATGTAGCATCAAGCTAGTTCCCTCTTTGTGCATTAGAGTAATTTGTGAAATTAGCAAAGTTTTGAAGTCACAATATAGCCATTAGCATTTCACGACAATAAGGGGACATTTTCCTTGAAAGCAATAGTACAACCAATATTGACTCTCTCTCTTGTATTATGAGAATTCAGAGAAGACTGTCGCACTTTTGTGGCTTGACTTACATGATCTCTACTTTTTACATTTTTAGAAGATCCAATTTGCTTCTTTCCTTTCCGTGTTCGTGAGATGATATTCTAAATATTGAAAAACTTATTACACAAAAATTACAAAAGTGAAAATCTTATTTGTGGTTTGACTTACATGATCGATGATTTCTACATTTTTAGTAGACCTCGTTTGCTTGTTTCCTTTCCATGTTCGTGAGACGGCATTCTAAACATTGAAAAACTAATTATACCAAAATTACAAATCCACAACTCTAGCTTACCAAAAGCTGAAAATTTAAAAATCAACATTCTGATTGCTTGGTGAGCCCAAGGTTCTTTTTGCCTTATCTGAACGCAGAAGCCACCACGTGGCATTAGATTTAATTTTTTTTTAAAAACATCACTGCCATGAAAAGCTCTAAAAAAAACTCCGTGCGAAAAGCTACAAAGTGGATAAAATTAAAAAACTCTGCGTTGCTCAATTGCTCTCGTACAGAAGCAGTTCGATCTTCTCCATAAGTAGTTCACAGTATCCCTGAAGCAGCTCGGAGCTTTGTCTGCAGTTTGTCCCCATGGGCATATTCGAATTGGCCTTCTTTTGCAGTGAAGCCTCGATACTTGATTATAGGCCTACTTGCACCTTCCCCACGTAGCGATCATAGCAGCTTTGTGTGCAACAAGACCTAGTGGCTAGCTGAACAGTATGTCCAGCTTCAACTACCTTACTCAGATTGTTTCTGTAAGCACAACTTGTTATGGACAACATTATGCCGCTCCAAGTATATAATCTCATGTAGATTCAACGACCCTGTGCACTCGACAATCCTTCAATGTTCATGGAAATGATACGCAACAGGTCCCCATGCCTAATTCTCAAGATTCACACCAATTATTTTTTGCGCAGTTTGCATGTGCAACAGGTAAGCTGGGTAGAACCGGAAAGGAGTACCAGAGACCTTTCAAACCCTGGTTATATTTTGTAGATCATCAAGCTGGAGGGTACTTTGGATGCTTGCCGACGTGATGAGCATTCGTGCGATCAACCAATGGCAGAGGTATGTTCT
The DNA here is from genome assembly GCF_014529385.1 of Adiantum capillus-veneris. Taxonomy (NCBI): domain Eukaryota; kingdom Viridiplantae; phylum Streptophyta; class Polypodiopsida; order Polypodiales; family Pteridaceae; genus Adiantum; species Adiantum capillus-veneris. Next base: position 82,838,257 of record NC_140937.1, read on the forward strand.
AGTGCTACTGAAATTCAATCGATGATAAGTTGGCCTAATCTGGAGTCGAACCTCCAAAACTCATTGCCTTTGCAGGCCCATTCAACACATTTTTCTGCTGATGTTATCAGGGTGTTGGCGATGCAGACGATTGTCGATCAACATCTGCATGTGAGTTACACACACAACTTTTTGCATACGGTTGCTTGCCAGATGTATGTGATGTATTACAATCGTGAATACACAAGTAGTGAATGCATGTGGTGTATCACAATAGTGAATTCACCTTGTGCATATTTACTTTAGCTCTAAATAATTTATACCATACTAGGTGTCTAAATAATTGATGCCATACTATATATGTCCTCATTTCTCCCGTACTAGGTGTCAATATGAAGTTCTCAAGACCTAAAAGATTACAGTCCAAGTGTCATATAAGCTAAAGAGCAAACTACAGCCAACTTGAACCTAGCTTACCGTCCATATGCTAGGTCATGGTTTGAAATCATTGCATTGTATTAAGATTGGAGCATGCAATATGACATCTTTGCTCTCCCAATCTAGAAATACGTCTCTGCTGCGCGACGTCATACCTCACATATATAGCGATAAACAAGGTCGACAGATAAATGAAATAGACACTCCTATTGCCCTCACTTCTGTATTATTGTTGGGTGCTTTGTCATCGGAGTGGCAACAACAAGGCTTAGCAGCATTGTATCTACAGTCCATTCCCAGTTCAAGATACCAACCACGAATCAACAATATCCTCTCTCTATTCATGAGACCGATTAGCAATATTTGGACATAAAAGAGGTAGATATTATAATTATAGACGAGCTATCCATGTTAATCCAAACGACTTTTGACCTTACCGTAAGACAAAATGTCAATGTAACAAGCAATAAATTGGCAGATCCCTTCAACAACAAATGTGTTCTCTTGCTCGGTGATCCTGCGTAACAACCTTGCCTTGAATAAATTGTACAATCAAACTGGCATTACAAAACTTGAAATGAAGACGAACGCGGGTAACATAAATGTCCTTCAGTAGTGGCTCGTAGACCCTAAGTTCAATGAGGTGGATTTGATCGCAATTTGCGTGCACTGCATGATCATTGAAAATATTGACTTGACAATCGGTGCGGCAAACGATGCAACATGCATTATCGATGCCATAACACAGAACACAGAAGGTGAAGGTACATGTATCATTGCCCTCATTCATTGTATTGGGAAGAAGAAAGGCAAAACACAAACAACTATAAAAGAAGAAAGACAAAACACACTCGAAATCCACCTTCAAAAATGCGAGCTGACATGTTGAGCTAACAATGAAAAATTTCTTTTTCAAATACTTTCCGTTTGTAAGAATTTACATGTAGTATGTATACTAGAAAAAACACTCATCTGTAGACATAGTAGTACAACCTCGCTTGGATATAATCTCAATTGTAACCACCCCTCTCTAATAATTGATGCACCTAACTTTGTCTCCTCCCATAAACATTATAGCATTTTTCAAGTGTATATCCCTTTCACGCAATGCCGCCCTCCCCAAATTAGGCCCGTGTCACACTAGGGCAGGGAAAAGTTGGCCATGCTGAGATCTCATTTGCGGAGCAAAAAGGGAAACATGGCCTGCAGCCTTTGTTAGAGGGACGACCTTGCACCCCCGGCCAACTTCACAAGGCAGTGGCCATCTGCAAAACTGGGCGCGCGAAGAGAGATGATGGGCGTTGGAGTCTGACAGTCAAGGTTGCACCACATGCCGCCTTGCGGTTTGCCGCCGCAGAGCGTGGCCATCTACCTTTTCGTGTTCTGGTGTGACAACAGTAGGTCCGACCACCTTCGAAGAGAGAGAGCAACCTTCCTCCAAGTGTCCATAGGCGAAGCCCTTAGAGTCTGAAAAGGGCCTTAGTCTGGCTCTTGTTCCCTTCAGTTCTAGCTGCTAAAAGTCAATTTGCATATGTCTCTATAGATGTTATACAGCCAGGCCCACCAAGCAAGACTAGTTTTTGCGTGGGTCTCAAAAGTTAAAATCATTTTACTGAACGATTCAAACAACACCGGGCTTTGAAGACCCGCCATTGCAATCACTCATCGATAGTGTGAGCGAACATGGCGATGGAGGCAGTGGCAGAGGGGCTGTGGTCGCTAGCAGAGAAATTTGAGGAGGGCAAATGCATCGCGCAGGCGGTAAAGTGCTTGGAGGCGCTTTGCCAGAGCCATGTCTCTTTTCTCCCCATCCTCGAAGTCAAAACCCGACTCCGCATAGCCACTCTTCTGCTCAATCACAGTGACAACGTCACTCACGCCAAGAATCATCTTGAACGCGCTGTAAGTGAACTCATCCCTCTTTTCCTCCCTCGCAGCGTTTTCTGTGCAAACCCTAGCAGTTGTTTCTCCATTTCTGCATGGGAGTGGTCAATAACTGCCAAAAGCGAGTTCTTGATTAGGAGATAAATTTTCTGAGATGCTCTTAAGGTTTAAACGTTTGGATCTTGCATGCAAGTTTTTGCTACTTCTCACATTCTTGCTGTATCAATATGCAAGTTAAAATCATAGCAGCATCGTAGTCTCTACTTAGTGGACACGATCTTTCCTCAGTCCTCTCTCGTTCAGATTGTTTCATAGCATCCTCTTCTCTAACTTATTCACAGACCTGAATTGACTATATCCATCACAAATCAGTACAAATAAATTTTAAAAAATAAATTTTGTTTTGCAACATACAGCAGTGCGCATCTTCTATAAGTATTTTGCTCTTTGAATATGTCTTTTTGACCTTTGCAGCAACTTTTATTGAAGCAAATACCTTCATGCTTCGAGCTCAAATGCAGAGCGTACAGTTTGCTGAGTCGATGCTATCACCTTGTGGGCACCATTCCCCCTCAAAAGCAAACTCTGAAGAAAGGCCTTGAGCTTGCAATGGCAGCTGGAGAAGGGTATATGCCGTAAACTACTGCTTGTTAAATGCTTCTGACTGTTGTATCAGGTTTGAAGGCCGTGTTTTCGAGCTTCACTTTCTCAACTGATCAGGCTTTACTTTCAAGGACTGAAGTTATTAATTAGAGAATGTTTGATACCCACATGTACGCTCTGAAAACTTAGTTGCAACGACCTTTTGCCCATGGCAAGAGCTTGCATTTCCTAGTTTCCAGACTTGATAATGCTTTGAAAACACTTTTCATTGTGGATACTACATGTGTCATTTGGTAAGAAAGCTCCAAACACCCCACGGAGCAATTGTTTAGAAGTGGAAAAGACACAATGTTAGTAGAAGTACACATGAATGTGGTTACAAAAGAGCAACACCAAAAAAGCACATCTCTGAGGGGAAGGTTGAGGCTAGAGGACAAGCCTACATAATATCATGTTTATCATCATCTCCACCACCCCAATTGTCATTGGCTGGTTTTGGAGAGGAAAGGTTACCCTCATTCTCACGTGCACTAAGTAGGTCAAAGTCACGTTCGGAATAATGCCCATGTTTGAAATGAGTAAATTTTTTTCATACATGCCCCAAGCTTTGGTCAAGATTTTGGGCATTATTTTGATGTGTAAACGTTAAGTGTGTTTGTGTTAGACATTGGGACTTTGCACAAAAACAAGGTGAGGAAGCGCATTCTGCTGCACATGCAACTTTTACCCTCATTAGCGGGATGAAGGATCCCCTGCACACATTATGCACACATGCTTGGTGTGGTTGGCTTTGGTGTGGGACCTTTTCTAAAGGGGTAAATGAGATTCAAGATGTATGCTGAAGATTGAGTGGAGATTCTCGTGCTATAGCTTAAGATGCTTTAGTGGAAGCTTTGGTTAATAAGGTGGGTACATATGTATTTTAAAGGGGTGACGGCCTGCACTTCCCGTCGTATGGTATGGATTGTATGGATGCTGTTGGTGTCACAAGTTGTCACCACTGAAGATGAAGGGGGTTAGGGCTCCCGAATCCTAACCCTAGCCAACTTACAAATACTTGCCGAGGGGCCTAAAACCCCTATCTGAAGACAAAAGGGGGTTAGGATTAAAATCCTAACCCTGACCAACTTGCAGTTTTCGGTCGAGGGGCCTAGACCCCAAAAGATGAAGCAAAATCTCAATTTGTGTAAAGAATGTTGACGTGGCAGCCAAGCCTGCCAATTGCGGAAGTTCGTGTTGACGTGGCACATTGTATGGATAGTTCATGTTTTACGGAAATAGCCAGATGAGCGTAAGATTTTGGACCAATAGCTTTTAGAAGAGTTGTTTTTCATGTGAGATGCTTTTGAGGGCCAAGGGCCTTCAAATATGTGAGCCAGGGTCTTTCTCTTGCATTCTAGCTGCATGAAGTAGAGTATATCACCTAGAAGTTGTTACACAAGTACTGGCGCTAGGGTATGGGGCTAGTGCCATCTGGGAGTGGAACTTTGCCACTTCGTGTCTTGCGTGGATTCTCTCTCTCTCTCTCTCTCTCTCTCGTTTAGTTTAGTTTTTTGAAGTGCTAAAAGTTTGTTTGAGTCTGTACTTTTCAGTTGGCATGTGGTGCCCTCTTGTTACAATAGTATTAAAGCTTTTAGGCGTCTGCTCTTTTAAAAGCAAATGGTCCCTCCAAGAACAGACATAGCAAGATGGCGCTTCTGGACTCTACAGAGTACCTGTAGCTCCTTGACTCTGCGACATACTCTCGAGGCATCTTCAATAGAACCTCCCGATTTTGTGGAGCTTTTAGTAGTTGCTGAACTACATGTTGCCACCTTTGTTACCTCAGGCTGTTCCTCCTCCTCCGGCGCTAGAAAGCACCACGGCTTCCTCTCCACAACCCACTTAGTCCTCGATTCCGGTCGGGGGAGTTTTCAAGGACATGGTGCAACATTTTGATTTCTACCAAAGTGCAGCCGTCTCTGCCATTGCCGTTGCCACCATCTCCTCCATTGCCACTTGGGTATAACAGTTGGAGCCCATATGCTTACCTCTATTATCCACATTTCGGATCTGCACTGCATCAGCCAAAGGATTTCAAGGATGTGAGTCTATAGTAAATTTTTTCATCTTTTCGGACGTGAAAGATAGAAAGAAAACCTTACAGTTCTTGAAGCAATTTGACAACATCTGGGGAACTACATTGAAGAATCAAAGATCTCATGAGCTGCCGTTTTCTCAAAGTTAATGCCATGCACTGGTGGAGTTCTATAGCTACCAACTCCAAGGACTTGGCAAGCTTTCAATGTCCCGTGACACATCCAACCCTATGCGTCCATGGACAAGCTATAGCATGACCAAGGTTTAGTTCAGTCAAGTCAATCTAGAATAGGAAGTGTTCTGGCACTTTTCTAAGTCTGTTCGCAGACCATGCATGCCCAGGCACTTAAGAGTAGATGCATATCCTCTAGTTGCACACAACATGATCATGAGCATTACCATCAAAATCCATCAGGAGCATTTTCTAGCGCACAGAACCTATTTTCCCTATTTTTGACATTTTTCATTTTAAGTGACTTTTGTTGGGAACTGGGTAGGGCAATTTTGCTAAAGTAATATATAAGCAAACCTAGCGCTAGACCTATTTGGCAGAAGAGGAGAAAGTTCACCAGGCAATTCACTTGCAGTAGGCTACTCTCTCCCCCTCTCAAGCAAGAACAACCCCCCTCAGCCTGGCGTTTTTCAACACCTAACCTCCAGCGATTTCAGCCCTACACTTGGCGATTTCAGCAGCCTCAGGCCAACGTTTTTGCAGTAGCATTTTTTGCCATCAGGCCAGCGTTTTTGCAGCAGCGTTTCAGCTTAAGTTCAGCGTTTTCACAGCCACAACTTCAGCGTTTTGTTGGCCTAAGAAGACCAGAAATCCAGCGTTTTACAGGGCAGCAGAACAACGTTTTCTTCAGCAGTAAAACAGCAGCAAAATCAGCGATCCATCCATCATCCAATCCAGCGTTTTTGACAGCAAGGAGACTGTTTTCAGCCTTCAAGCCACAGTAGCAGATAGCGGCTTGTCGTCATCGTCACCATCGTCTTAGCAGCATTCAGTTTTCAGCCTCAGCATCACTTAGAGTTGCATCAGTGTCTTGTACCAGATTTGTGCAATCAATAGCGTAGACCTCTCTCGCCATCGAGAGAGGGGCCCTTGGAGGACAACTTTCCGGTGTCGTATTCTCTTCTCTCTCTACCTTTCAGTCTCAGCACCTTCATCCACTTTGTTTGTGATCACTTGCATTCTCTCATTAAAAAACGAAAGGCTCTCCCTTCCCTAAGTAAAAGGAACCTTGAGCACAGTTCGGAGCACTCATCTTGAGCAAAGTTCAACATTCATTCCGTTGCACATTACATTTTTGCCTGAAGCCACATGACATCCCTTTTTGAAGAACAGCTTCTGGCAGAATGGGGTAACTTGAAAATGCTTGCGACCAAAACAAAAGAAAACCACAACCAAAAGTTCTTGGATGTCTACCTGCTGGTGTCTTTCTTCAAGCTGATAACCTTGGAGGACCTGTGCAAATGCTATACCATTGGACGACCATCACCTTTGTAGGAATTTTGTTTGCCCAAGCAAGTTTCTACTATGCAAGAGCTTATGGACCATTCTAGGGTCGGTTACAAACTTATGAAATGAATTTTGGAGTTTGTTACGAAAGATCAACTGACAAACACTCAAAATCCTCCACATCAATGCACAAACTCTTGAAATCCTCGCGACAATTCGACTCCACCCGCAATCGACACTTCACCAACAAGAAACTCTACAACAAGAAGGCAGATGCTTTGAATGTTTCAAAACGGGGATTTACCTCCTATGTTTGTCCTAATAAAGGGGACAAGCCTCAAGCAACCTACTGTTAAGAAAACTGCAGTAGGACTTGTTCCCGAGATTTTTGGCATCTCTATTGATGGCTCCAAAAAATTGTGGAGAGCTTATGACAAGATCAATGGCTTCAAGGATGTTGTTTCTATCAGATTCTCGCGAGAACCCTTGTGTGCTGCAGAAAGAATTGGATCCTCTGTAGAAGAAGAATCATATTGGGCCCTGTAGCCAACGCGATTTACATAAATCCGTATAGGTGCCACGTCAGCAACGTAAATCACGGAAAATCATACGACAACCACGTCAGTAGAGCAAATTGCGGTGGTCCGTACTGCTACCACGTCATCAACCTGTTACATATATCTTTTTAGCCTTTATCCCTTTGGGCCCCATCGGACAGGACCCCATAAGTTGGTACAACTTATAAAAGTTGGTGTCCTTTCATTTTTGGCCTCTCGGAATGGTTGTGCAAGTTGTCACAACTTCTTCTGCATCTTTCAACGGGGCTTTGACCTCTTTATGTCCTTTAGTCATGCCACATCATCACTTTGTGATATAATACCCTCTTGAAAGAAATGTAATCGCCCTCGATTACGCTTGCAAAACCAACATAAGCTAGCAACCAGTCTAGTAAACACTGACTCTAAGTACTGACGCACTAGACAACACATATCCAGAATAATAATCCAGTACTTGCAAGAAGACGACAATCACTGAACGTCACATGACATTCACATCACTATGCCGGTCGAGAACTTCGATGAGAATTATGATCATCGTAACGTATTTAGCAATCACATCCAGATATCACCGGATTGACTCTAAGTATCGACGCACTAGACAACACATAATCAAAATAATAATAATCCAGTACTTGCACGAAGACGACAATCACTGAACGTCACATGACATTCACATCACTATACCGGTCGAGAACTTTGATGAGAATCATGATCATCGTAATGTATTTAGCAATCACATCCAGATATCACCGGATTGACTAAATCTTGTTACTATCATATCCACATCACCCTTCAAGTGAATCAAGACAGAAATGTTGAAGTCATTTTGTCTTTCAATCATGCACTCAGACATCACACAAATGAGAGTATTTATATCAAAATCATTTAAGAGATTCCCATAAAAAAGTACTTCATTTCTTAAAGCCATACAACAGAATACTGTTAGCCCATGAGTACCCATGAAATCTCAAGAGAAACCAGTGACTTTAATCCATGTAGGTAATCTGTGACAAAGGAGCGGAATAATTCCCTTCTTGTGCAATCTGCACCGCATCAAATTCAACCCGTTGATTATCACTAACTCTTGGAATAGTTGAAGCTAGATCAAAAGCCTCAGGGTAAAGCTCTAAAATCTGAGGAGCATCTACTAGGTCCTCCCTCTCCATCCATTTTGCATCTAATGCCGGATAGTTCTTGAACTTGACTAAATACCGATGTATCAGCTTACCTTGCACTTGTGTGGCTGTAGTCTAGGAGCGGTCTTGTTGAGGAAGGCCATGTTGTGGCCTATGAGAGCAGAATGTTTTCTAGACCAGAACGGGTTACATAGATCTACGAGGAGTTGTTAGCAGTTATCCATGCTCTTACTTAATGGTGACACTTACTCGGAGCCGATTCTACAGTGTTCACTGATCATCAGAGTTTACGATATTTCTTGTCTTAGAAACAACTTTCGCACAAGCAGATATGATGGGCAAACATTTGTCACAATCACTCTTTTAAATTGTGCATGTATAGGGACAAAAGAATATGGTGGTGGATGCATTGTGTCGTAAGCCTTTGGTTTTGGCTATTTCTGCAATTCATCACAGCTTTGAGGATATGGTAGCTCAGTACGGCACATATCCGGATTTTGCAGACATCTTTGATCGGTTGTAAAGTGGGAAAGTAGTTAATTCACTCAAGGAAGGTTGTTTGATGCGGAAGAATTTGTTGTGTGTTACACAAGCACCGAGGATTAAGGTTTTGATAGAGTGCCATTGTCCACCTTTTTTAGGCCACTGCGGCGCCCACCTTGAAAGGTGTGGAATGGTTTTTCTATTGGCCGAGGCTCAAAAAGGATGTGGATGAGTTTGTTCGCAGTTGTTTGATATGCCAAAAGGTCAAGTTCGACAGACGTAAGGCACCAGGGTTTTTGCAACCTTTACCTATACCTAGCCGACCTTGGGAAAGTATAGCAATGAATTTTATTTTTGATCTTCCCAAGGTTTAGAGTGGGCACGATGACATCTGGACAGTCATCAATAGATTTAGCAAGCAAGCTCACTTTATTCTAGTCAAGAAGACGGTTAAGCTAGATCATTCGGCTAAACTGTTTGTCTGGCAGATATTTCGTCTTCATGGCATGCCTTAGTCTATAGTTTTAGATAGAGATCCCCGTTTTACTAGCTTGTTTTGGAGGGCAATTTGGGAGAATATTGGTACTCGATTACAATTCTCATCCTCTTTCCAACCGTAGATTGATGGGCAATCGGAGATTGCGAATTCATTAGTTCTCGACTTGTTGAAGTCTTACATCTCTGATCAGAAAGCTCAGTGGAAGAATTTTTTTTCCTTGGTGGAGTTTGCCTACAACATCATATGTCTATGGGGAAGGCGCCATTTGAGATCATTGAGGGTGCTAAGAAGGTTCCACCTATTCTGAGCACCAAGGATAAGATTTTTGAAGCAGATCAATATGTTCAAGATTTGGAGATTGCTTTCACAAAGGTGCGCAAGGCTCTTGAGAAGTCTCAAGCCAGGCATAAGAAGGCAGCAAACAACCATCGACGTGACTTGTAGTTAAAGGAAGATGCTTTGAGAAGGCATGCCTACGGAAACGAAAGGGTAAGGAGCGACTTTTTCCAAAGTTGAGTATGAGATACTATGGCCCTTTCCAGATCCAGGAAAAGATAAATGATGTATCCTTCAGACTAAAGATAGCAGATACTTGGAAGATTCACAATGCATCTCATGTGAGTCTATTGAAACCTTTCAAAGGTGAGGTGCCAGTGGCTGGAATCATCCTCAAATCTAACTCGTTTCTTTGCCTTCTTGGTGTTTTCAAAAGTAGATTTCCGACCCAAGGAGCTTGGATAGTCTGTTGCTCGACTCTACTTTTTGGGCCACTTCTTGATCTTCATGAGTCTGCTGACCGGTCGTTCTACTGCTGCCTCAAACTCATCCTCTGAATACACCTCTGGGTAGGAGACCTAGGTGTAGTTGACTTCTTTAATGCTGACTTCAAAGGTGATCTAATGATGGAACGCCACCTGGAATGTATCTCGTCAAGCGGCCAAAAGTTTTGCATATTGTGGATCTTTGGAGTACCGAATCATCTGTTGGGCACAAGCGTCAACTTGTTGCCGGTGCATCTCCATTCTTTCGTACTCAGTAGGAGGAGATGGCCTGTACTGCTCTGAATCTTCAGAAGATAAACAATGTCGATTGGAATCTTCATTGTTCTCGCTTGGGGCCGAATGTTCGGGCGCCATAGCTTCCTCGTGGTGGGAGTCGTCCGACTGAATCTGTGCGTGCTGTGAGTAAAGGGATCGGATCCTTCGTAGAAGAAGGGTCGACTGAGCTCTGACACCACTAGAGTAGACTTGGACACTCCAAGTCGGGAATCTATCACAACATATGTGAGAAAACAAAAAGAATTGAACAAAACTGAGAGTGAGACGACACAACACAATGAAGTTGCGCGCCTAGAGAGAATGACCCCAAAGATTGGCGCCCCTTTCGGTATTTCTTTATTATTAATGCTTCACAAAGTACAATGTCTAAGGGTCCTCGTCTCAGCAGTGCTCCCAAGCTTATGTGCCTTGGATTGAGGTCCTGGCACTTTATTTATAGGCCTTGGGCCTTCCAAAAGCAGTGTACATAAGCATCTGGGTCCCAAAAAGCTAGCACTAGGCAGCCAACGCGATTTACGGAAATCCGTATAGGTCTCACGGCAACAACGTAAATCACAAAAATCCGCATGGTAGCCACGTCAACAACGCTAATCGCGCAGGTTTGTACTGCTGCCACATCATCAGTCTTTTACGCATATCTTTTTAGCCTTTGTCCCTTTGGGCCCCATCGGGACAGGACTCGATAAGTTGGTACAACGGTTGTGCAACTTGTCACAACTTCTTCTGCATCTATCAGCGAGGCTCTGATCTCTTTCTGTCCGGAGCCTGTCCTTTAGGTCATGCCACGTCATCACTTTGTGACACAAGAGGGTTCCAAGACTAGAAAACCTAATCTAATGGACTCGTCTGGACATGCAGGTACTGTGAAGAGGCTTACAAATTTGCCGGTACTAATCCTGCTAGGATTCTAGACACTCCTATCTAGGAATAGGGGAAAATCGGCTCTTACAATTGATGAAGCTTGTCCACGTGGCACATAGAGCCATGTGCACGTGACATCCCCTCTTGCTTAAGGTGAGGTACTGGTACCGAACTCCATGCACGCCATAAGAAGGTCTCCGATGAAGTTCCTTCTAGATGATGTCCTCCAAGACGACTTTTGAGAGAGAGGCTCTCTTGAGTGATGTGGAAATGTCCAAAACACAAGGATGGTGATGATGCATCTACTTGCAAACAATGGAATCATAGTTACCAAGAACGAGAGATCGGAACGAGGAACGCAAAACTACAACTGGCATGAAATGTCATTCCTTGTTACGGATACTCACGTCTGAAACACGGAACGGGGAATCAGAACGGGAACCTAGAATGGAACGGGGAACGGAGACCTGAAAATGGCCATTCCTTGTAACTATGTATTGAATGCCGCTTGGATCAACGCTGCCCTTGTTGGTTACCAACAAACAATAACCTTTGTTGCCCCAAGTGAGATGGTGTGAACCAAATTGCAAATCCGATGGATGCTCGTTGAGCAAATGGTTGGATAAGCAAACACCGATGTCCACGCAGATGACGTGGTAGTTGTACGGACATTCCACGTTTTGCGTTGATTGATGGCGTGGTAGATATACGGATTTCCACAATTCCCACTGGCAGCTTTCGGGCACCCGCTTCTGGGACCAGATGCTTTTTAGCTTGATGCTTTTTGTGTAACTGCTTTTCATGGGCCTAGGGTCTTCAAATATGTGCCATGGGCTCATTCTTTGGCACGCTTCAGTGTGAAGGTGCAGAAGATGTAGCACCGACGATGTATTGAGTTCAAGCAATATAAAGAAACGTTTGGGGCCAATGCTCTCTTGGGGTGGAGCTTCGCCACTCCCGTCTCGTGTCGTGCATCTCTTTCAATTTAGTTGTTATTTGAAGTGCTTAAAGTTGTTCAATCTGTTCTTTTCCTTTGGCATGTGGTGCCCGTCCCCTGTGACAATGGTATCAGAGCTTCGGACGTGTGCTTTTTTGAAAGCATACCGGTTCTATCAAAGAGCAGACAAAGCAAGATGGCGCTTCCAGATTTTACGGAAAATTTTATGAAAGAAGCTTCGTGTGCCGATCTCGGACTTATTAGCCACTCCCACCCTTACTCCATCGTGCATCGGGCGCGCTAACGTCTTCATCGCTCTGTCTTATAAAGATCCCTTGCAAGAGAAGGATCAAAGATTTTTCAAGCCAGTGTTTTTCTTAGAGGTAGTGCCATGCGGTGGTGGAGGCCTATAGCTACCAAGTGCACACTCCAAGGACTTGGCAAGCTTTCAAGATTTTTTTTTTGGCCCGAAGTTGCATGCCTTCTGACATCTTTCTTCGGAGTGTAGCTTTTGGTAGAGTGGGGTATCCTGAAATGCTTGCCACGGAAACTGTAACTAAGTCAGACTTTGTAAATAATTAATTTATTTACGAAAAAAGAATTATCTAATTAGTTGTGTGCACACCAGAATAGACCTAGCAGTTCTAAGGCCTCAGGTGAGCCTAAATGCGGACTAGAACACCTCAGAGGGACCTTAGCATAAATTACCCTGAAGCCCTAGTGATTGGGAAATCGGGTCTTCAGAAAGGGGTAAGCAGTAGCCTCAGATTTTAGGCTCATGAAAAATACGCGCGTCAGTACAAGCACATGAATGAGATGGGGTCCTTAGAACAGTGACCCTAAGGCTAATAAAGCTAATAAAGCCTTAGGGTAAGTTTCGTTAAATTAAATTTAACTGTCCGTGCTCGGGCAGGCGGCCGGACAAGTGTGAACAGGTAAAGGCGGTGCAGTGTCAGTGCAGCATTGCGCCGGAAGACCTTTGGTGTTCTCATAAAAGAATCATTGGTAGCATTTGTTAGTTAGTTGCACATTTTTAATTAATGAGCTAGAAGTTTTTAAAGTCAAAAGTTGAATGGTTTTTAAGTTTTTAAAGTAAGTGTGCCAAGTGGCACACTTACCAATGCAAACTAACTCTCTCTCACTCTCACTCTTACCCTCTCTCTCTTCCTAGCGCCCCCTCTCCCTGATGGCTATTTAGGAGCCCCCCCTCCCCCATTTTCAGGGCTGGCAGTGCACCTACCCCCCTAATGTGAGCGTGCTCTACGCGGTGGAGCCCTCCATTGAAGCTTGAGAGCAGCCCCTTGCGACATATGTGGTAGCCTTGTGCTCCCATTGTCAAGAACAAGGGATCTCACAGTCATAGACACCTTCTGGTGAAGTTTCATCGCGAGAAGCTGCCGTAGACGCTCTCTTAGCAGAGTGCGGCTGCTGTAATTCTCTGTTTTCAGCCCCTAATCACCTCGATTAGGGCTGTTTTCAGCAGATCAGCCATAGAAATTCTCTTCTCTCTCCTTATCCCAAGTCTACATCAAGTTTGGCGCGATTCCATCGCGAAGAAGACCTCTGTTTCGGCGTAGGGATGTGCATAGGTAAGAATTTCAAGTTATGTGCAGAAAATTACAGCAAGCATGTGCGTGTGCATTTTGCTTGTTTCTTTTTTGTGTTCGATGCATGAATGAATGAGCATGAAGGCAACACATAACGGAAGATGGACTCTCCTCTGTGAAAGCTTCCGATGAGCTGTTTTGGAAGATAGACTCTCTTTTCAAGAGCTTCCAAGCAGTCTCGCAGAAGAGGGGAAATCCCCTAAGTAGAAAGAAAGTGGAAACACTTTCTCAGTCAGTGAAACACTTTCTCAATTAGTAGTCAGAACAGAACAGAAGAAAGAATAGAGGACGGGCGTATGCCCCGTTCCCGTGCTTGTAAAGATTCTCCCTTAGTAATAAAGATATTCTCTTTATGGGGGGGGACCAGCCCATCTTCTGGTCCCCAATGGAGTGTCAAGTTTTCTCTCCCCCTCTAATTCTCTTGAGTATTTGAAGTGCAATTAAACGTTAGTTTACGCTTCCATATTTTTGTGACAGTGGTATCAGAGCAAGGTCCTCTCTCTCTTCCTGAAGGGATTGACGACTCTTGGCAGACTGTAGAAATGGGAGGACGCGAGATAGAGTTATCTCTCCTTCAACAGCAGGTGGAAGAGTTGTAGAAAGCTCTCTCCCATCCATAAGTCCAAAAGATTCTCCATACTCTTGAAAAAGGGAAGGAGAAAATGCCGATGGGGTCGGGAGAAATCTTGCAGAACCCAAAGGCGCCACAACCAAGGAAAGATCCTTTGATTGGAACCTCCCGCATGTACGAGAGGCAGAAGAAACCTCCAGAACGTCATGTGCGGTTTAATCCAAAAGTTCAAGAGCAGGATCCCCCTGATTCCCCTTAGTTCTCTTTCATGAAGGATCTGGATGACATAGTTGCTCCGGAAGACATGTTTCTCGACGATCCGTCGCAGCAAGAAGTGCATTCAAGGGAAAGGACTCTTGTCCACAAGGAGTCTAAGCATAGAAAGAAGGAGCACCATAAGAAGAAACACCATAGGCAGAAAACATTCAAGTTGGGAGATAAAGATGTGAAATTCGACACCTACAATGGACGGCGTGATAATGACAAAGCTTTGGCTTTCATCCGCCAATTTGAAGTTGCATTTGCAGAAGGGAATTTCAAGGAAAGATCCAAGCTTCGCCATGTCAGTTTGTACCTGAAAGGCACCGCCAACAATTGGTGGTTATCCCTTATCCTGGAAGATCGCAAACCCCAAGATTGGACTGCTTTCAAGAAGGAGTTCTACGCATAGTTCCTTCCTCCAGACTATGAGGAAGAGGTAAAAAAAGAATGGGATCGACTTTCACAGTTAGAGACCGAAACTGTTCCACGCTATGTTGATAGGTTTTGGGACGTTCTCTTGAAAGTCACTCCTTTCAAGAAGATTGACGATTCGGAGAAGATGCGCAAGTTTGAAGCAGGTTTGCATGAAGCCTTGCAAAAGGCTATGAAGCTTTACCCTCGAGGTAACTTGCAGATACTTATGAAATCAGCCCGCATAGCTGATGGAATACATGACAAGGGTACTCCCAGGAAGATGGAGCAAAGCACTTACCATGCCAAGCAGAAGGCTCTCCATGAGCAGCCTACCTCTTCTACTTCTTCTCAAAAGAAGAAAAGAACCGTCTCCGAAGCAGAAGCAAAGCCAAATCAGCCCAAGAAAGGGAGATATCTCTCTCCTGCTGAGTTGCGAACCTACATTAGTGAAGGAAGATGCTTCAAGTGCGGACAAGTTGGTCATATGAAGGGTGACTGTCCAACCAAACCTCCACAACCACCCTCTTCCAATGCAGTCCCAGATGTGCAGGGAAATACAACCAAGGATGGAAAAGAAAGAGCTCTTCTCAAAGCATGGGGTAGTATCAACAACCAGCGGGATCTTATTTTGTTTGACCCTGGTAGTACAGACAACTTCATCTCTACCAAGCTAGCTGACGACCTGAACTTGCAGCCCAATCGTTTTGGAGTCTCTATTCAAGCGCAATCTGCTTTCAAAGGGCATAACTCAAACTCTACTCCAATCATAGGGAAGTTGAATCTAAAGGTCGACGACTACAAGGATCAAGAGTCTTTCTTACTAGCTTCACTTGAAGGATGCGATGTTATCTTGGGAATGCCTTGGCACTACAAGATGCATCCCATTCCTGACTATGTTCAGAAAACCTTATCTTTTGCTCATAAAGGAATGGAGTATCTTGTACTTGCAGATGCAGGTGATTGGCGTATTCCTATCGCCAATCACATTGCCATCAAGAATAAATGAAAAAGTGTGTTTCAGCGTACTTGATTTTTGCAAGAGAGAGAGATGTGTCTGTTTCACAACTTTCTTCCTCTTTAGAGCAAAAAAGACTTAAGTTAATAGAAAGATATAAAGATTGTTTTGCAGAAGAACTTCCAAATGAACTTCCACCTTCGCGACCTGAGGATCATACAATTGATTTGATCCCAGGAAGTTCTCCTCCAAATCAGCCCCCTTATCGAGTTAGTCTAATGCAGCAAGAGGAAATTCTCAAGCAGGTTAACGAACTTTTGGAGAAGGGCTTAATAGGGCCTAGTACTTCTCCATATTGTTCACCTGTCTTGCTAGTACAGAAAAAGGATGGCACATTCCGCATGTGCATAGACTATAGATCTCTAAACAAGATCACAATCAAGAATCGATTTCCAATCCCTCGGATTGACGACATTCTTGATAAGTTACAAGGAGCCAGTGTCTTTAGTCGTATAGACTTGAAGAGCGGTTATCATCAAATCCGCATAGCTCCTCAGGATGTGCATAAGACTTCATTTAGAACAACCTTCGGGTTGTATGAATTTCTAGTGATGCCTTTTGGGCTCACTAATGCACCAGCTACATTCAACAGAATGATGGATAGAATCTTCCACTCATACAGAAGCTTTACAGGCGTTTTCTTTGATGACGTCTTAATCTTCTCAGAGACGGAAGACGAACACTATAAGCATCTCGCCTTAGTGTTTGAAGAATTATGCAAACACAAATTATTTGTGAATGCTAAGAAGAGTGAGTTCTTTCTAAAAGAAATCCACTATTTGGGCCATATAGTATCTCACAACCAGGTGAGAATGGACCCTGATAAGATTCAAGCAGTTGTAGAATGGCCTACGCCAACTACGGTACATGATGTACGAAGTTTTCTTGGTCTCTGTTCTTATTATCGGCGTTTCATTCGAGCTTTTGCCGCGATAGCAGGTCCCCTCCATGACCTGACAAAGAAGCGGATTCCATTCCATTGGGGGTCCGGACAAAAACAAGCTTTCGAAAAGCTTAAGTATCTACTCAGTCACGGATCTGTTCTCACCGTCCCTGATCTTCGCAAACCTTTCGAGGTATACTGCGATGCATCTGGAGATTGTGTAGGAGCAGTTTTGAACCAAGAGGGTCACGCGATAGCCTATGAAAGTCGGCGCCTTAAAGATGCAGAGTTGCATGCCTCCATATACGAAAAAGAGCTAATGGCAGTAATTCATGCTCTTTCCATTTGGAAACACTATCTATTAGGAGCTGATTTTATTATCAAGACAGATCATCAAAGTCTTCGCTACTTTCTCACACAGAGAAAGTTATCAGAAAAGCAGATGAGATGGGCCAACTTTCTTTCAATGTTTCATTTTCAGATTTTACACACTTCTGGAACAAAGAATGCAGTTGCAGATGCTCTCTCCAGGCGTCCAAAGATCAATGCACTAACAACAATTTATCATGAGGAACTAGAATCTCTCAGCGAGATGTATCCTCAAGATCCAGACTTCGCCACAATTTGGGCAGATCTTCAAGCTGGTCACTCAAAGCCACCTTATTCTATCAGGGATAATACACTCTATCGTCAACAAGCAATATGCATAGCTCAGCCCTTACGACAAAAGGTGATGGATGAAGCACATAATTCTCCTTATGGCGGGCATCGGGGAATTGCTTCCACCACTAGTGCCCTCGAAAGGTATTTCTTTTGGCCAACACTCCGTGCGGACATTGAAAAACACGTACGTGAGTGTTTAGTCTGCCAAAAGGTAAAATATGACAGACATAAAGTTTATGGCAAGCTTCAACTGCTCCCTGTGCCTAACACGCCATGGGAAAGTATTGCCATGGATTTTATTACGGATCTTCCTCGATCCAAGAATGGAAATGATGCAATCTGGACTATAGTAGACAGATTCAGTAAGCAAGCCCATTTTCTTCCAGTAAAGAAGATGATCAAAGCTGATCACATGGCTAGAATATTTCTAGCTCAGATTTTTAAACACCATGGATTGCCAAAGACTATTGTGAGCGACAGAGATCCCCGCATGACTAGTCTATTTTGGCAGGCATTGTTTGAAAACTTGGGAACTAAGTTTGATTTTTCATCAGCTTATCATCCACAAACAGATGGTCAAAGCGAAATCGCTAATGCCACTGTTTTAGATCTCCTCAAGTGCTATGTTTCGGAACGACAATCCGAATGGGAACAGTACTTACCAATAGTTGAGTTTGCGTATAATAATACCATACATTCCTCAACTGGTAAAGCTCCCTTTGAAATTATTTATGGGAAGCCACTCCTACTTCCTATTATGGTTACCAAAGAAAACATCTTCGCCGCAGATGAATTTGTGCGCAATATTGATATTGCCCATCAACAAGTAAAGCAAGCGATTCTTCGTACTCAAGAGCAACAGAAGAGAAAAGCAGACAAGCATAGAAGGAATCTCAATCTTGAAAAAGGACAATATGTCCTGCTTCGGTTTGAGAAAGCTAGATTGAAAAAGCGGGTCGGCAAAGGGAAAGTTGTCAAACTTTCCCATAGATTTTACGGCCCTTTCAAAATTACAGATAAAGTCAATGACATGACTTTCAGATTGGATTTGGTTTCTCACTGGCGCATCCATAATGCTTTTCATGTCAGTCTCCTCCGACCATATGTTGGACCTCCTCCAGTGACGCCAGTACAAGAAGATCCTCCAGAAGTCGAAGAGACTGAGGAAATCCTTCAACCTGAACAGATAATACACCACTCGGAGAGACAACTCAAGTCGGGGAGTCTACATCGAAAGTATTTAGTCAAGTTCAAGAATTACACTCCTGTGGATGCAAAGTGGATGACTGAGTCCGATCTTAAGGACTACCCCGACATCTTGCATAGTTATGTTGACGCTCTACAATTGAGGTCAACTGTTTAGAACCAAGAGGGATGTAACTAAGTCAGACTTTGTAAATAATTAATTTATTTACGAAAAAAGAATTATCTAATTAGTTGTGTGCACACCAGAATAGACCTAGCAGTTCTAAGGCCTCAGGTGAGCCTAAATGCGGGCTAGAACACCTCAGAGGGACCTTAGCAGAAATTACCCTGAAGCCCTAGTGATTGGGAAATCGGGTCTTCAGAAAGGGGTAAGCAGTAGCCTCAGATTTTAGGCTCAGGAAAAATACGCGCGTCAGTACAAGCACATGAATGAGATGGGGTCCTTAGAACAGTGACCCTAAGGCTAATAAAGCTAATAAAGCCTTAGAGTAAGTTTCATTAAATTAAATTTAACGGTCCATGCCCGGGCAGGCGGCCGGACAAGTGTAAACAGGTAAAGGCGGTGCAGTGTCAGTGCGGCATTGCGCTGGCAGACCTTTGGTGTTCTCATAAAAGAATCATTGGTAGCATTTGTTAGTTAGTTGCACATTTTTAATTAATGAGCTAGAAGTTTTTAAAGTCAAAAGTTGAATGGTTTTTAAGTTTTTAAAGTAAGCGTGTCAAGTGGCACACTTACCAATGCAAACTAACTCTCTCTCACTCTCACTCTTACCCTCTCTCTCTTCCTAGCGCCCCCTCTCCTTGAGCGTGCTCTATGCGGTGGAGCCCTCCATTGAAGCTTGAGAGCAGCCCCTTGCGACATATGTTGTAGCCTTGTGCTCCCATTGTCAAGAACAAGGGATCTCACAGTCATAGACACCTATTGGTGAAGTTTCATCGCGAGAAGCTGCCGTAGACGCTCTCTTAGCAGAGTGTGGCTGCTGTAATTCTCTGTTTTCAGCCCCTAATCACCTCGATCAGGGTTGTTTTCAGCAGATCAGCCATAGAAATTCTCTTCTCTCTCCTTATCCTAAGTCTACATCAAGTTTGGCGCGATTCCATCGCGAAGAAGACCTCTGTTTCGGCGTAGGGGTGTGCATAGGTAAGAATTTCAGGTTATGTGCAGAAAATTACAGCAAGCATGTGCGTGTGCATTTTGCTTGTTTCTCTTTTGTGTTCGATGCATGAATGAATGAGCATGAAGGCAACACATAACGGAAGATGGACTCTCCTCTGTGAGAGCTTCCGATGAGCTGTTTTGGAAGATAGATTCTCTTTTCAAGAGCTTCCAAGCAGTCTCGCAGAAGAGGGGAAATCCCTTAAGTAGAAAGAAAGTGGAAACACTTTCTCAGTCAGTAGTCAGAATAGAACAGAAGAAAGAATAGAGGACGGGCGTATGCCCCGTTCCTGTGCTTGTAAAGATTCTCCCTTAGTTATAAAGATATTCTCTTTATGGGGGGGGACCTACCCATCTTTTGGTCCCCAATGGAGTGTCAAGTTTTCTCTCCCCCTCTAATTCTCTTGAGTATTTGAAGTGCAATTAAACGTCAGTTTACGCTTCCGTTTTTTTGTGACAGAAACCCTAGTAGATTACGACTTGAAATTTCTCGACATCTCTCAGTAGGCGTCTCTTCTCGAGTTGATAACCTTGGAGGTCCCCGGTGTGATTGCTATGTCTTGGGACTACCATCGCCGCGAGAGGAACACTGCCTGTCCAAGAGCTGATGGACCATGCTGTGGTCGGCTTTGATCTTATGGAAGGAACCTAACCCTAATTTTTGGTGTAGATTTCAGGATGAAAGTTAGTCGACTTTTCGAGCTCGATTGATGTTGAGATTGCTTTTTAAGTTCGAGTTCTGTTTGATAACTTGAAAAGTGTTGTTTTTACTCATGGCCCGGTTCCTTGTGGTTATTTACAAGGGGAGTATTGTTGTTGTTACTCATGTAACGGACCTGGATGGTTATTTACAGGGGGAGTATTGAGAAATCTGAGCAATGGTTACTCTCAACACCTCCAAACGACGCAGTTTGCGGTTTGGGGGGCGTTTGGTTGTAAAGGGTCTCTATATCTCTCGGCCCGAACCTTTTTAGGTTATGCGGAAGGAGTGATGAGGGAGTCGTGAAATAGCTCATGGCCCGGACCTGGATGGTTATTTGCGAGGAAAGTGTTCATCGGCAGCTTTATGCATAAGTGAGTATTTGTGTTGCATTGTGATGTGCCAAGTTTAACCAATCAATGAATATTCCTTTTTGGATGAGATACTTCTGGGAAACCAACGACCTAGGATATCAAGAGCTCCGATATGGAATGAGACACCTTATCGGGCGAGATTTTTCTGGGAAGCCAACAACCTAGGATATCAAGAGCTCCAGTCTGGAATGAGAAAACTGATTGTCCCTTGGATTGCCCCTCAAAATGACCCTTGGTAATTTTTTTGAGCTAACTTGAGTTGTTTTGCAGATATGCTGTAATCGCGGACGATTACTTTCTTTCAAGAAAGGGGGATGTCACAAACTGCTGACATGTCAAGCCACTCAAGAATGGAGCCAACATGCAGAGCTCGGTCGAGGGGCCTAAACCCTAAGTGAAGAAGCAACAGCATAAGAAGTTTTACCAACTTGCAAAGTCTTGCCGAGTGGTCTATTAGTAAAGACGAGTTCCCACCAACTTATGGGACCTCGTTTCGATGGGGGCCAAGTGACTCAAGGATCATTAAATAACGCAAGACACACGCTCACAATTTTTCTTGTGTAAAAGTTGATTACGTGGTAGCTGTATGGACGTTTCGCGTTTTGCGTTGATTGATGACGTGGCAGCTATACGGATTTCTGCAATTGCGTTGGTAGCTTTTGGGCACCCACTTTTGGGACCAAATACTTTTCAGCTTGATGCCCGATGCTTTTTAGGTAATTGCTTTTCATGGGCCTAGGGCCTTTAGATATGTGCCATGGGCTCATTCTGTGGCACACTTCAATCTGAAGGTGCAGAGGATGGAGTACCGGCGATGTAATGAGTTCAAGCAATATAAAGAAATATCGAAAGGGGCGCCAACGTTTTCGGCTAGTGCGCTCTTGGGGTGGAACTTCGCCACTCCCGTCTCGTGTCGTGCATCTCTTTCAGTTCAGTTGTTATTTGAAGTGCTTAAAGTTGTTCAAGTATGTTCTTTTCCGTTGGCACGTGGTGCCCGTCTCCCATGACATCAAGCGTGCACACCAAGTCAACTACCCTCTCGCACGCGCACAATAACTATAACCCCCGGTATACAGTGTTTGTAGTTCCTACGATCAAGGTGTATGGTCCTATGCGCAATGGCAGGTCTTCCAGCTACTTGAGTGAGAGAAGCGACCATGGGCGAAACACTACAATGCACACTCAAACTCTCAAGAGAAAAGAAATTCCCAAAGATTAGTGGATTAGTGCAAAATCACAAAGCTCTGATACCAATGTTAGGTGCAACAGAATTGAAATGGTGAAGATCTAGGTTTTACACTTCCACAAATCCTTTTCTGTCTTTCCTTACGTTAGTATTCCTTTTAGCTTGAATGATGGTTCCTTTCTCTTTTTACTGAAGAGAGGGAATGAGAGAGCGGTAGAGATGTGTAGAGGGAGAGAGAGAAAAGAGGAGAATGGCATTCAATGGGGTCCCAACCAACCCTCTCAAGGGCCCCCCACACCGTTGCCGATGTGGTATTTGCTTTAGATTGCATCAATGGAATGTACACACATGCAATACCTTAAGCGTAGACTCTACTAACTCGAATGGTGAATGTCACCGCGGTAACTCTTCAAGATGAAGCACCTCTGGGTTGATTTGATGCACCTTTGGATCTGTCTCGATGTGGGATTGCAGATGGCCACCCTGGGGTAGATCCAGGGCTGAATTGCTCTCCCGATGTGAGAGGAATGAAGGGCTGAAAACATAGATCTTGGTGATGCAGATGATGGATAGCAATGGAGCTCTTGATGATGGCGAGGGAATGGCCGAGAGGCTCAATGGGTTGCCGAAGGACCGGACCGCATCTGAGAGGGGTAGCGTTATTGGATTTTGCACAACTCTGGCGAGGAAGTGGGCTGAAAATGAAAACGCTAAGACTGATCTGCATAAACTGGCAGCGCTAGGGCTGATCTGGCGTTTTATGCAAAAACGCCAGGGCTAATGATTGTTGCTGAAAACATTGGCTAATCTGGGAGCAAATCGCTGAGGTTGATGTTCCTCCTCCACTAAACGCTAGCCAATCTGAGATAAAACCCTAGGCTGAGTGCTCCCTTTAAGGGCGGAACTTTGGGTTATAAACCAACTAAGGGCTAGTTCCCTGCAAATAAATCATAAAGATGATTTTGACCAGAGGTCAGTTTCTGGGTGAAACTGTTGCACATCTGCCCCCGGGAATCCGATCAATGTGGGGAATGGTTCGTTGGATTCTTGTAATCTAAAACTATATACACGTCATGCCAGATGTCCACCGTAGTGTAATAACATCTGACAAAACGCGTGTACAAACCATTTATGGAAGAGGGTTCCAAAATTGGAGAACCTAATCCAATGGACTCGTCCGGATATGCAGGTCGTGCGAACATGCTCACAAAATTTCCGGTACTAATCCGACTAGGATTCTAGACACTCCTATCTAAGAGTAGGGGAAAATTGACTCTGGCAGTCGATGAAGCATGTCCATGTGGCACATAGAGCCATGTGCATGTGACACGCCTCGTCATCACTTTGTGACATTTCCCCCTCAAATAATTGTAATCGCCCTCGATTACGCTTGCAAAACCAGCCAAAGGACATAAACTTTCTTCATTAGACACTGACTCTATGTACTGCACTAGACACCAATCCAACACTTCTACCAAGACATTAGTCATTGATTGTAGCAGGGCTACAGTGTCACTTCATAGGATAGACAGTTGGACAGTTGGTTACAACTGGTCTGGTTCACACTGGACGGACCTTGTGGGCTGGGGAGTGACATGTGGCAGTGCAGTACCTACGGTGGTCTAGTGGACATCGTGGCCAGGTCACCACATGGCTGACATTTATGAGCCGTTGGTGGCCCTTTATTGTGTTACATATGAGTAGTAGCGGTGGGTCATTGGATTATCTTCTTCACCTTTGGTCCAGCATCGTCCTCTAGATCAGTGAGTCTATTCACAGAGCACATCTTCACCATCCATGCACATCTGAGCCTCGACACCCCCATTGTACTTGTGAATCCTGGGCTGGACCTGAGTGTGCTGCCACGCCAGAGTCTTGTATTAGTCTTTGAGATAATCGAGTCATACGTTCTGGTCTGCTGTTGTGTCTTTGTGAGCTCTGTTGACGTCTATTGTTTCCTTTCTGTTCAGTCTGGGTGAGGGAGATTCAGTCTGTTTGAGTGAGATTGTCATGCACATTGCACTGAGGACCACCCATCGTAGAGAGCACGACACATTATCTGCGCTACAGGTGCTCTCATTTTGGCGATCACGGTGGGACCTCACATGAAGTCTCACTCTCTGTGGAGATACAAATCGTGAAGCTAGTTCGTTGTTACCGAGATTCGCCCCTTTGCTTGCATTTGGGTTGCTAGTCTGTTGGTCTGGTCCTCTCTCGCCCTTGTCCAACCAGTCCTCGTCGTCGTCTCTGGTCCTCGTCTCTCGTCCTGGTCCTCGTCTCTGGTCCTCGTCTCTGGTGCTGGTCTAGTCCCTAGTCTCTGGTCTTGGTCTAGTCCCTAGTCCTTGTCCAGTCCTTCTCGCCTTGGTACAATTCTCCTCGTCTTGGTCCAGCTAGGTGGTCTAGTCATTGGTGGTCCTGGACCAGGTGGTCTGGTCATTATCCTCACTTGTCCTAGTCTAGACCTTTGTTGTTCAGCCCACAGTTAAGGGCCCCTTTTTGCCAAAGTTGGTTGGATTGGTGGTCACTGCATGACACATACAAGGCGGTCAGTCGAGCGTCAAAGCGCACGACTGAGCCCTCTGAAGTACTATCACAGAAGAGAACCTTTGACACCTTGTAGAAGTCCATCAACCTCATCACCTATACCTACACATACAACATCACCCATTCCTTCATCCGGTTTTGCATCTTCTCGATCACCTTCTCCAGTAAAGCTCTCTCCTATTCTGCTACAGCAGGCTATTGTGCAACAGGCTACACAAGGGGCCATGGAGCCGTTAGCTAGTGTTTTGGCCAAGGTAAATATCAAGTTCCCTACCTTCAAAGGACTTTCTTCGGAAGATGCTGACGACCATGCACTGAGGTTCGTATCTCTCTGTAGAGGACGTGGTCTTAACAGAGAAGATGCTTATGTGGTACTTTTTCCATCCACCTTGGACGGCTTAGCAGACAAATGGTACAGCCAGTTTGCAGAGAACCATTTTGCAACTTGGGCAGCCTTAAGACAGCAGTTCTGTGCAGCTTTCAGGCCAAGTGACTACCAGGAGAAGGTGTTGGATGAGTTGGCCAACATGGTGCTCAAGCCAGAGGAGACGTTTGCAGAGCTTATGACTAAAACTAAGTCGCTGGTGGCCAAGCTCCCCCAACAACTCGGTGAATTCATGGTTAAAAAGTGGGTGGAGAAGGCGCTTCCCAAAACTTCTCAGCAAAAAGTCCGAGAGAGTCTCCGACCCGACGCCACTCTCGAGGAGTTCATCGCAACTGTTACTAGGATAGAGGGGGCTAGGAAGCTGTTCAACAACTCCCTTCCCATAGAAACTCCTCCTGGGTTTTCGGAAAGTAGTCCTGCTGATCCATTGACTTCCTTGCGTAGGGAACTTGAAGCCCTGAAACTTCAACGCACTCTTCAAGAGGAGAAATCAACTCCATTTAGACAAGAAAAGTCCCTACATCATGAGGCTTTGGATCAAATCAAGAGAGAGCTAGAAGAGCTTTGGGCGCAGCAGGAGACTAAGGCTATGGTATGGTGCAGCTCATGCCACTCTCCAGGACACCCTCCACTGGATTGTCCCCTTCGGGTTTACTGCCATTTCTGCGAAAAGTCGGGGCATGAAGGCAAGGATTGCTACTACCTCAAGGGGTTGCAACAAATACAGCAAAGTCTTGGTCCTAGTTTTCAACAAGGGCAAGCACCTGCATCCAACATGGTCTCTCCATGTGGCCATCCACACCACATGCCACCTTTATTGTCAGCCCCTCCAATGCAAGGTATGCAAATACTTTTCCGTCTCAGAGCTTTTATCACACCCATGCTCCCTCATCACCTCAAAGCTTCTATGCCTCCACCTCAAACTCAATGCACCAGGAGCAAGGACCACCTCGCCCTTCAGCTCGCCCTTTGAATTGGCCCATTTTGTGCTACAGATGCGGGGAATATGGGCATTACCAAAGCAAATGCCCCCTGCCAGAAGGGTCCCCTCCTTGTCGTCATTGCCCTGAAACGAAGGATCACTACAGTAAGGATTTCCCTAAACTTCGTGCATCCACGACTTCGAACTCAAGTCAAAGCCAGAATGAGTTTGCCTTTCCCAAGCTCAACTTGATAGTAGTGAGCACTGTTTCTCAGCCGCCCCCTTCTACCTACGTGGTTACCTCTCAAAATAAGTTGCCGCAGTTGGCAGAGGAGCCATCAGGCGTCCTCACTTGGGCCTAGAGAGCCGCTCTCGGTCTTAGCATTCCATCAAGTTCAACTCCCCCACACATTGTCACACCAGTGGATACCCTGCCTGTAGCTGTTAACAAGCCATCCCCTAGTGCCATGAAAGAATCCAAATCTTTACTCTCAGATATTGATGAAGCTTTCTTGGAAGCAGTTTCCGATCTACAGAAGATCAAAGTACCAGAGGAACAACAACAGGTAGAAAAAGCGAAGCGTACAGCAGAGACAGTCTTGAAGAACACTTTCCAACAAGTGTCCCTCTATGACATGTTGCGGCTAGATGCGAATTTCAGAAGTGACACCCTTGCAGTTATTCAGTCACTTTACCTTGGAGCAGGTCCTAGTGGCGGGCACCTCCCAGTGCGACTGTCAGAGTCCTATATGATATCCAATCCTGCTGCTCTACTCACGGATTATAGAAGCCCTCGCCTGATAGTGTCCGTTTTGGGTCGGCATTTCTCAGGAGTGATAGTGGATGGTGGATCTGGCATCAACCTGATGCCCGAGTTCACTATGTTAGCTCTAGGTCTACAGCCTACTCGACCTGCTCCCTTCACAGTTACATTGGCCGATCAACGAACAATATACCCAGTGGGCATCGTGGACAATGTGCCTCTGCAGGTACAAAACTTTACTTTTAACTTGGATTTTGTGGTGGTTCGTCTTCCCCAGGTTGAGGGCGGATTTCCCTTGCTTATTGGAAGACCATGGTTGCGACACACTAAAGCACTCCACGATTGGGGAAACGATGCAATGTGGATACATACTTCTGGCTCCCCGATGCAACCGATTCTCTTAGAAGGAGGTATGGATCCCGTGGTGCAGCAAGTTTCTTTGTCAATGGAAACCAATCCTGAACATGAACAGCCTACTCCACCTGACGGGTCGGATGAGTATCTGTTGGAATGGATGGATGCTACCAAGTCTATGCCTTGTTATGGAGTCTCTATTCACTGTTTGCCTGAAGGTACACCCTTTTCAAATGTTTCCATAGTTACAAAACTAAATGAGCCACCTGAGCCTTTGAAGAAGCAGAGAAGCAGGAAGAAATCTCCTCTACAGGAGTTCACTACCCTCAAACATCAACCCCTTTGGTGTCTCTTTCTTCTTCGACCAGAAGAAAGCTCTCCTCTGTGTCTAGCAAACTCCATTCTCAGAGCCCGTCCTGCAAGATGAATTCCAAGATCTTGATAGCTGTCTTGCTCATGATAGCGGTCTGCTCCTTACTTGTACCTATCTACCCTTACCCCCTCGACCTTACCCACAATCAGAATGTCCACATCCTTCGGGTTCACAGTTGTGGCAAAGAGATCATTAAGAGCGCCGAACATTGTTGTTCCCATCATCTACATGAGAGTCACCAAAACAATAGAGAGCAGGCACTAATGTTCTCCCCTGCTACTGTAGGCTCCTGGCGGCAGGCCCTCCATTGGTGCTGGCTCCTACAGAATCCTCCCTTGGTGCAGGTTCCTGCATTTCGTTGTTCATCAGATGGAATTGTCGCGACCGCTTGTCTACCCCTAGCCCTCTCCCTACCTTCCTCGCCCTCGCCCTCGCCGCCCTCGACCTCCCACCCACCTATCTCGCCCTCGCCCTCGCCCTCCCCCTCCCCCTCCCCCTCCCACCTACCTACCCCTCGCTCTAGCCCCCCCTCCCAACCCCTCGCCCTAGCCCCCCTACCTACCCCCTCGCCCTCGCCCTTCCCCTCCCACCTACCTACCCCCTCGCCCTAGCCCCTCTACCTAACCCCTCGGCCTCGCCCTCCCCTTCCCCCTCCCACCTACCTACCCCCTCGCCCTAGCCCCCCTACCAACCCCTCGCCCTAGCCCCTTTACCTACCCCCTCACCCTCGCCCTAGCCCCTCTACCTACCCCCTCGCCCTAGCCCCCTACCTACCCCCTCACCCGAGCCCCTCGCCCTAGCCCCTCTACCTACCCCTCACCCCCTCGCCCCTAGTCCTAGCCCCTCTACCTACCCTCACCCCCTCGCCCCTACCCACTCGCCCTCGCCCTAGTTCCCCTCACCCCTCCTCCCTAGTCCCTCCCCCTCATCTCCTCGCCCTCCCCTTACCCACCCCCTCTCGCCCCTAACCACTCCCCCACTCACCCTCGCCCCTACCCTCCCCCTCACCCCCTCCCCCTCGCCCTCGCCCCCACCCCCACCCCCTCAACCTAGTCCCTCCCCCTTCCCTCGCCCCTACCCCCTACTCAGCCCTCCCTACCCTCGCCCCTACCTACCCGTTCCACTCGCCCCTACCCACCCCCTTCACCCTCGCCCCTACCCACCCCCCCTCGCCCCTACCCTCTCCCTCCCTTGCCCTCGCCCTAACCAACCCCCCTCGCGAAAACTAGAGATTGATGTCAACATGGATAGATATGCTGCAGGCAAGGCACCTGCCTCTATGCTAGCTGAACAAAACATTCCAGCAGCATTGGGTCGAAACGAAATTGTGGAGGCAACAGTGAATGACATAGATCATAGTAATCTGAAGGTGAGGAGTGGGCACTCAGCGGGGCCCAAGGAGACTGGAGGATCACAAAAGGCTCAGCAAGTTTTTCCCCCAACACCCCGCATGATCAGCCGGCTCTATGCTTTCACTTGGTTGCCATCTTGTTGCTGTGAAGGCCTTTCCGTTCTGCCATCATGATGGAGCTTAACCCTATAGCTTAACCCTATTTGCGGTGTTACTCGGGCATATGGTCATCCATCTTTTCGAGAAGAGTAATTGTTGGCAAAAGTGTGGCACGTTCATTTGCAACTGCAATCATGAACTAGGCTATGCAATCATACATATTGGGTTCCTACCTAGTTAGAAGCTTAAGGCGATTGCAAGGAGTGCAATGTTTTTTTAACTCCACTTTTGAGGTATGTAAGGTCATGGGCCTAACATCTGCTTCAAGAAAGATGTACGGATGCAGTACCTAGTGGTTTTCCTTCACAATTTTTTCAGCATTCCTCTCACCGAGACGGTGAGCGGTCTTGTGGCGGGCAACCTGTAGCAGGGCTACAGTGTCACTTCATAGGATAGACAATTGGACAGTTGGTTACAGCTGGTCTGGTTCACACTGGACAGACCCTGTGGGCTGGGGAGTGACACGTGGCAGTGCAGTACCTATGGTGGTCTAGTGGACATCGTGGCTAGGTCACCACATGGTTGACATTTATGAGCCGTTGGTGGCCCTTTATGGTATAACATATGAGTAGTAGCGGTGGGTCATCGGATTATCTTCTTCACCTTTGGTCCAGCATCGTCCTCTAGAGCAGCGAGTCTATTCACAGAGCACATCTTCGCCATCCCTGCACATCTGAGCCTCGACACCCCCATTGTACCTGTGAGTCCTCGGCTGGAGTTGAGTGTGCTGCCACGCTAGAGTCTGTATCAGTCTTTGAGATAGTCGAGTCATATGTTTTGGTCTGCTGTTGTGTCTTTGTGAGCTCTGTTGACG
This sequence comes from Adiantum capillus-veneris, assembly GCF_014529385.1. Lineage (NCBI taxonomy): Eukaryota > Viridiplantae > Streptophyta > Polypodiopsida > Polypodiales > Pteridaceae > Adiantum > Adiantum capillus-veneris. The sequence goes on from NC_140937.1 coordinate 82,867,934, forward strand.
TCTATTGTTTCCTTTCTGTTCAGTCTGGGTGAGGGAGATTCAGTCTGTTTGAGTGAGATTGTCACGCACATTGCACTGAGGACCACCCACTGTAGAGAGCACGACACATTATCCGCGCTACACTGATCAATCACATTTCTTCAAGGGTTTGAGATACAAATCTTGATTATTGTAACCATTTAGCAATCACACCTAGACTGTGCTGATCTTTTCATGGATGTCTTGATCTACTAAATCTTGTTACTATCAGATTCATATCCTTTCATTTCACATTTCAATCAAGCAAACCATGCCCTTGATCTGAATTTTTTGAGGAACCATCCGTTGATTTCCATGCTTCATCGGAAACCTCTGATGAACGTGTGTTTGGTTCCCTAGGTTCGTTTGGACCCTCTGATGCACTATCATCCGATTCCCTTTCTGCTGTGGAGTCCTTTGATGAGCTTTCATCCGGTTTCCCTAATTCATTCTCGTCATTGGAAGACTCTTGCCTTGTTGAGGTGGACACTAATTTGTCCACAGGACTAGTTAATGAGCCGGCATGCATTTCAAAACCTTGCTTAGCATGTCCCATAAATCTTTGAATAGACTTAGACTTCTGTTGCAGACAATACTGTCGAATCTCTTTTGGCAAACCACAACAAAACCGCTCAATCTGGTCCCTCAAAGCGACCCTTTGAAACGAGGACATTAGCAAGTAGGTATCCCAAAACCTCTGGCAATAGTCATCCAATGTATCTTTCTTAGTCATTCTTAGATGATGCCAAGTCGCGATGACATCTTCTTCATATTCTTCTGAAATCCAAGTTGACGTGAAAATTTTCTTGAATTTTACCACGTCGTAGGTGCTTCTTTGGGTAACAACAGAGTAGACCACATGTCTGTGCATTTCCTTTCAAGTAAGATGCTGCCCTTCGCACCTTGGAGCATTCCGAGAACCGACCTTCTGAGAAAGCGACGTCAAATGGTGTATAAACTCAAGGGGTCGATGGGCGTCTTGGTAGCCTGAAAACGTGGCAAACCTGACGGCATGACCCCCTTCCTTGAACTCCTTGGTCTTCTTGCTCATCGTTTACTATCAGAAGAGGACAAACTCTCTTCCTTTGAACTGCTAGATAGCCTCGCATGCCTTCTATACTTTTCAGAAATCTGCTTTTCTTGCTTTTTCTTCGCTTCTTTTTTCTTTTCTCATCATCACTGGAACTAGAGGATGACGAACTGTCGAAACTGTCTGAAGACGAAGAAAAATTTGGGTCATCCTCGAAACGACCACGCTTCTTGGATCTGCTTGTGTCACAAAGTGATGACATGGCTGATAGCAAAAACCCTAATTTCTGCCAGGAACCCTAAAATTCTTGCAAACCCTAATTTCTGCCAGAAACCCTAATTTCCGGAAATCGCGGAGGTTGATTTTTTTTTTGGGAAAATGATGAGCGACACGAATCTTGCTTTAAAAAAAAACAAAAAAAAGAGAAAAAGACTCTCTAAGAGAGAGAGAGAACTGATGCTTTTTATTTTAAAAGCTTTTGGGGCTCTGCTTTTGGGTATCCCTTGTACCTTTAAATTAGTGGTGAGCGCTTCACTTCTCAGAGCATCTGGACACAGAGTCTGAGAGTGAAACCCTAACCGCTCTCTTGTACTTTGATGATTGATTGATACAAAAAGAAATACCGAAAGGGGCGCCAGTCTTTGGGGCCAATATCTCTAGGCACGGAACTCCGCCGTGCCAGTGCAAATCTATTGTGATCTCTGAATTGTTTTGAAGTGGTTATTTGGTGCTGTCGCGGTTGATTCTTGACTTGGAGTGTCCAAGTCTGTTACAGTGGTATCAGAGCACGGCCGATTTCTCTTCTACGGGAAATCCGATCCCCGAATTTTTTTTTCCGCGGCACCTATGGCTTCAGGCAATGATCAGTCGACTCCCTCTGCATTTGGAGATGGGCGTAGGGATCACAACGAAGATTCCGGCAGAGTATGGCCCGCCTCGGCCTACTCAGGCGGAGCAAAGAGAGATGGAGCGTCGTGAATTGATTGGCGATGCAACAAAGATGATGCTCAGTTTTGCCAAGGACCCGAAGAAGGCAAAATATATGAACCAGACCTCTTTGGAAAAGGTACAGATGGAGTGGCAAAGAACCACAACACCACTCCCGAAACCCGCTCTCAAGAAACCTTTTGCCTCCAAGAAAATATACGGAGAAGGAACTGGAGAACGTGGTTGATGCACGGATTGCTCAGCTTTTTGACGTGCAAAAGAAAGGCAAAAAGCACGGCAAAAAGCAAAAGAAAGGCACTGACTTCTCGGGATATTTGGGTCGTCGGTCGACAATTGCCAAGGCAAAGAAATTGAAGAAGCGCGTCAAGTTTGAAGACCTACCCAGTTCTTCTTCTTCTTCTTCTGACAGTTCTTCTAGCTCTTCAGACTCGAGCGAAGATGTTGCTAAATTGGCTTTATCTTACAGAAAAATAATTCTAAATGAATTATTGGATTTATAAGTGAGAGGGTTTTCTCGCTTGGAACACCAAGGAAAAATAATTCTAAATGAATTATTGGAATTTTAAGTGAGAGGGCTTTTCTCACTGTAGAGATCCGAGTACAGAGTATTCCTAGTGCGTCATTCAAAGTAATGACGGGAGCACTGAGAACGGGAATATCTGTAAGGCCACCAGGAACGGGTAATTCTAATGCGTCATATCGGATGGGTGACAGGGAGCATCGGAAAGAAGTATCCGACCATCCGGGAATGGACATCTCTGATGCGTCATAGGATGGGTGACATAGAGCATCGCGAAGGAGATTGTACCGTAAGTTCGGTAGGAAAGGATTAGGTGATGGGTATTCTTGATGCGTCACAAGGTGGGTGACGGGTGCATCGGAAAGGGAATATCCATAGTCGGGAGGAAATTCCGAACTGTGTTAGAATTGTGCACAAGGAAAAGCAAGCACTTGAATGAACATGGGTTCAGAGGAAACTTTGAGGAAAAACAGATGCATTCTGAGAAAGCGGGATTGCTTTTCGGGAAAGCAGATGCTTTCCCGCGAGGAAGTCTATGCCTGCATTGCAATTGTGCATGTGATTGCATCCAGGGACGCCTGGGAAGTGCTGTGAAAGCATTGTTTTTAACTTATAAGGTTTTATTGAGTTTTTGGGCAGGCTCAGACTATTTTTAAAATACGCCGACCGCCCACTTAATAAGTGGGCAGCCATCTGATAAATAAGGCAACAGATCAGCCAGCGTTTTCTCTCTCTCTTTTTCTGGCAAAACAGGAAAAAAAAAAGAATTTTTTTTTTTGGAAAAAAAAAAAAACGGCCGCGATCTCTACGCGAGCAGCTATTCGTGCCCGTGGCTAGGAGCTATAAAAGCATCACATGCCCTCACTCAGAGAGGAGGACCAATCTTTGCAAGGAGGAGATGCTACTGTAGATTTCAACCGTAAAGAAGACGTTGTCGGTGATGCCCATGGCTGCCCCAAGTGTACCAGATGTCGCCAAGACCCAGTGCGTGAGTTCCCTCGCGAAGAAGTGCCTACGAAGCGTGTTTCCATCGCGACAAGTTGCTGTTTTTCTCTGTTTTCAGCCCATAAACGTCGTAGACGGGGCTGAGTTACGAGAAGGAACCCGAGAACACACCTCTTTTGTGTGTAGGATTGGAAGAGAGTATTTTCTATGGAGAGATCTCTTCCGAGGAATTGCTTTTCGAGATTCGAGTTGCGTTTCGAGCGTCGAGACTTTGAAGGTAATGATTTTCATGTTCTTATCTTTGAGTATTTGATTGCAGTTGTACTTCCTCTTCGTGAGGGAGTAGGAGCAGAGGAAGGCATGAGCCTCTGCAGGAGAAAAGCGCTCTGAGGAACTAGAGCCAGATCAGCCCAAGGGTTTCGTATCAGAGTTTGGGAAGTAGATCCACGGATCGGAGAGAGGTAGTCTCTCAAGTTGTGATCCGGAAGTTGGGATTCCCAAGTAAGGACTTCGTGTCCGGGAAAGCAGAGTTGTTCTGCGGGAAGAGGACTTTGGAAAGAGAGTTGGAAAAGAGTTTCAGGGATGCCATGCCCTGAGTCTGGAAGGTGAGATCCAGAGGCGAGAACCTTGATTCTCGAGGAATTGGAATAAGGAACGGAAGGTCCTTGGAATAGGGTTTTGCCCTAGGAATCGGAAGCTGAGGCTTCCGGGAACCATCAAGTTTTATTCTAGAACGAACGTGGTAATACGTTCGGTTCAAGTGCTTGTATAGACTTCTCCTCAGCAATAAAGATACTATTACGGGGGGGAGACCAACCCATCTTCTGGTCCCAAGTATTGTGTCGATCTTCTCACTCTCTATCTCATTCTCTATCTCTCTCTCGATTTATTTATCTATATCCTCTGGCTTCAGTAATAAGTGATAAATCCTATTTATCCGAATGTATTTTATATTGTTATGCGCTCCCGTTTGTGACAGTGGTATCAGAGCCTGGTCTCCTCTCTTTCTCTGTAAAGGAGGACGACTCTGGGAAGATACGGGAAGAAGCCATGACAAGCCAAGAGAGAAGTAAGGAGGCGGAACCCTAAGTCCTGCAAGGAAAAGCTCGCAGAGTTGGAAAAAAAACAAAATTCTCTTTGCAAGACGTCGACACAAGGCTTGGGATTCTCTGAGAAGGCGACAAGAGCATGATGCTCAAGAACCTAGAGAATCCAAGCAGCGCAATGCTCGAGATTCTTCAGAATCCAGAAAATATCCATGAACGTCAATCTAGAGCCATGAAATCCAGTCATTCTGGGAAGGATATGAAGAAGGTCTTTAGACCTCAGAACACGCCGGTCAAGTTTGATACTTTTGACGGATGGGAAGATGTCCCAAAAGCTAACGCTTTCATTTGCCAGTTTGAAGTTGCCTTTGCAAACGGCAATTTTTGAAAAAGCGTCGAAGATGAGGCATGTGATTAAACACCTCAAGGGGATTGCAAGTACTTGGTGGTATACCAAAGCTCTGCAAGGAACTTACAACAAGACTTGGATTCAATTCAAGGCTGAATTATTTGACAAATTTTTTTTCCTCTATGCTTTGAAGAAGGCATCCAAGAAGATTGGGATCGGTTTGCCCAATAGGAACACTAGTGAGTCAAAGCAAGTAGTGGTTCACTCTTGCCAAGGTAGCTCCATTCTTGATCCTCTCTGAGGAAGGAAAGATGAACAAATTTAACGAAGGACTTTTGCCCGAATTTGTAAACCCATCTGCAAGATACTTTGCAGCAGATGGTGGAGTCAGCAATACAAAGCTGAAAGTGTACACCTTAGTGTACATAGAATCCAATCTCCGTGGTGAGACGGGAAACATTGAACACAGAAAGTTTAGAGTAAGGGAATTAAATCTAACTCCTGAGTTCTTGAATAGCAGACCCTTGAACTTTAAGTGAGAGGGTAGGTTTTTAATCAAAGTTACATCTTTGAGGAAATCATAAAGTGCATTATGCTTGTTTGCTCTTTTGCACGATGTATGGTTGTGTCTAACCAGGACAATCACTCTCGAGTGTTTATGAGAGTAAGGTTGAGTCAGAACATTGTTTATACGATGAACTGCTTTGCTTAACCATCCGGAAGGTCCATGATTGATCTAGTATCCGGTAGTTCTCCAACAAATTACCTGCTATTGCGGGTAGGAAATTATGAAGGACCCATTCTGAGTTTTCAAGCAAAGAAAAGCTTTCATGAAGCTTGAGTACTCTTTAAGCCCACACCCCCTACCCGGTAAGGGAAGATATGGTAGTGCTTTTTGCACAAGTAAATGAACACTCTCTTTACGAGGGAAGGAACAAGCGACGACTACAACCTGTGCTTGAGAAATCCAAGGATTAAAATCCTAGATTATTTGATGAGCGGGTTTTGCTCTAAGATGGAGCCAAGGGATCGTCAAGTTGAGCGTCTTTGCTCTAAGGATCTTACGAAGGGAAGGTAATTTCCCAAGCTCACTGAAACTTAGGTACACCTTTGGGTACATGGATAACACACGAAGATGCAGACCTATGCTAAGGAATGGCTCTTGAGCGTCTTTTTGAGCGCAAGGATATTCCGACACGAGAATCTACGGCCGCGATCTCTACGCGAGCAGCTATTCGTGCCCGTGGCTAGGAGCTATAAAAGCATCACATGCCCTCACTCAGAGAGGAGGACCAATCTTTGCAAGGAGGAGATGCTACTATAGATTTCAACCGTAAAGAAGACGTTGTCGGTGATGCCCATGGCTGCCCCAAGTGTACCAGATGTTGCCAAGACCCAGTGCGCGAGTTCCCTCGCGAAGAAGTGCCTACGAAGCGTGTTTCCATCGCGACAAGTTGCTGTTTTTCTCTGTTTTCAGCCCATAAACGTCGTAGACGGGGCTGAGTTACGAGAAGGAACCCGAGAACACACCTCTTTTGTGTGTAGGATTGGAAGAGAGTATTTTCTATGGAGAGATCTCTTCCGAGGAATTGCTTTTCGAGAATCGAATTGCGTTTCGAGCGTCGAGACTTTGAAGGTAACGATTTTCATGTTCTGATCTTTGAGTATTTGATTGCAGTTGTACTTCCTCTTCGTGAGGGAGTAGGAGCAGAGGAAGGCATGAGCCTCTGCAGGAGAAAAGCGCTCTGAGGAACTAGAGCCAGATCAGCCCAAGGGTTTCGTATCAGAGTTTGGGAAGTAGATCCACGGATCGGAGAGAGGTAGTCTCTCAAGTTGTGATCCGGAAGTTGGGATTCCCAAGTAAGGACTTCGTGTCCGGGAAAGCAGAGTTGTTCTGCGGGAAGAGGACTCTGGAAAGAGAGTTGGAAAAGAGTTTTAGGGATGCCATGCCCTGAGTCTGGAAGGTGAGATCCAGAGGCGAGAACCTTGATTCTCGAGGAATTGGAATAAGGAACGGAAGTTCCTTGGAATAGGGTTTTGCCCTAGGAATCGGAAGCTGAGGCTTCCGGGAACCATCAAGTCTTATTCTAGAACGAACGTGGTAATACGTTCGGTTCAAGTGCTTGTATAGACTTCTCCTCAGCAATAAAGGTACTATTACGGGGGGGGGGGGGGGGGGGGACCAGCCCATCTTCTGGTCCCCAGTATTGTGTCGATCTTCTCACTCTCTATCTCTCTCTCTATTTATTTCTCTATATCCTTTGGCTTCAGTAATAAGTGAAAAATCCTATTTATCCGAATGTATTTTATATTGTTATGCGCTCTCGTTTGTGACAGAAGAAGACAGGAAAAGCAAAAAGCGAAGCAAGAAACAACGTTTCGGAAAGGGCAAGAAAAAGGCAAAGAAGGCTACATCTCGCCCAGTGAGTGACGGTTCTATTGAGGACTCGTCTACAGACAACTAAGATTCTGATGATGGAAACTTTTATGCGAACAAGAAGCATTTTACAAAGCTAACCAGTATGACTTTCTCGAAGATAAAAGCAAGAAAGTCTGAGAGTTTAAGGAAGGTGACCACTCGATCAAGTTTGATACTTTTTCAGGATAATCGGATGCTTTGAAGGCTGTCTTTTTTCAGCAGTTTGACATCGCTTTCGCGGGAGGACGCTATTCAGAGCACCCCAAGATTCGGAGAGCTGCCTCTTACTTAAAGGGGAATGCTCGTACTTGGCGTCCACGCTTCTATTAAACAAGACTGCGCCATTTATATGGCTGAAATTTAAGAAGCTTTTTATTTCTTCTTGGTTGGCGCAAGAATATGAACGAAATATACGAGCTGCTTGGAACCATCTTCGGATGACCAAGAAAGACACAATCAATGCTTATTGTGAAAGATTCTGGAGCTCTTTTCTACTCGCCTCTTTATTCAAGATCATCTTGTTCAGAGAATAGATTGAACGGTTTACCTTGGGTCTACCTACAGAGATCCGAGATCACTGCTTGGAATAGAAGTCAGCTTCTATTTAGGAGTTGATGAGTCATGCGAAGCGGGGCTTTGCCATTCACTCTGGCAGTTTGACCTACCCCACAGATAAGGCCATGACACAACGAGCCGAACAGACTTCTGGGAATGAAAGTAGAAAGAAAAAGAGCAACCTAGAGAAAAAAAGATGCATGACCCAAGCTTACTTCTCAGGAGAGAGCTCGCTTCATCAGAGAGGGGAAGTGCTTTGGATGCGGGCAACATGGACATATCTCCGCGAAGTGCCCTTAAAAGGCACAGAAAGAACAGAATGATAAAGATGACCACATGTGTGAGAGTTCGAGAGCAACTGAGGAATGTGGCAGAAAAGGGCGTGGGACCTGCATCGAATCTAATGAATGAAAGTACAAACTTTGCCGCTTTTGTGGCAAAGTGAAGGATCAGGAAGCGCTTTTGAACGAGCCAAGGCCAACTTCTTTTCACTTGGAATTGGCGGCTCGATTTGGAAATTACGCCCAACAGACTGACGCCACAGGCGGAGGTAGTTCGATTGGCAACCGGATGAAATGTTGCCATTACACCGAGCATTGGCAAACTTTGTTTGCAATGACAGGGGTGTTCAGGGCGCGCGAGTGACGTTCTACTCGGGATCCCTTGGTACCACAAAAACTACGCCGTGGTTGACTGCCGGGCCGAGAAACGACTTTGATAAATGAAGGTCTTAGAGATTGTACTTGATGAACTTCAGTTTGTTACTCATTCTTTTGAGAGAGAATTGAACGCTGGATAAAGTTTGAATATGTTTTGACCTGATCAAAAGAACGCCAAGATTTTTCTCCACACTCATGCCGATTGCTTTTCAGAGGGCCTGAAGATCAAACCATTGATCTGATACCTGGAAGCACCCCCCCGAATCGGCCACCTTACTGTGTGAGCCGAGTACAGAATGAAAAGATTATGAGCCCAGTGAAAGACCTCTTGGAAAAGGGTCTTGTCTAGCCTAGTACTTCACCGTATTGGTCTCCAGTGTTGTTGGTTCTTGGAGAATCTGCATCGATTATAGAGCTCTCAACAAATCACCATGAAGAACAGATTTCCGATTCCTAGGATCGATGATATACTCGACAGGTTACAGGGATCCTCGTGCTTTAGCAGTATTGACTTGAAGAGTGGATATCATCAGATCAGGATAGCACCGAGAGATGTCTACAAGACAACTTTTCGGACGACTTTTGGGTTATTTGAGTTTTTGGTGATGCCTTTTTGCTTAACCAATGCTCCTGCGACATTTAACCGGATGATGGACAGGATTTTTCGAGAGTACAGGGTATTTGTTGGCACTTTCTTTGACGATATCTTTGTTTTCTCCAAGAATGAGGCAGAACACAGAGATCATCTTCTTCAAGTCTTTCGGGCATTACGATATCACACGTTGGTGATTAATGCAAAGAAAAGTGATTTTTTTCCTACCAGAGATACACTTTTTGGGACACATTGTGTCAGCACAACAGGAGTGCAAATGGACCCGGCCAAGATGTGTCACTGCGGCATTGCTACCACCATGAAAGGGGTAGAGAGATACTTCTTTTGGCCGTGACTCAAAAAGGACATGGAAGAGTTGTGCGCAGTATGCCAGAAGGTCAAGTTTGACAGGGATTGTTACAGCCTTTACCCATACCCACCCGCCCCTGGAAAAGTATTGCAATGGATTTCATGTTTGATCTCCCGAGAACACAGAATGATCACGATGATTTTCCGATTACATGGCACGTCTTAGACGATTGTCTCCGACAGAGACCCCAGATTTATGAGTTTGTTTTGGAAGGCAATTCGGGAGAACATTGGCACGGAGTTGCAGTTCTCGTCATCGTTCCACTTGCAGACTGACGGGCAATTTGAGATTGCCAATTCAGTGATTTTAGATTTATTGAAGTCTTGTATCTCGGATCAAAAGACTCAATGTAAAAAGAACTTACCTTTGGTGGAATTTGCCTACAATAACACGATACACTCTTCGACGGGGAAGACGCCATGTGAGATTGTTGAAAGTGCTGCGAAGGTTCCATCCTTCCTGAGCATGAAAATTAGATATTTGAAGCGGATGAATATTCGTGAGATTTGGATATGGCTATTGCCAAGGTTAGCGAGATTTTGCAGGAGTCTCAAGAACGACAGAAAAAGGCAGCGGATCGCCATCGTGGCGACTTGAAATTGAAGGAGGATGATTGGGTGCTCTTACTTTTGAGAAGGCACGCCTACGAAAGAAAAAGGGAAAGGAGAGGCTTTTTCCAAAGCTTAGTATGTGATACTACGGATCTTTCCAGATCACTGACAAGATAACTGATGTCTCCTTCCGATTGAAACTGCCAGATACTTGGAGGATTCATAATGCATTGCATGTGAGTCTCTTGAACCCTGGTAAGGGTGATGTGCCTGATGATGGGGAGCCTGATGAGCAACCCGAAGTGGAAGAAAACGAGGAGATCCTTGTTCCTGAACAGATTTTGGCACATAACGATACGAAGAAAGGTAAAGTCCGAAGGCGGTTCTTGGTTTAGTTCAAGAACTTTCTTGCATTTGATGCGAAGTGGATGGAGGAGGAGGACCTAGCAGATACTCCTCGGATTGTGAAAGTTTACCTCGATGTTTTGGTTAGCATAGTCTACTCCAAACGGAACCCAGAAACTCAGCTTGGCCGAAGATCTGGTGCAGTGGGATGCACAAGAGGGGAGTTACTCCGCTCCTTTGTTAACAGATGCCTCGATTTTGATACTAAAGTCACTGATGTCTCTTTGAGCTTCAGGGATATTGAGACCTGACAGTATTCTGCTCGATGACTTTATGAAATGGAATTCCTGATAATGATACTGATTTGTTCTTGACTTCTTGTGAGTGCAGGAACTGATAGACGAAATGATTGCAGCATTTTGGTCAGATTGATCTCGAATAGACATGGTTGCAATAGGGGTTAGTCAATCGAACCTCGATGAGGTCCCGATTGGACCTAGATGTGATTGCTAGCTACATTGCCGATAAATCATGGTCTAAGATCCGAATGAATGTTGAATGTCATGTGATGTTTGGTGATGTCCTGTGATGTTGTGTGATGTGACTGTCGATTTTGTACATGTGCTAGATGTGTGTTCCTAGTACGTAGGTACTAACAGTCAGTGTCTGCTAAGACGGTTTATGGCTTTTGTCGGTTTTGCAGGCGTAATCGCGGTCGATTACAATGCTTTCAAGAGGGGGGTATGTCACAAAGTGATGACGTGGTGGATAGCAGAAACCCTAATTTTTGCCAGAAACCCTAAAATTCCTGGAAAGCCTAATTTCCGGAAATCGTGGAGGTTGATTTTTTTTTTTTTTTGGACAATGATGAGCGACGTGAATTTTGCTTTTTAAAAAAGAAAAAAAGAGAAAAAGACTCTATAAGAGAGAGAGAGAACTGATGGTTTTTATTTTAAAACCTTTTGGGGCTCTGCTTTTGGGCATTCATTGTACCTTTAAATTAGTGGTGAGGGCTTCACTTCTCAGAGCATCTGGACGCAGAGCCTGAGAGTGAAACCCTAACCGCTCTCTTGTACTTTGATGATTGATTAATACAAAAAGAAATACCGAAAGGGGCGCCAGTCTTTGGGGCCAATATCTCTAGGCACAGAACTCCGCCGGGCCAGTGCAAATCTATTGTGATCTGTGAATTGTTTTGAAGTGGTTATTTGGTGTTGTCGCGGTTGATTCTTGACTTGGAGTGTCCAAGTCTGTTACAACTTGCCATCTGAAAGTCGACTTCCAGCCCAAATAACTAGGGAAATTTGCCGATTTCCTCTTCTGTCGAGAGCGCTTCTAGCCTTTTATTATCTGATTCATTTTCTTTTCAAGAGCTCTGTCCAACTCTTTGTGCGTGTACAATCTCCAGTTTTCTATGGTCGACTGTCTCTCAACTTCCTTCCCGATTTGAGAGGAGAATCAATGGCCTCTCGCCATCTCCTGTGAATCTTATCCATCAGGTAGGTCTTCAGATGCTTCACATATTTTGGGTTCTAGGAGTACTTCATCAATCTTTTTACAGAGTTGTCAACTTGTAGTTGACGTTTGTACGTCGCTCTCGCAAAGTTCCCCGCCAAAAATTTGCCTAAATCTTCGTTGTTTTCTTCAATTCTCGTGTCGACTTTGCTTCACCTCCTTGTAGTGAGGGGTTGTCTTTGTCAGGTTCTCCGCAGACCAAAGATTGGCGCCCCTTCTGGTATTTTGTTATTATTGCTCGCGGCAACAATACAACTCCCAAAGGTCCTTTGCTCTCGGACCCTGCGTCAAGATGCTCTGCAGAGTGAGGCCCCAGGGGCTCTTATAAACTTAGAAGGGTTGCCCAAAAGCAGAGCCCCAAAAAGCTCCAAATCAAAAAGCATTAACACCAAAAGCACTTGCTAAAAAAAGCCTTGTGCAAATCTGCCTGCAACCAGCCAGCGTGATTTACAGCTGTGCCAGGTCAGCAGTCAGTGCAAATCACGGGATTCCGTACAACTGCCACTTCATCATGGTCCCCCAGAGATCAAGCTTTCGTGTTTTAGGTTTTGGGCCCCTCAGCCGGTGCTCCGTAAGCTCTTCAAGTTGTAGGGAACTAGGATTTTTTAGAAAAAATCCCTTATTTTAGGCCACTCGGCCAATCTTTATCTGTTCTTGGGGGTTCAGTTTCCCTTGTCCACTGGGTCATTTCTCTTCCAGTTGGGCATGCCACGTCATCACTATGTGACAGGTGCTCACTATGGACGATATTGGGAACCTCCCGTCTGGATGAATTATATGTTTGAGTCACAATCCTATGGTTTTCCAGTCCCCATATGTATATAAATACACAATGGAATGTTCTATTGCTTGTTGATGGTACCTGAGGCTCCAGTGTAATTAACTCTCTATATCACTTTGGTGCCAAAAGAGCACTGCACCTGGCAGATTTATGCCGGTGCCACATGATAAGTTCATTCCCATTTTTTGCCACCTATTGCCGCTGATTGTATCAATTCTGCATTGCTCTGTGTATTTTCTTCATTGTATCATTTGATAACGCTGTACATGGTTCGAGAGCATCAAGGGCAGGCTAACACGCTAAAGAATATGTTTTCTATGATCTGGTTTTTATAAGAAATGTCTATGCAGGGAGTCAGCAATGCTGTGGGCTTGCAATTTCAATTTGCAGCTAGCAAATGCATTGACTACTGAGGGAGATTTTCGAAGTGCGATCAGATCATTGGAATCTGGTTCGAGTCTTGCCTCTAAAACTGGACGACTTGACCTGGAGGTAGATAGTTTGCCCAGTCTTAAAGCTATTTTTTATCAAAGGTGTGGCAAGGAATCTTAACTTGTTTTCTTCCTGTTAATATGTACAGATGGTTTTTGCTACATCCATGCTTCATGTGCATTTAATGCAGTGGGAAGATACCAGTTTAGTACAACAGGCTGTTGTCAAATGTGATGAGATTTGGGATTCTATGTCTTCAGACCAGGTGAATCTATAATGCTTTAAGCAGTTGAGTAATTTTCTGTAAGCGTAGTCTCGGCTTCAAGTCAACAAAGCTCTCCCCAGTTACTCTCCTATTAGTGCCATTTACGGCAACCTAACTCAGACCAGACACATGGAATCCCGACATCTTTTGCATTGGCGTCTCCTACTGTTAATTCTGAAATTGATCCTTAAAACTATTTTCTCAAAATGATGATAGGCACGTTTCTGGCAAATTTTGTTAAGGAGGAAGGTTGTTATTTTTGATAATGAAACTTTGTTCAGGCATCTTGTCGAGCTAGTCAAGACTTATATGGTGAACATGGAAAAACATTGTGGTGTACTGAAGTCCCTAAATATTAATGATGGGAAGCACACTCGAACTTTGCCACATTCTTTAGTCTCTAGACTTGAATTCTTATTTTAGTACTTGTCTGTAGTCTGCTTGAAGAAAAAGTTTGATTTATCTTGAACTTGCTGTCTGTTTGAGATTTTAGAACTCTTCATCTGCCCAGTAAGGTCGAACCATGTATGCTTGGTGTTTGGACAATAATTTGAGGTTTTGAAATGTCAGACTATAGCTTCGCATGTAGAGGCCTCAAGCGTAGCATTTTAGCTTTTTGATTTGCTATCTCAGTATATGAGCTTGTTGTTATGTGTCTACCTAGTTAGACACTTCAGTTTTATAGTGGAGAGCTTGTGGTCCAGGAATGGATAATGGTTGCCACTATCTCATGATACAGAATGGTTAGCATACTGTAGGGGTTGTGTACCAAAAACATTTTAAAGAGGGGACGTTTGCACGTTCCTATATAGTACTGTTTTACTGAGAATTAGGTACATGTGCTTGATGTTTAAAGACCACAGGAAACGTGCATATAAAATTTATGGCTTTTGTCTTTTGCAGAGAAAAGCATGCTTTGGTCTCCATTTGTACAATGAGCTACTGCATACATTCTATGCGCTACGCATATGCGATTATAAACAGGCTTCATTACATGTTGAAGTCTTGGATACAGCTTTGAAAGACAGACTGCCTTCAGAGACAAGTGCTACAGCTGTGGAGCAAGCATGTACATCTCACGAAGCACATATAGATGGCCAATTTCCTGGTTGCCAAAGTAACATGAGCAAGAATTTCAACGCAATCTTTATTACTAGCTTTGAGCTAGGACCAGCACCTCTTGGCGGGGAATGGCTACCTAAGGGTGCTGTATCTATTTTGGTTGATTTAATGGCAGTGATGTGTGCCCGTCCCAAGGGCTTGTTTGAGCAATGCAGCAAGCGCCTCATTTCAGGACTAAGCCGAGCACAGGGTAAGATTTTTCTTTTACGAAAAAAGGCCCCTCAAATCACCTTCAAGCTGTCTTGAGCTATTTTCAGAGTTCTGATTTATTATCTTCTTTCTTCCAATCAGATGATTTGCAAAAGCTTGGGATCACAACAGCTGCAACTGGTAAGCTTCTAGTTCACACACTTCTTTGGTCTTTTTGCATGAGGGTATTACAGAGCCCTTGAACATCCATGGACAAAGTATGTAGACACATAAGTTGCAAAAACATTGCTTCGTGTTCAATTTTCGTATGCAGCTATGGGGCAGCTTGTATGTTTTGCAAGTGGTCAAGCTAATAATTTATTGCGGTTCTACTGTCATTTCTTGGCTCTGCCTCCCTTGTTAGCAAATTGAAAGTGCAACTTGCTCTGGAATAGCTCAAATTTTGTTGGATGTTTTGGTCTCTCCTTGTAGAGAAGCAGTTAACTTTTCAAGGTGTAGTTTGAGGCATCTGGCAGTGTAGACTTTGTGACGTTCTTTTGGATTTTACAGAGGTGGATTTACAACATTGGGCTATATGGGTCTCTGGTGTTTACTTGATTTTGTTACTGCAATTGCTCGAAAACAAAGTGATCATTGATCTCACGAGAACAGAGTTTGCAGAAGCACAAAAGGTTAAATTCGAGGTTCTGAGGTGCAAATTTGCGTCAAAATCTTTTCTATATCCTTAACAAGTAATTTTGGTTTTTATTTAGATGTTGCCTGTAGAGAAATTCGACTTATTTCTCTGTTTTTTGAGTCGTCTGAAAATTTATTATTTGCTTCAAATTTTGATTACTTCCAAGCAATTATGAGAGGAGTCCAGACGTGCTGAAGATTTACCAAGGAGTAGGAAAGGTAGATAGGAGCCAGTGGAGGTGGATACCCTATTTATGCAGAGTCATAGAGAATAAAGCAGGTCATTTAAATCTTTCTAAGTATCTTTCAGCCTCAGCCTTGTTTGGGAGGGGTCTGGACCCACGCTCAGCTCATGTGGTTACCTTAGGTTTGCAGTTGTCCAGCTTGGCCTACATCCCGTCTCCTTGTTTGGGTCTCATCCAGTCTCACCTTTCAAAATCCATCGTAGATTGACTTGGCACATGGTGTTTGCTCCGATCCTTTTGTCCTTGCCCGGTGCTTGTTGGCATGTTCCATGTGTGAACCCTCTCCAAGTCCCTCATCATCCCATAAGGCATCGAGCTTGTGCTAGGCAGATCACCCCTAGGACCCAACATAGAGGGGGTGGCGGTGCATCATGCTTGAAGTGATCCCACTTGTCTAGGCTAGCCAATCAAATGGATCTCTAAGCCCATTTGAAGGAACTTGGTGGTCTTGTCATGGCAATGCATGAGCTGTTATATAGGCATGTGTGCACAAAAAGGGGCCGAAGTGCTGCTAGCAAATTGCGTTGCTGAAGGTCTCAACTTGACATTTAAGCCAATGAGAATATCTGCTTGAACTGCACCCAACTCTAGGTGCTTGGTTCTCATTGAGAAGGCCCGACCTCCATCCAGTGGAATGTCCCAAAGAAAAGCTAACGCAAACTTCAAGGCCTTTGTGAAGTTGCCGCATGAGTAAGCCGCATCAAACTACTTGATGAAAGCCAAAGCCTTACTCTTGTGTGTTTGGCTCTTGATGTGCCGAACTTGGTTGAGGATCCTCTGTCCTCGTAATTCTTAGGCATGCGCTAAGAGGCAGCTGAGAAAGGTATAGTCACTTGCCATATACCACCATTCCGATACCTCCCTCTCTTGGCATGCCACTTGTAGAATTCCCTTTTTCCTTGCCCTAACTCTTGAATACTTCTCACTTGGCTTTGAAGGCTCCTCCTCTTGATCATTATATAGGAAACCGTTCATTATATAGAAAATCGAGCTTCCCTCACAATGTCCTTGACATGAGGATTTTGTGGAGAAATTGGAGAGTGGTCATGGTGAGTGGTGCATCTGCTCTTTCGAGAAGAGTGCCTATGCTAAGGCTTGCTTCCTTGTTTTGAATATATTGCTCCTAGTTTAGGAATTGGGCGTCTCAAGATGTGCTTAGTAAAATCTGTCTTGGTCAGGATGCTAGCAAGTGCGTCCAAAACACCGATCAATTTAGTTCGAGTGAAAACCGGGTCCGTGGATTTTACCTCCTTTTGAATCTTCGTGATATTGCTATGATGGAGTCAAGTCCTTACCACTAGCTTTAAACAAAGTGAATCGCTAGAAAAAGCATCAACTAAACCATCATCCTTGGGAACAATCACGTCTTGATCATACAAATCATCATGCTTGTGAGAAATCACATCGTGGTCATCATGCAAATCATCATGCTTGTCATTGTCATCCAAATCATCATGCTCATCATTATCATTCAATTCATCATGCTTATCATCCTGCAAATCTTGTGGATCATGCTTTGGAGAAGACGAGATCGAAAGAGTCTCCTTCTCCTGAATCCGATCAACTTGCTCTCCACGAATGACAATGGGAGAGTCACTTTTGGCATTGAAAGTGAACGTATTTTCCGTCCAATCAATGAGAGGGTTATGCTCACGAAACCATCGAATGCCCAAAATCATATCACATCTTGAAAGAGGAGAGACGAAAAATTTTCTACGAAAAGCGGCTTGTTGAACTGTAAACAACACATCAATGCACTCCTTCGTGATGAGAGAATCCATACCGGGAGCGAAGCCAGAGACCTCGAGAGGAGATTTTTGACTAACCTCTAGGTGGGCTCTCTCAATAAGAGAGGGATTGATCACATCATGCATACTGCTTGGGTCGAACAATATGACAAAACGCTACCCCGTCATATGACCATAACATTTAATGAGAGACTCATCAATGGGAGGGTCATGAGAAACTTGGGATACACTCGTGTTGTCATTGATTGCATTGACAGAGGAAGGGGGTTCTGTGGATTCTTTAGATTCATTCGATTCAAGACATGTTCTTTTTATTTGACCCTTAATGTGACAATGAAAACAACGACCTTCTTTAGAATAAGTGCTTTGCTCTTCCGACGTGATCTATCCTCTTGAAATTCCTTGTGCTACCTTTTCATCTAGAGTGAGCTTAGGTTTAGCAATTGTGGTAGTTTTACCCTTAGGTTCATTTTGAGAGTTCTTTTCTGAGAGACTATTGGAAGATTGGTTAGAAGAGTTACCGTTCTTACCATTCTTACCTTTTGTAGCGTTTTGAGAGATCTGAGAGGTACTTGTCGAAGTCTTGTTTTCCTTAGGCTTTCCCTTGTTGTGCTTCATCTCTTGTGCGAGAGCAATCGCTACCGCCTTGTTGAGATCGATTCGATCGAGCACATCGACATCATACTTGATATACTCGTCCAATCCATAAAGGAATGCCTCCTTGCACTCCGCATCTGATTTACGTACTTGAGTGCCGAGCTGCAAAACACGATTAGAGAAAGACATAACTGGCATACCATTTTGCTTGAGACCGCGCCAATTGTCCTTCAATCGTGCTAGGTACTGTGGTGGCATAAACCGCGCCTTGAGCTTGTTTTGGAAATCAGCCCAATTGAAGGAAAGGGGTGTGAATTCGTCGGCTTCCTCTACGTGCGCGGCTAACTGTGCCTCTTGCCATGCGTGGTACCAATTGATGGCATCACCAGCAAGGTACATAGCTGCCGTCAAAACCTTGCTATTTTCTGTCTTCTTAGTTGTCGCAAAATAAGCATTAAATTGATGCAACCAAGAATGAATAACCGTAGCATCCATCTTACCATCATACTTACCGAACTGGATCTTCTCTGTGACTAGGTTGTTGGAGTCTGAATCTCGGCTTCCGCCACTTGATGAACTACCAACATCTTTGGTTGGCTCGGACTTCGAGGCGAGAACATGTCGTACAAACTCTTGGATGTGTTGTTCACTCTGTGCCGCACGCTCGGCGTGTCTTTCTTCAGCAGCCAAGCGCGCTTGATCACGCTCACGCTCCAAGGTGTCTTGTGTGAGTTGGCGTTCACGCTCCAAGGTTTCTTGTCTGTGTTGGCGTTCACGCTCCAAGGCTTCCCGTCGTTCTGCTTTTCTTCTAGTTGTGCCATCGCAATGCGATTCGTTTCTTGTTGTTGTGCCATCATCTCCATCATCGACTTTATCAGAGCGACCATCGCCTCCATAGGATTTGGTACACTCTTGTGGCGTAGATGGGGACGGGGGAGGGTCGGGAATCTCCTGGTGGGGAAAACTCTTCTTCGCCACTCCCATGCTCACCACCTCCATGCGAAGTATCCATTCCGCTTCGGGTGATGACCATGCACTGTGATCTTTGGTTCTTTAGTTCACGAGGAACTTGGGTTCTTGTGGGTCTTGGGTTCTTGGGTTCTTGGGGGTCTTGAGTTCTTGAGGTTCTTGAGGATCTTGAGGTTCTTGAGATTCTTCTTTCGCTTGCAATCTATGTTAGAGAAGGATCTTCTCTTCACCCGAGTTCTGCTCTTTTCCGCGGGCGCACCCCTTAGCAGCCTTGCGCTCACACCAAGGTTGCTTTTTTTCATCTCACATCGATTGGCCGGCCGCTAAGTGCACGGTCTGCTCTCAATGAGTGAAAAGAGGCACAAGGGGAGGTTGGACAAGCCCTTCTTTCTTGGGATTCCTGTCACTCTTCAAAAACACGATTAAAAATCGACATGCCCAGAGGACTTGGGTTACGTGCGACCGCAACAAGCAAAAAAAACTCTGTGGTTCTTGTGGTTCTTTCCTTGAGTGATCCAGAACACTGCCAATCCTTTCACTTACGGAAGGGAGAGCCTTCCGTTCCTTTAGTGAGAGAGTGATATGGACACAAACAAAATGAATGGACACTGTGAGTGAAGGTGCTGAGATTGAGAGATAGAGAGAGAAGAGAATACGACACCGGGACGTTGTAAAACCCTCCTCCAAGGGCCCCACTCTAGATGGCGAGAGTGGTGTACTATTGATTGCACAATTTGGTACAATGGCTGATGCAATGAATCTAAATGCTTGCTATGTCGATGTCGATGGGGTGGACGACAAGGACGAGGCTAATGCTGAAAACAGAGTGCTTGAATCGCTGACTTAAATGCTCATGAAAAACGCTGACTGCAGGCCTTCTCCGTCGCCGATTGGCTGTCCTTTTAACTGCTGCAAAACGCTGCTCTGCTTGTCACTTGCTTGTTGAAAATGCCTTGCCGAAAACGCTGGTATGGCTGTGCAAAAATGCAGGTTCATGGGCTGGTTTCGCTCTGCAAAAATGCTAATTGCTGAATTCTGAAAACGCTGGCAGAATGCTGAAATTCCACTAACGCTAGGGCTCTTCTGGGTATTGTCGCGATGGTGACGATGCAGCGGCAATCTGCTATAGCAAGACAAGATCGTAGGGCTGAATCTGCAAACACTAGGTGATCTGGGGCTGATCCAAAACGCTAGGCTGCAAGAGGTCTTCAAGCTGAAAACGCTAGGTCATCTAGTTCTTGCTGAGAAGTTGCCTATTGAGCGATGCTCCTGTTGCCTCTTCTGCCAGAAAGTGCTAGCTCTGATTTGCTTATATATTATCTTAGCAAAATTGCCCTACCTAGTTCCCAACAAAAGTCACTTAATAAATAAGTGAAAAATGTCAAAAAATAGGGAAAATAGGTTTAATGCTCTAGAAAATTCCCTTGATGGATTTTGATGGGAATGCTGATGATCATGCTGTGTGCAACCAGAGGATATGCATCTACTCTAAGTGACTGGTCATGCACGGTCTGCAAACAGACTCACAAAAGTGCCGGATCACTTCCTATCCTAGACTGACTTGACTCAACTGAACCCTGCTCATGCTGTAGCTTGTCCACGGACACATAGGGTTGGATGTGTCACATGACATTGACTTACGGAAAAATTCCCATGTTAGCACCCTAAAAAGGCGGCTCAATTTGCGGGCCAGGTGTATAGTGTTGCCACATCATTACCGTGCGTAGGTGCCATGTCATCACAGTTAGATTTTCATTCACCTCCAGATGCTTCGTACACTGTCTATAGGCTCCTCACCACTCACGTGCACTGGGCCTTGGTTGTGGGTTGGCCACCCGTACACATGTTGGACAAGGATCTCAGACACACTTAGGGTTGTTCAACACATTTCCCATTTTGGATGTGTTTTGGTCACATATTCCTCCATTTATATTGGAGGGTCATATTATTAGGTCTTTGGGCTATATTGAGGATTATTGCCCGATCAGCCCTATTCTCCTATAGGAGAATAGGGGGGCACCCTCTTTCTCCTTGTATTGTCTTGTCTTGTACAGAGTTCGCCATCTAGAGTTGTTGGGCAGCCAGCCTTTCCACCATCTCTCTCTCTCTCTCTCTCTCTCTCTCTCTCTCTCTCTCTCTCTCTGTTATTCTCTCTTTCTCTCTCCCCCTTCCGTTGCACACTCTGACATGGTATCAGAGCTCTAGGCTTGGATCAGCCATCGCCATCCCTTGGGAGGACTGTTCGGAGGATTTCATCGCGAAGAAGTGCTTCTTCCCCATCAACGTTTCTGGGATCTAGTGTTTTTTGCTGCAGCCCATGCGTTTTTGGTCGCGAGCCATCTCTTCTGCATCCCTTTCCTAGCGCCTTCCCTCCCTCTGCCTCATCGCCACCACCTGCCCTCTCCTCTGCCTTGCGTTTTTCCCCATCCTTGGCCTAGCGTTTTTTGCAGGAGAGACTCCCTTGCATCAGGTGTTTTTGCAGGACAACAGCCCGCTGATTTGCGTTTTCAGCCCTATACCCTAGCGTTTTTGGGCAAGACAGCAGCCAGCCGTTCTTGCGTTTTTTGTGGCAGTCAAGACACCATCGGACCAGCGTTTTTTAACCTTCACTTCAGCGTTTTCTTCTTGCAGATCTTGGACAGCCAGAGCCTTGCTCCTTGCCCCTTGGTCTTCCCGCTTGGAAGTTGAACTATCATGTGACTTTGTCGGCGATTTCCCGACCCCCTATCTGCTGATTTTCAGCCTATTTTGGTGCATTTACACTGTACAGCCCTCACCTACCAACCTCGGCATCCGGTGTTCATCACCTGGTGTCTTTGCTCAAACCCTTGCGTTCTCGCGGTGTTTCGAGCTCCCTTTTGCTGCGATTTCAGGTTTGGACAGCACCTCGACTTTGCTTCATCGGCATCCCCTCTGGTTTCCTTGACCTCTACTGTCACTTAACCTCTACTTCGCGGTCTTTTGGCGTTTTATCTGCGTCGTTTTCCGATCCTATCCTTACCTTTGCTTCTGATTTTACACATGAGACTTCTCTGTTGATTTTTTGTTTGTACCTATGGCAACACTTCCAACCATACCCATCTTTCCTCGCAGCGAAAAGCTTGACGGCTTCAACTTTGTTGTCTGGAAGATGAAGATTCTGGTGATGCTTATGCAGTTTGACCTTTGGGATTGGCTTACCGATCCTGCCAATGCCGTGTGTCCTGGGCTTGCTCTTGCAACTGGTGCTCCTACAACGACATCATTAGCTACCATTTCTTTTGTAGTTACACGTGCTTGCTCCTCATCTACTTCTTCTCATAGTACTGCTTCTGGCGGATGAAGTATTGTGGTTACACATGCTAATTTGGATGAGTGGAATATGAACTACCACAGAGTTTACTCTTTCTTACTAATCAATTGTGCGGATAGCGTGTTGACGTCTTTACGCTCTCACACCATTGCACATGAGGTATGGGGTTTCCTTTGCAACATGTACGAGACGAAGACACCCGGAAGGATCCTCGCTCTGGAGAAGACTTTGATGGACTTATAGGTCTCGCCATTTCCGACTATCTAGGACTTTATATCCCGCATGCTTTTGCTCCGTGATGAGCTAGCAGCTTGTGGTCACCAGATCTCTTCCGAGGGCATGGCAACTCGATTGCTGCTCAAGCTTCTCCAGATTTACCAGGCGTGCTGCATTCTCCTTGACAGCTTCTCCACATCTGTTGTTGAGGGGAGGTGTTAGATTTTCATTCATCTCTAGATGCTTCGCACACTGTCTACAGGCTCCTCACCACTCACGTGCACTGGCCCTTGGCTGTGGGTTGGCCACCCGTACACCTGCTAGAAAGGGGTCTCAGGCACACTTAGGGTTGTTCAACACATTTCCCATTTTAGACCTATTTTGATCACATATTCCCCTATTTATATTAGAGAGTCATATTTTAGGTTGTTGGGCTATATTGAGGATTATTGCCCAACCAGCCCCTATTCTCTTGTATATATAGGAGGGGGGCTATATTGAGGATTATTGCCCAACTAGCCCCTATTCTCCTATATAAATAGGAGGGGGGACACCCTCTTTCTCATTGTATTGTCTTGTCTTGAACAAAGTTTGCCATCTGGAGTTATTGGGCTGCCAACCTTTCCACCATCTGTTTTCTCTCATCTCTCTCTCTCTCTCTCTCTCTCTCTCTCTCTCTCTCTTTGTGCCGTTGTCTCTTTCTCTCTCTCCCTTCCGGTGCACACTTTGACAATCACTTGATAGTCTTCATCGCTAGGGCCGGCAAGTATAGTGCCAAAAGCTCGGGTAGGATCCAAAAGCAACTGCTAACTTTGGTCACCAAAAAGCATCCTTTGATTTGCAAAAAAATTGCCATGCTAGCACCCTAAGAATTTACTGGTCTGGTGTATAGGGTTGCCACATCATTAGCTTGCGTAGGTGTCATGTCATCACTTGATAGTCTTCATCGCTAGGGCCGATAGGTATAGTGCAGCGTCATATCTATTGTGCCCTCCCCCCCCCCCCCCTTCTTTCCACCCCTCCCAAAAAAAAAGAGTAATCGCCGAAGATTACATTTGCAAATGTCAATCCGATTCTTTAGGAAACGCTGTCTTTGTGCATACATGCCAATGGCCATCAAAACTAGACAGAACATTCTGTAGTATGCATCATACGATACAATTCCCCAATCAAATTTCTATCCAACCATCTCATACTTGTCAGATCTATGGATATCCCAACATAGTGATGTTAGTCACCACACCCAGATAGTACCGATCCTTTACAGATGTCTTGATGCACTAAGGCCACATAACCAATCTATCTCATCTAATATGGAACTTTTGATGCACCAAATTGATATGCTTCACAAAATGCTATGCAAATGACAAAGATGCAATCACAAGACATAATTGTGAGGATTAGTGGTGCTAATCCTATACGTAAGACTTAAAACTTCATACTTAAGATCAAAGTGAGACTCAAGAGACTGAATGTTTGTTTGATTGATTGAATGAATGCTTGAAAACTGAGTACAATAGGCTCCTTATATAGGAGACGAAGAGACACAAATGAAAAGACACGTCTCATGGTGAAGAGATGCGACTTTAGATGTAAAGAAACATCCTTTCGTTGAAGAGCTGCAACGATTGGATGAAGAGTCGCAACCATAGAGCGAAGGGGTGTGACCAATCGTCGAAGGAGTGTGGCTTTTGGCGAAGAGGCATGTCTCTTGAGCGAAGAGTCGTGACCATCCAAGCGTAGGGGTTCTCCTAGGCATGGCACTTTGTGTATCTGTAACTAGGAGTAGATGTAATACTGCAACATAGTCACAATCGTGACATTCCCTCCCATTTAAAATGAGAGCCTCGATTTAAGGAATGACTTTTGATGTTGATAGAACTCTGAAAAAGCATTGAATCTTCGAAAATATTTTGTCTTTGAGTTATTTGAAACCTTTGTCTTCAACCTTTGCTTCTTAGGAAACCTTTTTGCTTTGACTCCTAAATCTCATGTCATTGCATTGTCCAAAGACTTTTTAGAGGAATCTGGCATAATCAGGTTGACTGCAACAAAGGATTGATCTCCAAAATCCTTCATGTGATGTAAGAATTTTGGTTCAAAATCTTCCAATAACTGCGAAATATTTGGTGAACAGGAAATATTTTCAAGGTACTCTTCAGATGGGGTAACTTCAACTTTAGTAATCACTGGAGAGGATTTTTGATTGAGATTGCAATCATCTTCCAATAATGAATCCCAAAATTCTTCAGAATCATGTTCAGAAATTGCCACTTCATGACTTGCAATTGGCATATCATCATCCAACAAAGAATCAAAGAAAGCATAATCATCTTTTGACTCAGAATCTGCAACTATGTCCTTATCTTTGTTTGGGAATGAAGTGTCGCTTGGAAAAACTTCTTGCTCGAAATCATCTTTGTTTTCATCAATTGGCTCAGGAGAAGATAATGAACTAAAAAATTCATCAATAATAATTTTTGCATCTGCATCGGAGATCATATTTGCTTCATAATCCTCTGTATGATGTCGTTTGACTAGTACACCTGAGGCTTGAATCACACGTTCCACATAATAAAGCCCGTGTAAAATCAGTTCACGTCCATCTTTGAACAAATTGATAGTATGTCCTCGAAAAGCTAATTGCTGGATCATATTGGAATAACCAATGCTGACCAAGAATCATGTCGTAATAAGATAAAGGCATGACCTCAAAATGTAGTTGATCTGCATAATTTTGAATACGGAATTGCAACTGTTGAACTGTCTCATCACAAGTTAAAATTGATCCATCTGCTAATTCCACATCATATAAGTGAGATGTCTTCTAAGTTTGGAAGCCAAGCTGTTGAACGATCTGAGTGCTGACGAAATTATTTGAGCATCCGCTGTCCACCAAAATATTGATGGAGCGACCATTGAGAGTTCCAAGGAGGCTCAGAACTTGCTTTGAAAGAGGCTCCAAATCTGAAGAATTACATTGAGCATGCTTCATAAGAATAGTCGTATCCTCTGAGACACGAATTGTATTGACCACAAATTTTCCTTTATCCTTAGCAGAATCTGGTTGTTTAGAATTCGACAATGTTTCCGCATTGGAATTTCTTTTGAG
Source organism: Adiantum capillus-veneris (assembly GCF_014529385.1). NCBI lineage: Eukaryota > Viridiplantae > Streptophyta > Polypodiopsida > Polypodiales > Pteridaceae > Adiantum > Adiantum capillus-veneris. Next base: position 82,893,400 of record NC_140937.1, read on the forward strand.
ATTAGACGGATATGGTTTCTTTGGACATTGTTACCATCTATGGTCACCACTGCAAATTGTACATGAGCTATCCTTCTTTGAAGATGCATTTGATGAAGAGCCTTGTTGAGTAGTGGAACGCCGATCTTGAGAAAAATCACGTCTTTTACCACAATCAAGTGGAGCATTTGAAGAAGACTTGCTTTGAGATTGTCGATCTGGAGAGTAGAACCTTAAAGTTGAATAAGGCGCTGTTGCTTACTGTCTGAACTGAGATTGGTGATGTTGACTTTGGCTAAAGCTTTCTCTGCGATTGTGTTGTGAAAAGCGAGCGTTGTTTGAAGATCTATCACAAGGAAAAAAATCTGTGTAGAGCGTAGATTATCTCCAAGACGTTCCACATAGGCAATTGTAGCATCTAAGGTGGAGAGGGTTGTATTTGTGCACATCGTCCTTCAGGTTGGGTTCGAGTCCGTCTATGGAACTGTGTAGTTTATCAGAGGGACTGAGATTCTCTATCTCCATAGTTAATCTTTGAAACTCTGTGATGTACGTGGCCAAGGAACCTGTTTGGCTCAGGCAACGAAGAGAGGACCGGGCATGAAAATTTGCATTGGCAGGTTCGAACACCTTGCGAATAGCACATCGGAATTTATCTCAAGAAGGTATGTGTTTACCATCAGCAACCCATCATTGCCACCAAAGAAATGCTGTGTCCTTGAGCAGAGAACTGGCAAGTGCAACTTTTTTACTCGACCAAATCTGTGTTTGATAAGTAAACTTCCATTTTGAACAGCCATTGGTCCAGTATGCGCTTGTCGCGACGACCATTATAAGGCTTGGGTAGTTTAACATCCAGCTTCTTCTTCTGTGCAACATTAAAAATTTTACAAAGTAATTGAACTTCGTGATTGTCTACCTCATCAGTTGGATCTAGCTCGTTTGGTTCGTCCACTGAAGCTTCGGAAGAAGGTGTTGAATCAATATGTGTACTCCGAGAAGTTGTAGGACGATTTTGGGAAGTGTTCTGCGTTTGCATCTGATCCAAGCGAGTGTGTAGTGATGCGAGACTTGTGGAAAGTGTTGCCATCTGTTCCTTGATAAGGGTAAGGGCATCGTGAGATTGACCACCTCCTCGGCATGGTTACACCTCAAAGGGAACTCTCGACCAAGTGCAGGAGCAGGTGATGGGACGGGTACTCCGAGAGCATGAATTATGTCTGGAATGGTTTCGGCCTCTGGATTGTCTGGAATGACAATGATTTGTCACCTCCTGTGCAGGGAGAGAATTCTCTGGTAGTTCAATGGGAGGCTGCCAAAGAGTTGATAGTGCTGCGCGAAAGAGGCAACGTGCACATAAATGGCAACATAGCTATTCGTTGGAGTGCTAGTTTATTTTATTTATCTAAAGTGTCCACTGTCACAAATTGCTGACGTGAAGCCCTAAAGAAGGGAGCCAACTTGCAGATGCCGGCCGAGGGGCCTAAACCCTAAGAAAAAACAAGTACCAGAAGAAGAAGTCCTATCAACTTATGGGTACCTTGTCCGATGGGGCCCCAAGTGACATAAAAGAAATAAGGCAGGACTTACACACACACACACAAGAACTTGCGAAGCAGGTTGATGATGTGGCAGATTTTTAAAAATCATGCTACGAAAAAACAAGTACCAGAAGAGGAAGTCCTACCAAGTTATGGGACCCCATTCGATGGGGCCCCAAGTGACGTAAAGGAAATAAAGCATGACACACACACACACACACACACACACACACACACACACACACACACAAGAACTTGCGAAGCAGACTGATGATGTGGCAGATTCTTGAAAATCACACTGGTGGTGCTGACGTGGCAGGATTGTACGGATTTCCGTAAATTGCGCCGACAGCTTTTTGGCTTTGCTTTTGGACCAAATGCTTTTGAGTTTGAAGGCTTTTCACTGTAATTGCTTTTTAGGAAATATGAGGTTAGGGCTTATTCTCTGGCATACTTCTCGGAGAAGGAGTCTCATGCTTCTTGGAGAAGGAGTCTGGAGTACTCGCTTGTACTGTGTTGATGCAATGTAAAGAAATACCGAAAGGGGTGCCAAGGTTTGGGGCCAATACTCTCTGGGGTGGAATTCCGTTATTGAAGTACTAAAAGTCTGTTCAGTCTGTTCTTTTCTATTGGCATGTGGTGCCCATCTTGTGACATCCACACCATAGGAAATTGGTCCAGGCAATTTGAAGGTGTTTAATACATTAAGCCATATGGCTGCCATCGTAACGAGTCCAATTAAAAATAAAAGTCCAGTGTAGCATGAAAAGGTAGGCAGCGAGGCTGAAACGACACTGCTTGGGGATGAAACATTGCGCACCTGTATGGAAAGGCCAAATGGAGGTGACCTTTGGGGCAAAGGGTGTTAGCAAAGAGGTGCGAGCAAGTGGGTGGCAGCCAGTAGCAAGGGGTGGTAATTGCGGCACCACAGGGTGAGTGGGGAAGGGTGCCGCGAAGGGGCAGGTCGCCTTGGGAAAAGGTACGAACATCACAAGATCACCTGGAAGGGTGCAGGCAAGGGGTAACCTTCTACCAAGTCAATGGCCTTTTATATGAAAGGATGCGAGCACACGGGTGCGAAGGAGTGCAATCTGATGAAGGGATACGCCGCACACATACACATCTCTCTTCTGTCTTCTATATAGAATTGGAGTTATAAATTCAAGTTACCTCATATGTTGGTATGTACCATCTTTCTTCTGCTTCCATGCAACGCCGGAAGGGGGTAGAGTGTAGGGGCGAGGGTGAGAGGCTCACAACCTTTGGTCCCGGGAATTTCTTTTGCTCTGGTACCACTGTGAGGATTAGTGGTGCTAATTCTATAATTAAGACTTAAAACTTCATGATTAAGATCAAACTGAGACTCAAGAGACTGAATGTGTGTTTGATTGATTGAATGAATGCTTGAAAACCGAGTACAATAGGCTCCTTATATAGGAGACGAAGAGACACAAATGAAAAGACATGTCTCATGGTGAAGAGACACGACTTTAGACATAAAGACACATCCTTTCGGCGAAGAGTTGCAACCATTGGATGAAGAGTCGCAACCGTAGAGCGAAGGGGTGTGACCAGTTGTCGAAGGAGTGTGGCTTTTGGCGAAGAGGCATGTCTCTTGAGCGAAGAGTCGTGACAATCCAAGCGTAAGGGTTCTCCTAGGCATGTCACTTTGCATATCTGGCACTAGGAGTAGTTGTAATACTACAACATGGTCACAATCGTGACAATAAAGACATAAACTTGGCCCATATAGATGGTGCTTAGGCTATTATTTGCTTGAATAGAGTTAAATTCCAATTACAAAGAAACGATTCCCAGATCGAAGCTTGTGCTGTTCAATGGGTTCCATCTACAACTAAACAATGCAGTGTGCCTTGTTTAGCGGCTCCAAGTACAACTAAACGACCCCTAGACTGCAATCTGCAACGTTTACAGGTTCATCAAACATAATTGAAACTAGTATTGCAACCAATATTGGACAAATAGAGTCGGCAAAAAAACAAGATCAAACAGGTTTAAACAAGATTTAATCCTAAAGGCAAGTGGGAACAATATCTACTCATGCTCGAGTATGCGTACGACAATATGGTGCATTCGTCAACATGCAAGGCACCTTTTGAGATTGTTGAGGGTGGCAGAAAGGTTCCTCCCATTTTGCACACAAAGGAATTTTTCTAGAAGCAGATTGATATGTAGAGAACATGGATGAAATGTATAAGAAGATCAAGCTTGCCTTGGAGAAGACTCAGCCAGAGCAGAAAAGGACTGTTGATGGTCATTGTCGTGAATAGTTGTTTTCACTTTTTACGGTTTGAAAAGGCAAGGTTAAAGAAGATGAAGGGCAAGGAAAGGTTGTTTCCAAAGCTCAACATGCGTTACTATGGGCCTTTTCAAGTATTTGAGAAGATTAGCGATGTTGCTTATAGGTTGAAATTGCTTGATACTTGGAAGATTCATAATGCGTTTCGCATGAGTCTTCTAAGACCCTTCGTGGTAGATGTGCGACATGAGGATCAACCAGAAGTTGAGGAACTTGATGAGATCTTGGTACCTGAGCAAGTTTCGGCACAGAAGGAAAGAAAAGTTAAGGGAAAGTTTGCACAACGGTATTTGGTGAAGTTCAAGAACTATCCACCTATGGATGCAAAGTGGATGGAAGAGTGTGAATTGCTAGAGTCACCGAATGTATTGCAACTTTAGCTTGAGGCCTTTGGGTTTACAACCTACGTATGCCCCATCCCAACGTGTTCGAAAGAGGGATAATGATGGAGCTAGCACATCAAATGTACATACGGATTAAGTGCAATAGAAGTGGACATTGCTCTACAAATGCTAAGGTATTATGCTCACTTCTATTGTAGATGAAATGACAAAAGTATGAAGGTCTCATTAAGTCATTTGTATCTATGTTTTATGACCTTTCTTGCGGATACATGTGATGATAAAATTGTGCTAATCACACTAAATAATCTATGGCATGTATATCTGGCATGCAATCGAGGACGTTTGCGATTTCAAGGGGGGGTATGTCATGAGGTTGTGGCAACCACTAACTTTAGTTGTTGGTTTCTTTCCCTTGATTTTTAATTAATTTTTGGTACCCTCTTTTTGAAGTCACAAATGAGCGGACATTGTGTGGCCAGTGTGAAACGGTAGACGAATGAGAGTTTCACCCGGAGTAGGAAGGACAGGTCGCCACGAGATGGTCGGGCCAGTCGGCACTGAAATCCGAGGAGTAAAAGGGTGTCTAGGCTCAGTTCAAAGTCATTTAGGCCCCTCGCTACACTTTATAAGTCGGTGGGTACTAGGAAATTAAACTCAAAAGATGATTTTTCCAAAATTGCTTGGAGAGGGGGCTGAGTTTTACTCTATAAGGGAGCCTACAATATGTGTGTGTGTGTGTGTGTGTGTGTGTGTGGGTGCAGGTGATCACAGCTTCAATGGAAAGCTTGCCTTCTCCCTTGTTTGATGTAGCGCGACGATTTGCTCTCGCGCATCTCTCTCCCCCCTTTGCACATATGGTAATGCCCCACTAGTTGGGCTTCTCAGTTGATGATGTACAGTTTTAGGGGTTTTATGCGCGTTTGCCAAGGCAAGAGCCTTCTGAACAAGTACTAGATCAGTTGATTGCTAATCTCCCACAAGTACACACAGTTCCATTGTGAGGGATTGCGAAATTTGAGAGTTTTCTCGTGTGAAAGTTTGTCCGATTCAAAGGGGAACTGTCCCATTGTGTTCGGAAGCACTTGAGACACGCGTAGACGTGTTCGCTCCGCCCAAAACGATCCAAAACAGAAAATTACAGCCTGCTGCATTTTTCTGCAGGTTTAGGGTTCCACACCTAAATTGCAGGACATCGCCCGGGGAGCCTCGGGATGCTTAAGCAGGGCTTTGGGCACTTGACAATGACAAAACATGGAATTGTAGTACGCTGAAATTGACATGCAGCTTACTGGAAAGCTTCCAAATTGCAAGGGAAACTGTCCTTGACGTGTACTTTTGACCTTCAGGGGTTTTTGTGCAGCCATGGATAGGTTTGGATAGCTTGGTGACAGTTAGGTGAAAGTGTTCGGATCGTCTACTAAAAGGGGCGCTAGTCGTTGGGGCCTACAAGGTGTCGCTGTTTGCTTGGAAGCACTCTAGCTCCCAGGCCGTGCTTTCTGTGAAGTGTTAGTTCCAGTCACATGTTTATTTGCGAAGTGTCTCTATGTCGTAAAGTTTTTCAAGTAGAGATTTGGGTGAAGCATAAGTCTACCGCCCTACGGGCCGGTTTCACTTAGTAAGCGTGACGAGATGTACACATCATTGAAGGCTGAGATGCAGGCGATTGTGAGGGCAGAAGTGAATGTAATGGAATGTCCGATACAAAAAAGATTAGAGGACGCACTCCTGGAAATAAAAAAATGGAAGAACGCATAAATGAAAAGGATGCATTGATTGAAGCACTTAAGGGAGGCCTTACAACTTGCAAAAGTACGTCCGCAAAGGAGAGAGGAAACCAACCCTTAATGATAAAGGAGCTCGAAAGCATTAAGGAGTAGGTGAAAACTCTATGGGAAGAGGAAGAGCAGAAGACTCGAAGAACCTCTTCATGGGCGTAGCACCTATGCAAAACACAAGAGAAGATTGATGAAGCTGAATAGTCGATCAAGGACGCAAAGAAGGGAAAGGATAAGATGCCTGAAGCCAACCAACATCCAGTATCATCAATATTACAATTGAGGAGGAGCAAAAGAGAAAGACTAGAGCCCTCCATGTGCGTGTTACAGGTTTCAAAGACACTGGAAAAATAGAAGAAGTGCAAGAGCTCTTGAAGCGCATGTGTATTTTTTAACCCACACACACAAGGGGCTTGGAGAGTTAGCAAGGAGGGAAGTGATGAGAAAGGAAGGCCCAAGGAAAGAGCCCTCATTATACGTTTCCCTACGCTGGAAGATAGGAAGAAATTCCTGAAGAAGAGACCAACACTCAAGCAAACTGGGATATTTTTGGATAATGACCTCACTCGAACACAAGTAGTACACATGCAAGAGCTCATGCCACAGATCAAGGCGGCGAGGGAGAAAGGGAAAATTGCTTTCTACACGGGAGGGAGAGTAGTGATGTTGGATAAACTCATCGCATGACGGTGCGAGTCCTATGGGACTAGCCTTCAAATGGCAGCATGGAATTGTAATGGATCAATGAAGGTAGATGTAGGCACATTTGAGGATAGCTTTAAGGGAAGAGATATTAATTTTTAATCGGAAACGCATCAGACTCTTGGCGGCACATTACCTAGAGTGACGGGATACCATTGGGAGAATACTTGTAGGCAATATGTGACATCTATGAATACAGGATTGGGGTTAGGAGGTGTGGAATCCTATTCAGGGAGGAGCTTCAACCCCTCATTCGTATTGTTCGGAGAGATCAGCAGGCAAAATATATGTGGGTCAGAGTGAGAGCGGAGACAAGGAGGCCACTCTACATTGCAATATGCTATCTTGCCTCCAACACACCTCATTATGCATCGCCCAGGGGGTGTTGGAATTAGGGGTGCAGAGAAACGCACACAACTTGGAGAAGACGAAGCAAGCTCAAGGCACACAAATGAGAGTATATTACTTAGTGTGCAATGGAAAGATAGATAGCCGTAGATTGAATGGGCGTATATACAATGCGCGGGGAAAAAACCTCCTAAAGAGGGAAAAAATGCCCCGGCGGTCCTAGTGTGTTCACACACATCACTACCACATGTATATGGTAACAAATCCCCCCTGGAGTGATGCGGTGAACGAGAGCTGGCACATGAATAAAGAGAAGTGCCATTCCTTGAGGACATGATCAGTCCACAAAGGGGAGTAAGCCCAAAGCTTTGCAGAAAGCTTCGAACTTCTCACGAGACAATACCGTTGTGAAAAGATTTGCAAGGTTGTCTTGTGTTGGCACATAAGCCAAGCTGATCTCTCCTGTTGAGAGCCTCTCCCTGACATAGTGGTAATGCACCTCAATGTGCTTTGTGCGAGCATGAAAAACTCGGTTCCTCGCAACTGCCAATGCGCTCCGACTGTCAGTGTAGGTAGTGTTGGCAGTGTCCTGTCCAACACCCAAATCAGCCATCAGGTGTCTGAGCCATACACACTCAACCGTAGCTGTGAAGACTGCCCTGTACTTAGCCTCACAACTCAAAGTGGCCATAGTAGGTTGCTTCTTGCTCAACCATGATATACATGAACTGCCAAGCATGAAACAAAAACCACTTGTGGACACTCGCGTGTCAAAACACCAGCCCAATCTGAGTCCGAAAAAGCATGTAAGTTTGGCGGCAATGATCTCCTCTTGGGATGAAACAAGCCAAGATATAAAGTGCCACTAAGGTAGCGAAAAATCCTCTTGACAGCTTGCCAATGCTTAGACCCTGGGCTATGCATAAATCTGTTGACCCGTGAGACTGCAAACTGAATATCTGGCCTTGTATTGCATACATAAATGAGGCACCCAACAATAGTTTGGTAAAGAGTGAAATCAGCAGGATCGCCATCATCATATAGACTCAACTTCAAGCCTGTTTCCATGGGAGTGGCAATAGGTTTGCAATCCTCAAGTCCAAACTTACATAGCAATGTCTCCATGTAACTTTTCTGACACGCAATGTCTCTATGTAACTTTTCTGACACAAGGCAATACCACCATCACACTGCTTAAACTATATGCCCAAATAATGATGCAACAACCCCAAATCTTTCATCTTGAAAGTAGCATTCAAATCAGCCTTAAATTCAGCAATGTGTGCCTCATTTGGTCCAATGATTAGCAAATCGTCCACATAAAGAACAACAATGAGAAGTACATCGCCCTCACGCTTGACATACAACGTGCTTTCTGTTGGATTGTTACGAAAGCCTCGTTTGACCAAATGAGTGTCAACTTTCTTATACCAAGCACAATGAGATTGCTTCAACCCATACAAAGCCTTCTTACATTTGCACACTTTGTCCTCTTGTCCTTTCTTGACAAAACCGCGAGGCTGCGTTACATGAAACTTCCTCAAAATGTCCCCATTCAAGAAAGTATTAACAATGTATGATTGATATACATCCCAACCAAAATGAGCTGCCAATGCACAGAAAAGGCACAGTAATCGTATGACAAGTGGGAGCAAAAGTCTCTTCATAATCTATGCCTTTTTGCTTTGCATAACCCTTTGCAACAAGTTGAGCCTTATGGCAATCGATCTCACTATCCGGCTTGTGTTTCAACTTGTAAAACCACTTCGTACCAATGGCCTTTGTGAGGATTCTAGGTACTAATCCTTTATTAAGTACTTAAATTCATGATTAAGACTTAAGAAATTGAACTGAACTCAAAGAAAGACTCAGAAGACTCTGTGTTTGATTGATTGATTGAAAGTGTGATACAAGGGCTCCTTATATAGGAGAAGAAGAGACATAAATGAAAAGACACGTCTCATGATGAAGAGACGCGACTTTAGACGTAAAGACACATCCTTTTGGCGAAGAGCTGCAACCATTGGGCAAAGAGTCGTACCCGTAGATCAAAGGGGTGTGACCAGTCGTGGAAGGAGTGTGGCTTTTGGCGAAGAGGCACGTCTCTTGGGTGAAGGGGTGTGACCATTTAAGCGGAGGGGTCCTCCTTGGCATGGCACTTCGCGTATCTGCAACTAGGAGTAGATGTAATAATGTTAACATAGTCACACTCGTGACAGCCTTTTTGCTAGGAGGCAAATCACATAAAGTCCATGTGTCATTTTCTATATGTGCATCATATTCTGATTGCATGGCAGCCATCCAATTTTCTGAATTTTGTGCTTCATCAAAAGACAGAGGTTCCTCAACATCATGTAAGCTAGACACATCCAAAGCATAACAATCTGATACATAAGATGCATGGCAAGAGCCTGAACGAGTACGACTAGACAAAGGTGCATTTAATTTACTGTCACGCAATGTATGCACCAGCCATTTTGGCATACCTCTAGCCTGCTCATTTTCAGCCTTTTCCTCATCAAGTACATCATGTATATCTGCATCAGTAATAGGCTGATTTGTAACATTTTCGGAAACCCCCATAGGCTGTACATTTGCCTCATTGGAATTTACATTTGAACTTCCACCACTGAAAAGAGACAACAAAGTGTCATAAATGTCCTGTGAGCTTACATTACTATCTCTAGTACATGACAGCAAGGGATGAACAGAATCTTCCACAAACACTACATCCCGTGAAACCAAAATATGCTTTCTTTGCGGATGATACAACCTGTAACTTTTGCTTTCAACACTATAACCAACAAAAATACATTCGACAGCCTTATCATCCAATTTTATGTGCTGTGTTTGTGCCACTAAAGCATATGCCAAAGAGCCAAAAACACGCTTGTGCTCAATAGAAGGCTTTCTATCATGCCGTGCTTCATATGGAATCATAGACTGCAACGCTTTCGTAGGACACCTGTTGAGTACATAAGTGGCACACATGATAGCCTCGAGTCAAAACAAATGTGGTAAAGCTTGACTCTTGACCATACATCTTGCCATTTCCGTAAGAGACCTGTTTTTCCTCTAAGCAACACTATTTTGTTGAGGTGTATATGGCACTGTACATTGGTGTTTTATCCCACGACTAGCCAGAAATGCATTAAATTCATGAGACATATACTCCCCCTCTCGATCGGAATGGAGGGTGCCCATAGTACATTTCGAGAAATTTTCAGCCATAGCCAGAAATTGTTTGAAGCACATAAAAACTTCGGACTTTGCTCTAAGCAGAAATACCCATGCATGCCTCGAGTAATCATCAATGAATGTCACGAAGTACCGGTTATTGCCCAAGGACTGAGTTTGCATAGGCCCACAAAGATCACTATGCACAAGTTGCAACTTGCATGTTGCCCTAACTGAACTATCCTTTGGAAACTTAGAACGTTGCATTTTACCCAAAATATAGCCTTCACAAACATGTTTGACAGGTGCTTCAAGAGGCGGGAAAGAAGCAACCATATCAGATTTTTGCAAACGCAGCAAACTGGCAAAATTCAGATGCTCAAAACGTGCATGCCACAGTTTTGCATCTGAAACAACCCTTGAATCTGCAACTGCATTTGCAAAATTTCGTCCACATTTGTCATACAAAGTGAGCTTATACAGTCCAGGATACAAAACGCCAGATACAACAATTTCATGACCAAAACTGAGATCATGAACTATATATCTGTCATTCATAATTTGATTACAAGTCCAAGTCTAGCAAGTGCAGATACAGACAAACGATTCTTGTTGATCCCAGCTACATAAAGTGCATCAACAAGTGTGAAAGAACTGCCATTTGCAGCAATAAGCACAATCTTTCCAACCCTCTGAACTGGCATTGTTGGCACAAGTGACTGAATTCCCACGAGGGACAAACTCAAGAGAGGTGAACAATTCACGATGTGAGGTAATGTGCTTTGTAGCACCATTGTGGAAATACCGCACATGTGAATTTGCAGCAACTGACATGCATGCATCATGGATAGCAAGATTGTAAGTGCACTCTGTACTAAAAGCCCATTCTGCATATCACAGAAGACTCAACAATGGCTGCATTTGTAGTGGAACCAGCATTTGCAGTGGAACCACCCTCTTTCTTCTTAGCCTCTTTGGCCTTCAACTTAGGACACTGCTTGATCAAGCGATCATTAGCTTTACAGTAATGGCAACGCATCTTCTTTTTGCCCTTATCACCAGAATTTCCAGAAGAATTGATGCGAGCAGAAGCATTAGGAACAAAAGTTTTGCCACTCGTAGCAGAACCATAAGAAGTGGTTGCATTGCTGCTACTACCCTTTCTTTGAGAAGCAATAAAAGCCTGTTCAATTGCACGCTGCCTAGTCATGTTTTTTATGGAAAGTGACTCTTGCAACACCAATGTGCATAGTGCATCAAACTTGACAACTTCAGGATGTCCTTGGGTCATATGTCTCCAAGTACGAGCAGAAATCTGGTAAGAATCTGGTAAGACATCAAGAACAGTCTGCACAAGGGAACTGTTTGAAATGACTTCACTTGCAGAAATAAGTTTCTCATTGATATCCTTGACACCAGCAAGGAAAGTGTCCATATCATCTTCCTCATGCATAATCTTCGATTCCAGCTCTTTACGCAGCAAAGCAATTTTAGCCTCATTGCGGCTTGCATAAAGACGTGCTAGAATATCCGAAGCCTGTTTTGCAGATTTCGCTGAACGAATGTGAGGAGTAATGGTGCGCTTCACAGACAACACAATCTTCGCACGAGCTTGTGCATCCTTTACATCCCAACGAGCTTGTTTTGCCGTAGGCAAAACAACTCTGATAGCAGCAATCCTTGCAGCAAGACCTGCAACATCCTCAACATCGCCTACATCCTCACAACCAGGACGTACATCAATGCCTTGCACAATATTCCAGACGCCCTTTGACGCAAGAACATGTTGCATCATGTAAGCCCACATAGGGGTAATTGTCCCCATCCAATCTGTCCTCAACAACAAAGATCTTGAACACGTCTGTGTTGTTGTCAGGCATGAAAAATGCTTGCACCTGATGTGAAAACTGCCCAAAATGAGAAGAAATTGAGTGAGACCAGCACATGCTATATAGCACAACCCGCAGCAGACTGTATGGGATCTGTTATGTAGTAATTGGCGCTGGCAGAAATTCTGCACAAAATGACGAAATTGCTTGCACGAATCTGGCTGTAGTGAAAACAGAGGTGGAAATGAGCCCGAATCAGAAATTTGAGCCAAAGCTGACAGAAATGGAAAACTCCCATATGTCCTGAACCAATAACAAGTTCAGGATAGAGAAATATGGGAGTTTTCGAGGCTCAACCCAATTTCGTACCCTCTATTCAGGACTTTACAGTTGGGCCCAGGCTTGATGCCCTCCTTATGTTTAGTGTCTCATTCCAGTTCAGCATAGCTCGATTGGTACAAACATTTATGCATGCCCGATACACTTTTACTCTGGAGATTGATTCTGCCTACATAGATGGTATCTATAGACGCTTGACCTGGGGAGACCTCCAGGGGAGCTCACTTATATATTGACAGAGACTCTAGAGGATGCATTAGCAGAGGCATATCCACACACTGAGCCTGGGCAACGACGACGTTCTGGGAGCATTCCCCAGAATAGCTGGTATGATGAGGAGTGCAAAGAGAACAGAGCCCGACTTTAGAGGGAGGTATTTCTAGGAGTCATTACTCGCATGCAGTGATCGATTGCTTCTCGGCATTTGGTACGACGGAAGAAGAGGGCGTTTCTAGCTTGACTAAAGGAGGATTTATATTAGTTGTTTTTGAGCCAACGTTCAGGGGTGGCATTGCGACTCTTTCCATGAGCACTCTGCCCGATTAATCATCACTTCTACAGAGGTATTGGGTTAGTATGCGTCATCCCTCTACACAGTCTCGAGGTATCCACCTCTTCTAGATCCGCCAGAGCCATGCTTACCACACATGTGCTTTCTTTACCGTCGAGATGGTACAGAAAGCCATTGATAGGATGAAGACCAAGAGAGCATATGATCACAACGGCATGGTAGCGTAGCATTTTATACATGGGAGAGATCTGCTTGTAGAGCTTCTAGCGGTGATGTTCAAGCGTGCCATGTGCGAGGGCCTACCTGATACTTGGAGTTTGTCCACTATTGTATCCATCTTCAAGTTAGGGGACCCTACGAAGCCTGGGAACTACCTCACCATCATGATTGGCCACACATTGGCACGGATGTACGCATCCATCCTTGAGCAACAGTAGAGTAGATGGGCAGAGAGAGAGGGTGTACGGGCATCAGGACAAGTGGGTTTCAGGAGAGGTTTCTTTACTCTTGATCATATTCTGACACTAAAAGCCATTAGTGAGGAGGGGAGATCATGTGGGAGACGGCTCTATTGTTGCTTTGTGGATTTCCGCAAAGCCTTGATATAGTGTCCAAAGCTAGATTGATGCGCAGACTGCAGGAGATGGGGGTACCCAAAGAGTTGGTTGGGGGGATCATGGCTCTATTCAAGTCAGTAGTGGGGCATGTAAGCACTCCAGAGGGGATTTCTGATTTGGTTCACTCCACTATTGGGGTGAAACAGGGCTGCCCTCTATCCCCTACACTATTTGGCATGTATGTGGATGAGGTTGGTGACTACATTCAGAGGGATGGTGATAGACGAGCATAGTTGGCAGGGACATGGATCCCACTATTGTTATATGCTGATGATATTGTGTCGATTTCTAACTCCCAGAGGGGATGCATCGTTATTTAGATTCTTTGTACACATTTGCCCACGATAGTGGATTGTCTGTTAACTTGGGGAAAACCAAGGTTATGGTGTTTAACAGCACACCACAGTGGGTGAGGTGGTCACACCCACTTTTACATATGGCCAGGAGACGGTGGAGTATACTGATGCATACACCTATCTTGGGGTAGTCTTTAGTGGATCGGTGTTTTCATGAGGAGAGCAGCAAAGACTAGATTGACGAGAGCCTATGCAGCCTTGGGAGGATCAGAGAAGATGTGTTCGCAGGTCCAATTTCAGGAACCTTGAACAAAGCTGTGGCTTTTTGACACTCTAGTGGCTTCAACTATGCTTTATGGGTTCAGATTTGGGAACCCTCAGTGGATCACCGTGGCAAATTTGGTAGCATTGATGGATGGAAACGTATGGAGAGGCCTCTAGGCTCTATGATCTCTCGGCTGATTCGGGCTAAGGCCTCAGTGCCACATGTGATTATTTGAGCTGAGCTAGCTCCCCCCCCCCCCCCCCCCCCCCCCCCCCCCCCCCCCCACCCACCCCCCAATTGTAATTGACACCCTTACTAAATCAGTTTCCTTTATGCATCATGTATGAGACCTTCCCAGAGACAGATATGCTAGGCTAGCCCTTGAGTCATCCCAATTGCTAGCGCTATAGGGGGACACAACATGCTGGTATGGGCAGATGACATCATGGTTTTAGTCACATGGCTTCAACATGGATAGAGTCATTCCAGTACTACTTGGATGCACCCTCCCTTTCTCTCATGCGGACATAGGTCACTAGACTTATACGTGAGGATTTGATTCAACTAGATACCAAAAGCACATGGATAGAACCGACACAAGTTGGGCACGAAGACGACTTTCTATAGAGAGCATCTTCTCCAACTAACGAAGGATGGATATGTGATCAGACCAACCTAATGGACACTCATTTATCCTATGGTTTTAGTCACATGGCTTCAACATGGATAGAGTCATTCCAATACTCCTTGGATGCACCCTCCCTTTCTCTCATGCGGACATAGGTCTCTAGACTTATACGTCAAGATTTGATTCAACTAGATACCAAAAGCACATGGATAGAACCGACACAAGTTGGGCACGAAGACGACTTTCTATAGAGAGCATCTTCTCCAACTAACGAAGGATGGATATGTGATCAGACCGGCCTAATAGACACTCATTTATCCTATGGGATACGATGTGCTATTGATCAGATGCGCACATCATCGCATCAGCTAGAGATTGAGACCGGCAAATTTAGGAGGGTGTCAATAGAGGCCAGGATATGCCAATTGTGTCATATAGAGCCAGAGACAGATTTACATCACATTTGTCATTGTCCGGTATACTATGAGATACGAGGCCGCTTTCACTCTCTATTCAAAGAGGGCTTTGGACCGTTGGTTAGAGTCATGAGATATCAGGATTAGAGATGTCTTGGGTTGTTTTTGCTAGAGTTGTGCAGACACAGGGAGAGTCTCTTGAGGAGACCGGGCAGTGGGAGACATTTACAGAGGGAGATCACTGACTTCTTTACAGCAGGGACTCAGCAGCCAGATGAGCATGCCTCACAAAAGACTTCAGAGCTCACTTATACGAGAGGTATATTAGTGGACAAAGCCACTGAGCACGAAGGATCTAGCAAGTTTCTGGAAAGCTCTAGCAAGTTGAAGAAGGATCCAGAAGGTTCTAGAAGAACTAGAAGGATCAAGAAGACTCTAGAAGTTTCTAACCTCCTCAAGAAGAACCTAGAAAGTCCTAACCTCCTCAAGTAACCTCCTCAAGCACTAGTATAAATAGGGGTCTTGGGCCACAAGCCCCTCAATGTTGCCAACACCAATTGTGAGGCTCTTATGAGGAAAGCCCTCTTCTAGTTCTTGTCTTATGTTCAAGTCTTGTCCTTGCAATCAAGCCTTGTCTTGTATTCAAGTCATGTAATCAGAGTCTTGTATCTAGCTCTCTTTATAAAGTATTAAGTCTTGTAATCAAGATTAAGTTTATCATCAAGTCCCAAGTTCTTGTACATTGTGAGCGCCTCCACTTGCTCTCTTCTAGCTGTATACGCGCTCATAACAGTTTGGCAAGTCCACCATCTCTGTCACAAAAATACGGAAGCGTAAACTGACGTTTAATTGCACTTCAAATACTCAAGAGAATTAGAGGGAGAGAAAACTTGACACTCCATTGGGGACCAGAAGATGGGCTGGTCCCCCCCCCCCCCATAAAGAGTATATCTTTATTACTAAGAGAGAATCTTTACAAGCACAGGAACGGGGCTTACGCCCGTCCTCTATTCTTTCTTCTGTTCTGTTCTGACTACTGACTGAGAAAGTGTTTCCACTTTCTTTCTGCTTAGGGGATTTCCCTCTTCTGCGAGACTGGTTGGAAGCTCTCGAAAAGAGAGTCTATCTTCCAAAACAGCTCATCGGAAGCTCTCACAGAGGAGAGTCCATCTTCCCTTATGTGTTGCCTTCATGCTCATTCATTCATGCATCGAACACAAAAAAGAAACAAGCAAAATGCACACGCACATGCTTGTTGTAATTTTCTGCACATAACTTGAAATTCTTACCTATGCACATCCCTACGCCGAAACAGAGGTCTTCTTCGCGATGGAATCGCGCCAAACTTGATGTAGACTTGGGGTAAGGAGAGAGAAGAGAATTTCTATGGCTGATCTGCTGAAAACAGCCCTAATCGAGGTGATTAGGGGCTGAAAACAGAGAATTACAGCAGCCGCACTCTGCTAAGAGAGCGTCTACGGCAGCTTCTCGCGATGAAACTTCACCAGAAGGTGTCTATGACTGTGAGATCCCTTGTTCTTGACAATGGGAGCACAAGGCTACCACATATGTCGCAAGGGGCTGCTCTCAAGCTTCAATGGAGGGCTCCACCGCGTAGAGCACGCTCACATTAGGGGGGGTAGGTGCACTGCCAGCCCTGAAAATGGGGGAGGGGGGGCTCCTAAATAGCCATCAGGGAGAGGGGGCGCTAGGAAGAGAGAGAGGGTAAGAGTGAGAGTGAGAGAGAGTTAGTTTGCATTGGTAAGTGTGCCACTTGGCACACTTACTTTAAAAACTTTAAAACCATTCAACTTTTGACTTTAAAAACTTCTAGCTCATTAATTAAAAATGTGCAACTAACTAACAAATGCTACCAATGATTCTTTTATGAGAACACCAAAGGTCTGCCGGCGCAATGCTGCACTGACACTGCACCGCCTTTACCTATTCACACTTGTCCGGCCGCCTGTCCGGGCACGAACCGTTAAATTTAATTTAACGAAACTTACCCTAAGGCTTTATTAGCTTTATTAGCCTTAGGGTCACTGTTCTAAGGACCCCATCTTATTCATGTGCTTGTACTGACGCGCGTATTTTTCATGAGCCTAAAATCTGAGGCTACTGCTTACCCCTTTCTGAAGACCCGATTTCCCAATCATTAGGGCTTCAGGGTAATTTCTGCTAAGGTCCCTGTGAGGTGTTCTAGCCCGCATTTAGGCTCACCTGAGGCCTTAGAACTGCTAGGTCTATTTTGGTGTGCACACAACTAATTAGATAATTCTTTTTTCGTAAATAAATTAATTATTTACAAAGTCTGACTTAGTTACAATCTCTTAATCTTCTCAAGCCATCATGGAGCCGACGATGGAAGGTGTCATCAACGCATTGCAAAGCATCCAAGCTCAGTTACAAGAACTTCGCGAGAGTAATGCTCAACTTCAAGCAGGGCAACCCGTAATCTTGGGACCGGCATTGCAAAATCTTCAACGTCAAATTCAAGAGCTTCAAGAGACAAGCACACATCAAGCACAAGCTGCAAGATCTAGCTATTCTCAACAACATAAGAAGGAGCCGAAGTTCAGCATGCCTGGAAAATTTGATGGGACTAGATCAAAGTTTAGAGGTTTTCTCCAACAAGTGCGTCTCTTCATTCGAATGCAATGAGAGCGCTATCTAGATGATGCCTCTCAAGTAGGCCTTATTGGGACCCTCCTCTCAGGTACGGGTCTCTCTTGGTTTGCTCCCTTACTTGAAAAAGAATCTCCTCTTCTTCATGACTTTGAAGCTTTTGTGCGGGAGTTCTCTGCAACCTTTGGGGATATTGATAGATCAAGGGTTGCTGAAATCAAACTCAGAAATCTCCGCCAAGGATCAGACCTGCATCCGTCTATGGATCCGAATTTCAACAGCTCACTTGTGATCTGACTTGGCATGAGGAATATTTCATTAGCCAATTTCGGTGGGGATTAAAGTATGACGTAAAAGATCTTTTATTGACTATGCCAAAGGTCCACACACTAAGCGAGTTCATCTCTCAAGCAATAGAATGTGATAATCGACTATTTGAGAGGAGACAAGAGAGGCGTCTTGGGGCACCATTGCGACCCCAAACAGAAGTGACACATAATGGCTACACACCTCAACAAGGCCATGAATCAAGCATTGAGCCCATGCAAATTGATTGAGCACGGTTTCAACCTCTCTCAACCCAGGAGAAGCAAAGGTGACGCATTAATGGCTTATGTATATATTGTGGAGAGTAGGGGCACATAGTTCAACAGTGTCCAAGGAAGAGAAGGATGAAGGTTTATGGTGCAATGGTCTCAACGTGTTCGGAAAACATGGACGTCCAACCCCAATAGAGGTCGACCGGTTGGACAAAATACAAGCAAAAAAAGGTCTCTTTCTTCCCGCTGATTCCACTTCAAGTTTTATGCTACCAGTCAAGATCCATATGCCGGGTAGGCAGATGGATTGTGAAGCATTACTAGATTCAGGCGCAACGGCGTGCTTCATGGACAAAGAATTTGCAAAAGAACAAGGCATACCACTTGTGGAGAAGTCTAATCTAGCAATTGTAGAAGTCATTGATGGTCGTTCCCTCGCTTCATGGGATGTCAGGTATGAAACTCGCCCCATAGAAGTAACATTGCAAGAGCATGTTTCAAGAATAGCGTTCAATATTATACAAAGCCCAAGCAGTCCAATTGTTATTGGGCTACCGTGGCTTGAATGACATAATCCCGACATCGATTGGAGGGCTCGGAGAATTGAACCTCCAAAAGTCCAAAAGAAGAAGGGAAGGCGGAATAGGCCTATTTATCTTGGAGCCAAGGTCTTCATGCGTGCAGCCAAAAAGTATCCAACTTTCCTGATATTTGCAACACCAACCGACACGTCGACAACAAAAATCATGGAGACATTGCCACGTCAATATCAAGATTACAATGATGTTTTTGAGAAGAAGAATGCAGACCTCTTACCGGAGCATCGACCCTATGATTGTGCTATAGAGCTTCAGGAGGGAACCCAACCCCCTTTTGGCCCAATATACAAGCTATCTCAAGATAAATTGGTAGAATTACGGAAAAATATTGATGAGAATCTTGCTAAGGGTTTCATACGGCATTCAAAGTCCCCAGCAGGAGCTCCAATACTCTTTGTAAAAAAAAAGGACGGAACTCTCCGGATGTGCGTGGATTATAGGGGCCTAAACAAGATCACCGTCAAGAATCGTTATCCCCTTTCCTTCATCCCAGAGCTTCTTGAGCGCCTTGGCAAGGCAAGAATATTTACAAAAATAGATCTTCGTGGTGCTTACAACCTAGTTAGAATCAAAGAAGGCGATGAATGGAAGACAGCCTCTCGGACAAGATATGGTCACTTTGAATATACCGTCATGCCATTTGGTCTCACAAATGCCCCAGCTGTTTTTCAATATTTAATGAACAATATCTTTCGGGAGTATTTGGATTATTTTGTGGTAATATATTTGGATGATATCTTGATATTTTCCAAGGATCAAGAAGAGCATGAGCACCATGTACGATTAGTGCTTGAAAAGCTTCGTGCATCAGGGTTATATGCAAAGTTGGAGAAGTCCTCTTTTCATCAATCTAAGGTTGAATTTCTTGGTTATGTAATTTTTGGAAAGGGAATCTCCATGGATCCAAAGAAGGTTCAAACCATCCATTGGGAGACACCCACCTCGGTAAGAGATGTTCAATGTTTCCTCGGATTTGCAAATTGTTATCGTATCTTTATACAGGGATACTCCAAGGTGGTTACAACACTCACAAGGTTGACAAGCCATAATATGTTTGTCTGGGACTCAGAGGCCACGAAAGCATTTCAGACTCTCAAGCAAGCTTTCACGACCGCACCCATTCTAATTCACGCAGACCCTACAAAGTCTTTCATCCTAGAAACAGACGCTTCAGATTTTGCCCTTGACGCTATTCTATCCCAAGTAGGAGAGGATGGTCGAGTACATCCAGTGGCTTTTCATTCCCGCAAGTTCTCAGCTGCAGAAATCAATTATGAAATCCATGACAAAGAGCTCTTAGCAATCATCGACTCCTTCGACACTTGGCGTCACCTACTTGAAGGAGCTCCTCATAAGATCACTGTCTATATAGATCACAAGGATTTGGAATACTTCACGACATCCCGCGTCTTGAATCGTCGCCAAGCCAGGTGGAGTGGTATCTTATAAAGGTTTGATTTTCTTATCTCTTATAGACCCGGTCGTCAACAAGCTAAGCCAAATGCCTTATCAAGAAGATCCTACCTTGCACCTAGAGAAGGCGACGTAGCATTTGATCAACAAGAGTCAGTGATTTTGAAACCTGAGGAGCTTAAGCTAAACGCCACCATGAGCGAAGCTCCTGAAGATTCTACTTTTCTTTCTAAGGTGAAGACGCAAATTGCCAAAGACCCACTTGCTCAGAATATTAGACAAAAACTACAAGGACAAGAGGTTAATGAGGACTTTCAAGAAATTGATGGACTAATTTATTGTAAGGGTCTTCTCTATATTCTGCCAAGACCAACACTCTTGGAGGTACTTCAACAACGGCATGATCTTCCATCAGCAGGGCATTTTGGGGTTAATAAGACAATTGAGCTTCTCTCTCGTGACTTTTGGTGGCCTCAAATGTGGAAGCTTGTCAAGGAGTATGTAGGCGCTTGTGACACTTGAAATAGATTAAAGGCCCCTCGTCATCGTCCTTAAGGGTTACTCCATCCCTTGCCCATTCCAACCAAACCATGATTATCCATCTCCATGGATTTCATTGTAGAGCTACCCTTGTCACAAGGATTTGACTCCATTTTAGTAGTCGTGGATCGGTTTACAAAAATGGCACACTTCATTCCAACCACTAAAACCATCACCAGCGAAGGTATGGCCAAACTCTTTCTACAGCATATCTATCGTTATCACGGATTACCAGATGTCATAGTTTTTGATCGAGGCTCACAATTCATTTCTAGCTTATGGAAAAGCTTACTCAAGCTAATCGGAGTACAAATCAACCTCTCCTCAGCCAATCACCCACAAAGTGATGGACTAACAGAGAGAGTAAATCAAGTTTTGGAGGAGTATCTCCGTTGTACTATCAATTATCACCAGGATAATTGGGTCGAGCTCCTACCGCTAGCAGAATTCTCCTATAATAATAGTTTTCATGCCTCCACTCGTCACACTCCATTCTTTGCTAATTATGGTCAACACCCCAAACAGGATATCCACACACACTATCAAGTCAAGAATCTAGCTGCTATTAATCTTACACAACAATTATCTGCAATTCACGAAGAACTTACAATTCATAGCAAAGAAGCTGAATCCAAGTACAAGGAAAGTGCCGATCTCCATCATGCAGCATCCAAAATACAAAGAAGGGGATAAAGCGCTCCTCCGACGTGATCTGCGTTCATCTTGTCCCTGTCAAAAGCTTGATTATCGCAGGTTTGGCCCGTTTAAAATTATCCGTCAAGTCAATCCAATCACCTATCGACTCCGATTGCCCTCATCCATGAAAATCCATCCGGTCTTTCATGTCTCAGTCCTAGAACCTTGTCACACATCTAAGATCCTAGGAAGAGCCCTACAACCACCTCCTCCAGTTGAGATTCAAGGACATGACGAATATGAGGTCGAGAAAGCATAGTTACCCGGAACGCGGAACGGGAACGGCAACGGGATCCTCGCGGAACGGGGGAACGGCTAGGGGTCTGGAACGGGAACGTCGCGGAACGGGAGGTATAAAAAACACCCAAATAGTGCAATTTTTAGCTCCTTGTGTTTAAATACAAAGAGTATTAGAGTGCTTTGACTCTAATACTCCCAAAAAACTCGTTTTGAAGACCATTCAACCTTGCTATGACTAGAGGATGAGAGAGAGAGAGAGAGAGAGAGAGAGAGAGAGAGAGAGAGAGAGAGAGAGAGAGAGAGTGAGATGGAGAGGGAGAGATTTGAGAGAGTGGGAGGGAGAGGAAGAGAGCTTGAAGGCTTGAAGCCTTGAGCCTTGAGAGAGTGAGTCTTGAGAGGGAGAGATCTTGAGAGTGAGAGGGAGAGAGCTTGAGCCTTGAGGATTAGCTTGTGAAGAGAAAGGGGGAGGGGGGTGCATTTTATGAGTCCTTGAGGCCTTGCACACTTTCAAAAGAAGCCCAAACATTTACTTCAATTTTTTCAATTTTTGCCAAATTTGTTTGTAGCCGTTGGCCGTTCCAGGGGCATTCCGAAACGGTCCGGGGGCGTTTCGGAACGTTCCGGAACGGCCGTTCCGGTTTGCATTGGCCACCCGGAACATCAGACATTCCGAGACGTTCCGGAACGTTCGGGAAGGGAACTGCCCCCCGGAACGCCGGAACGGGGGCTAGGGGGCGTTCCCCGCTAGATTCTCAAGTTTCGCGTGGCAGGTTACAGTACTTGGTGCATTGGAAAGGCTATGATGTTAGTGAATGAACCTGGGAACCAACACACAATCTACAACATGCATCTGTCAGAGTCCAAGAGTTCCATCAACAACATCCATGGAAGCCCAACTCAAGGAACACCACTGCTCCTCGTGGAACTCGTCACTAGAGGAGGGGGTAATGTCATGGATGCTTGGGAGTCAGTCGTTGCCTGCATCATTGCCTATGTCATCGCCTACATCATCGCTAAAAGGCTCTAGAAGAATCTAGAAGGATCTAGAAGATTCTAGAAGTTCTAAAAGTATCAAGGAGATTCTAGAAGTTTCTAGAAGCTTGGAGAAGATTCCGAAAGAATCTAGAAGTTTCTGGAAAGCTCTAGCAAGTTGAAGAAGGATCCAGAAGGTTCTAGAAGAACTAGAAGGATCAAGAAGGTTCTAGAAGATTCTAACCTCCTCAAGAAGAACCTAGAAAGTTCTAACCTCCTCAAGTAACCTCCTCAAGCACTAGTATAAATAGGGGTCTTGGGCCACAAGCCCCTTAGTCTTGCCAACACCAGTTGTGAGGCTCTTATGAGGAAAGCCCTCTTCTAGTTCTTGTCTCATGTTCAAGTCTTGTCCTTGCAATCAAGCCTTGCCTTGTATTCAAGTCATGTAATCAAAGTCTTGTATCTAGCTCTCTTAATAAAGTATTAAGTCTTGTAATCAAGATTAAGTTTATCATCAAGTCCCAAGTTCTTGTACATTGTGAACGCCTCCACTTGCTCTCTTCTAGCTCTATACGCGCTCATAACAATAGGCTCTCAACATGTCCTCTAACGTGCGATTCATCCTCTCAGCTTGTCCATCGGACTCAGGATGGTCAGAAGACGACATGCTCAACTTCATTAGGCTCTCAACATGTCCTCTAACGTGCGATTCATCCTCTCAGCTTGTCCGTCGGACTCAGGATGGTCAAAAGACGACATGCTCAACTTCATTTGAAGATGAGCAAACACATCTTGCAAAAATAGGCCAGTGAACTTAGTATCTCGATTACTGACGATTCTCTCTGGCACACCATACAGCTTATAAAGCTGATTGACAAATAGAATCGCCAACTCATGGATTTATACTGTCGACTTCGTTGGTATAAACTTCGCCATTTTTGTGAGTCTATTAACCACAACCCGAATAGCGTCATTGCCCCGACTAGTATTTGGCAAACCAACGATGAAGTCCATGGAAATACATTGCCACTTGGCATCTGGGATTTCCAATGGATGTAGCAGGCCAGCTTTCCTAAGACGCTCTGCCTTATTGACCTGACACTGAGCGCATGTCTTCACATAGCTCTCTATGTAAGAGCGCATCCTTGGCCAATAGAAATATCGCTTGACCAAAGCCAAAGTTCTTTGAATGCGTGGGTGCCCAGCGCTAGGAACATTGTGGCATTTGCACAAAATCCTTTGTCGAACCTCATCGATTTTCGGCACGCAGACTTTTCCATTTTGAACAATAGTCCATCTCTAATGGAATATTGTCGCTGTCTCGTCTCTTGAGCACGACTCACTTGGGTCTCCGGATCACCCAAGCCTGTACGCGAGTCATGCCCCGCTTTGACCTTGTTCCATATCTTTCCAAAATGGCCATCGGAACACATAGCCCTCGGAGAGAGAGATAGAAGTCCGTCGAGATTTTAGCCATAGACAAGGCATTAACCTTAGGAATCCTGCTGAGTGCATCGGCAACTCGATTGCTGGATCCTTTTCTATAACGGATCTAAAAGTCAAACTCTTGCATAAGCTCAACCCATCTAAGCCTTCCGGCCTCTGAGATCACCTTGATCACATATATAGCGCAAAGAATGATGATCTGTCCATGCAACAAACGTAGAGCCATACAGGTAGTATTGCCATTTTCCTCAAGGCGTGAACTACGGCGTAAAGCTCCTTCTCATATGTCGGATAACGCATCTCAGCGTCAGAAAGTTTCTTACTTTCAAACGCAACAGGACATCCATCCCGGTATAATGCCGCACCAATGGCATAATCACTAGCATCCGTTTGAACCACCTACGTTTTGCTAGGATACACAATGTGCAATATTGGTGCAGTAGTCACCAAGTGCTTTAGTTTCCGAAAGCTCTCGTCGAGACGCTCATTCCAGACAACAGAGGGATTACCTTTACGGTGAGCATCCGAAGTCTTCTGCCCTTTCACCCCTCCTTTTCAAAGTTACGTAAGTTATCCTTTATAAACTTGCAAAAGAATCCAGTAAAGCTTAAAAAGGACTTTACTTGGCGCAAATTCTTCAGAATGGGTCAATTTCGCAGTTTATCCAACTATTTAGGGTCAACGCAAATTCCATCGCGAGTAATGATGTGACCCAAGTACAGAACCTGTTTCTTGAAGAATTCACACTTAGAAGCCTTAGCATGAAGCCTTAGCATAAAGCACTAATGAATCAAACCAAGCAGATGGGACACATTGATAAAAGTCAACATGAGAAGAGTTTGTATCTTTATACATTTCCAAAGCAGCAACAACTAGCAAAACCATTATTTACAGAAATCTGATTACAAAGTGAAACAGATACATGAGGCATGTCGTGCTTAACAAAAACAAGAGAGTGATGTACATAGTCTATATACAATGAGTCTTGTCTATCATAAAACCATGGAATTCCTAAAATAACATTTGCTTGTCCAACGCATGATGTGGAAATCCAGGTTCTCTTTGTAATCAATTAGCTCGAGCGACAAATCTAGAACCATGCGATTCCATACATCCGTATCCTCGCCACGAGTCATCTTCATGCGATACTCATGGTCAATGTCGTGCATCCGCAGGCTCAGTTCCTGCACCAATTTTGCGTCCACAAAATTGTGTGAGCTTCCATTATCAAGGAGTGCGGTCACATTGTGACCATTGATCTTCCCAGGGAAACAGAGAAGATCGTGCTTACCAAACACTTTGGTGCTAAAAGTACAATTAGTGCATGAACTGTGTGCTAAATGATGGATTTCAACTTGAATGACATTAGAGTTACTTGAGATCTCGTGAAGCTGAACCGAAGGACGACCTTGCGGTTTCTGTGTCTTCTTATTCTTGGGACAATCCTTGATTTGGTGATGCGTCTGGTCACATCCAATGCAAGCCCCCTTCTTCAGTGCATCAACAACTGAAGCATTTTTGGCTTTCTTCTTCTCTTGAGAAGATCTCGACCGTGATTTGGACTTATGCTGGAATCGGGATCGCTTCCTCGAAGCACCCTCACCAGATTCATGGTCTGCAATTCTTTTCTTCTCATAATTCTCTCCATTTATCAAATGGAACGTCCTGGCCTTTGATACTGCATCCTCAACGTCAATCGGGGCTTTGTCCATGATTAAGGCCCAACGGTAATCTTCATGTAATCCCAACAGGTACATGTGCACATCGTGCGTAGAATCCACCTTACAGAAGGTGAGCGCTTCTTTAAAAGTTATCGTATACTTATCATCAGACAAAGTTTTCATTGAAAGACTCTGCAGTTTGGCGTAAGCTTTCAAAGGATCTATTTTAGTGAAATCCCTCTTGAATTTCACACAGAAGTTAGCCTATGTCGGTAGGCTTCTCTGTCATGTCGCGCCACCAGGTAAGCGCCCTACTGCGCAAATAGAGAGGAATCGTTTGAATCCTCCGTTCATCATGCTCCCCATGGAGATCAAAATACGTGGTCCACTGATGCAGCCAGTTATTTACAGCCAATTCCGTAGATTCTTTCTCCTCCCCTGAGAAATTTGTAGTTTTGTACGGAATCGTGGCAGTTGGACCACCCTGTGAACACCCAAAAGCAGCAATCTACGTCCGCAATTGCTGGAGATGGGTTTCGCCCTCGGAAATACGCGCAGTCGTCGACTGAGCCATATTTTCCAGAGCGGTAAGTCAGGAACTAAGCCCTTGCACAACCCCTTTGAGAGAGGTCAAGCGAATGTTCGTCTGAACGCTCGCGTTTTTTAGATTGATAACACGTTGATCAAAACTCTAGAAAGTACTTGTAATCCATGTATAGAGAGCATGTGTGAACGGAATTTGAACATTGCCTGGCGCGTTGTCACGGTGCACATCCGAGCTAGAGGAATCCATGACAAAGCGCGTGAGAAACTGGAAGTTTCACACGAAACTTGGCCTGTTCTGCACTTTTCGGTCGTGAAAAGTTGAACTCCGAAGAGTGCCGTGCGTCGGCGTATGCGTCCAAAGGCAAGCAGGTGATGGTGGGAGCGCGGGAGTGCAAGTAGGTGAGAGAGAGAAGGGGTGGAAGAGAAGCAGTAGAGCCAAAAAACTGAGTTTTTTGCAAACTTGTTAGTCTCTGGAAGTGAGTTTTATTAATATACTGCAGGTTTTAGACTTATTAAAAAAAACTTAAGTGTCCTGGCCACCTTAAAATAAAAGGGGCCACTTAATAAAGTACCCAACATATAGCTTTAAAAAGTACTCCAACGCAAAGCTGCCAGCGATAAACGAAATCGAACGCCAGCAGGCGAAAGTGGGCAACAGAGGACACGTGGGGGGGAGAGAAAAATCTTTGCGTGTGCCCGCTTGTGCAAACCACGCGAGAAAGGCCACGCTGGCTTTCTCTGTCTTCTTGCGCAAACTCTCTCTCTCTCTCTTTCCCCCCCCCCCCCCCCCCCCCCCCCCCCCCCCCCCCCCGCAACGCAAGGACTCAAGAGCTCTCTGTTTTTCTTCTATTGTTCTATGCAGATCCAAATAAACACACACATGGAGGTCTGTGTGTGTGTGTGTGTGTGTGTGTGTTGTGTACTTGACACAGAATAGGAGTGCAGAGAGCTTTTGTTCGTTGAATTCAATCTAAAGTCAGCAAAGCAATAAATAAATCACCGATTTTCATAAAAAACCAGCAAAAGCAATAAAAATCCACTGATTTTCAGCACTTCCGCCTACTAAATTGCTGAATTTTGTCAAAAATCAGCGAAAGGTACATTAAATTTCACCTGCAAACATGCTCAAGAGAAGAAAATGATCTATTAAACAGTTATTTCATCAAAAATTACATGAAATGGTGATTATCCGACTCTAACCAGGCTGCAGCCAAGCTGGCTGTGATACCATGAAACGAACTCAGGTAGTGGATCTCTCGGCTACACGGACTGCCTACAGACACGCGTCGGACAGACCACCCGAACATAGCCACCATCCGGAAGCTCCCCTGTGCTGGGGTAGCGTCCGAGGACCTAGGCGTGCACCTGTAAGACGGAGCGTCCCATACCACCCGGCCTCACCTGCTCGAGGTGACCTTGCGCAATCCTAGCCTCGTGGGCTAACCACTGGCACTTTGCGAGTGGGGGTCGATAACTGCAAATGAGGCCTTGGCCTCCCTTTTCTAATAATGGCCAGCCACACCTCCTCGAGGTGACCTTGTGCACTCCTAGCCTCACGGGCTAACCATTGGCACTCTGCGAGTGGGGGTCAATAATTGCAAATGAGGCCTTGGCCTCCCTTTTATAATAATGGCCGGCCACACTAGCCGTGTTCACACTACGTCCGCCCGGACATTGGACGCCCATCCCGACGGCATCTGGGCTAGATCCCCTCTCCTAAGAGCGGGACATAACAACGCGTGTCCAATCGGTGGGTGGGGCCTGGGCCCGGTACGTGATTGGAGGACGATTTCGTGGAGAACTGTCGCGAGACAGATCCGAGATCCATTGGCTGCCCGGTCCTGAGAGGAGGTTTGCTGGCGGTTCTGGATAAGATTATCATCCGATTCTCCCTTTTCTTTGACACTGAGAGGTCACAAGATGGTCCTGGAGTAGGAGCCCATAGACTTGTGTAGCAAGGCGACTCTACCCTTAGGTTGGATTAATGCATGGAAGTACTTGGTGGTGGTGATCGTATTCTTGCCTCTGGTTCCAAGTGTACTTCCGGATGAGAATTGCGTTTTGCAAAATACTATGAACAATAGATATGTCCATCTCAAAACTATTTCTATGAGCTTGAATCACTTACCTTTGGGTCAAGGGTGGCTGTAAAGAAGCATTAGAAAGAGGATGGGGTCTAAGAGGGCCTTTGAACTTGCCATGAGATTATGGAGGTGATGAACATATGGACAAATAGGTGCACACCATCATCTGTGTGCGCAAAGTTTTGGTGTCTAAGAGAGGTCAAAGGATGCACTTCATAACTTCTACATAAAATGTCCGAATTGGGAGTGGAGACTACAGATCTGACATATACATGCTGAGCTCTTTGTGTAGATATTTTTACATGATATCGTTTTTCTTGCTAGATTGCAAAATTCATTTTGGAGGAAGATTTGAATTTAAACTAGCGAGCCGTTCGTTCTCATTTAAATTCAGAAGGTGCCCTTTGATTACCTTCTTATTACTAAAGGTTTGACTCTTAAACTGCCAAATATAATGGCCCTCCCAGACCTCTTTCTCTTCCTAATGGCCTTAGTGTCGAGTAGTGAGATTTCACTTAGTTTGAATAAGAGCTGTAAAATTGGTGCTATGGTTATGTCTCGGAGTGTGAGGGTCCTTGCATGCATCTGCAGGTGTGCATGTATGTGTACAGAGGTACATACACATAGTGTAACTGTTGAGACAAGAGTTTCAATTACCGAAGTCTCCAGTGGCCACTTGTGTAGATAAAATTTTCTGAACTAAAGGGATTTCTAGGCAAAGCAATTCAGGGTGACAAGGAGAGGATGGGACAAGGCATGTGAAAGGTCAGCAAAGGTTGACTAATACATGCTGTTAGACTTGGTGCAGATTTTGTTGGCTTTGTTATTTTGAAAAACAGGGATGCCAAATGTTTTGGCATGTAATGTAGAAACCAAGGTAGCTATCCAATTATCAAATCATTCGAAAATTTACAAAAAACGCAGCTATATTATCTTTCTGTTGGAGATTTTTCTTGAGATGTTTGGACCATATCTGAGGTCCTTTGCTGTTGTTGTTTGGATGATGCCAAGTGCATTTAAATAGAATCACCTGCATATCTGTGCAGAGATTCAATTGGCTATGCAAGTAAATGTCATATTGAT
This sequence comes from Adiantum capillus-veneris, assembly GCF_014529385.1. Taxonomy (NCBI): domain Eukaryota; kingdom Viridiplantae; phylum Streptophyta; class Polypodiopsida; order Polypodiales; family Pteridaceae; genus Adiantum; species Adiantum capillus-veneris. The sequence continues at coordinate 82,922,934 of NC_140937.1, forward strand.
GATAAACCCCTACTGATGCACATTTTTCCAGGTTCCCATGGAGTGCAACTTGTGCGTCTAGTTTCAAGCTTAAAAACAGAAAGGAAACTTTTATTTGTTCTTATTCCAGCCAGGGATTTAGTTAGGATTAGACTTCTTTTCTTGTACATTTTATGGTGAGAAATGTCATCTTCAGTCTGTGTTCTGGTCTCATGGGTCATCCCGGCCTGTATGAGACATTAATTTATCTTTCTTTCTTATTGCCTTATATACATGCTTATGTTACTTTTGTGCTGCTTTATTCAACGACCTGTTTTTTTAATCCTTTTCTATCTGTTGCAGTCATTGATAGAACTGCTTGATTGGTTCAATCGTTTCCCAACAATCTTGCAAGGCTGTGAAACAACGATTCAAATGCTTCTTGGCCATTATGCACATTCACTGGGGTGTTTCAATGAGGCATCACTGCATTTTCAAGAAGCAGCAAGGGTAAGAGGCCAATTGTTCTGCATTGCATTTGTTGTACAAGTGACTGGTATGTAATAAAAGCTGCTGGTAGTCAATCATGTCACGGTACATCTATAGCAAGGATGGAATTTATAGCTGATGTAACTGCTTACTTAGCTCACATAGTAATGATTCTTTGGCTATCTGATTAAATGCACTTCTAGTTTGTCTAATAATTTGATGATAGTCCTGTTGATACAAAAGAGCTTGGCCTAAATCTTACTCCTAATTTAGGATTACGTGATTAAACTGGCTCTTAGAGTTTTTAGACTGAAACTAACGAGTGGACGGTATAAAGAGAAGCATTATCTGCAGGCATGAATGCGTCCATGTTATTTCTGTCTATTGCCAACATTACACCTACTGTTCTCACTTGAACCCCAGCTTCATTTTGGGAACGCTTGTGTGTGTAGCTAGGTGGCCATCTTGTCCCTATTCTCATGTTTTGTACAAAATCATTATGGAACATGGCTCGTCTCAGTTGAAGAGTTGTTGAAAATCTGTGTTTCAGCCGATTTAGTACATGGTAAACCAGCTCCCCAGTGTACACCTGCTCCTTTTCCTGTCAGTGGATAACTTTCCAGCCTGCAGTGCCGCCCTGTTTTACTGACCTGCCCCACAACTTCATGCTGTTACGCTACCTGCATACTCAGTCGTCATTGTTTTGAAACGTCTCAGAAAGGTTTCAAAATTTTGGAAATATTTGGTAAGTTTTATGAGTGGAAGGAGTTTCGTGGAAACTATAATACTGGTGGTAGAAGAGCTAGGCGGACAGTTACATATGACTGTCTGCCTCCTAGCAAATACGTCTCGTTGTCTGCCTCCTAGTAACATTGTATG